>NC_080670.1:66047663-66358321 GCF_030247195.1 Topomyia yanbarensis
AATTTTGATTATAGAGGTTTTAACCTTAGGGTCATTCGCCTCTTTTCGGGTTAAAGAAATCTCTTTGAAAAAACTCTAACCCTATGTGATGGGTTGGGAATCGAACCCAGATGAGCTGCGTACAAGGCAATTGATTCACCAACTACGCTATGCCCGTCCCGTCATGAATGTTTCTTAAAAATTTCAATTGTATATTAAATCTTCCGACCACGGAACTCCACGTAAGTCGCCCCAACACTTTTAGAATTGAAATTGGAGCATTAAATAACCGAAGGTGTCCTGTGACCTGAGTGATTGTTCAGTTTTCGCTCGTCAGGTTTCTCTCAAAAGACAATACCCGCATATATTTGGCATACGTATCGAATGCTCGTTCTTTCCGGGAGTTCGTCAGACTCACAATAGTGTTTTGACACGTCTGCTGCTTTTCAAAGTATCTAAAGCTATTGTACCGTGGCTTGCTAATAAACAGCATAGTTAATATACTATTAAACGGTGTCTCTGGTAGAAAATATTTAGACAAAAAACATTTATTTCAAATAGATCATCAAGATTCGGACGTATGACTCCACAGAAATCACCAGAACGACCGTGGTACCCTACCGGTTGGCTGATGGGGGAGACTGAGAAAGCAGCACAGAAATCGATTTCGGGAGAGCTTCCACCGCGAACTCTGCGTTGGAATAATCTAGGTCCATTGCTGGAGACTAGACGAGTTCTGTGAATCGGTCTCGGATCGTCGGGGCTTCTTCAGAAATATGAAAAACATTCAAAAAGAGAATATTAAATTCCTGAAGTCAGTTACCTGATTTTCAAAAGATATTTTAAAAAAATATGTCCTCAATATAGCGTAAACCGTAACCGTTAACAGTATTCAGGAATCAGAAGATTTGTGCCTTACCATAATATGTATTTTTATCATTTTCGAATAAAGTTTACGGAAACGTAGCATCACCAAATCATATGAATTCTTTAAACATTCTTTGCGATTTCACGAACTTATCTTATCTTCGACTTATCTCCTACGATTTCTGTTTCAGCCAGGTACAGCTTTGTTCGTTATCCAAAAAGAAGCAAACAATACCATAGATTAAATCGAACTAAAACTGGACATGAAAGAGTTAATAGAGATTGAAAAGAGACACCAGTGAAGACCTTTTAACCGATCTTCCGCCGGCACAATCGAAAGGTTACATTTCTCCAACCTTACACTCGATAAGTATTGCAACTCAAGAGTTCTATAGAATGAGTCGAAGCATTTTTTAAGAGAGCACCTCTACGATTGTGCTTTTTTCTTTGATTTTTATCAAAGTTTTTATCCATTTTTAAGGGATGAGGAGCGCGTTTCTCGCAATAGTCAATATTCGCACCTGATATTGTGGGAAGTGACTTAATTTTCGGTTTTCGATTTATCAAAAATCCGTAAGGAGTAGAGATGATCCGTATGAATCAAAGGATTGCAAGTGAGTAATTTACATTCTAGCAAAGTTAAAGTCCGTACATGAAATCCAATGTTGTACTACAACTTATTAAAAATTTAATTATTAAGAAGTAGAACCGCAAGAGGGTACTACATATAGATGTTCAAATGATCAAAGAAGATGTGCTTATGATCGGATAAAGACGGTTCGAGCTCGTTGGATACGAGCCAGTTTGCCAGCTCATACGTAATTACGTCAGAGCAGAGAGATACGTCTACACCTCTTGTCTGCCAGATCGTGCGAATGCTGGGCGATTTCCTACATTAAGATACGCATATGCAGATTTGTGTTACTTTATTATTCCATGAATTCGGTGCCTCTTAAATTTATATCTAAGGTGCCCCAAATATGTAGTGAGCAGTACCGCAGATTATGAGGGGAAGCCCATTCCAACCACAGTATGATACAATCCTTTTGAAATCATCAGAAGGTTATGATTCTTAATACGGCAAATATGCTGAACAATAGACGTATTTGCTGTTTATGTTATAAACTGTCTCATTGTCTATAACAGCACAAATATCATCAATATCTTCGGTCCTCAGAAAATTTTTTGATGGATTCAACGGATTTTATACATTGTGGAAAACATTCATAAAGAGAACATTAAATTCCAGAAGTCTAGTTCCGTCAGTTTTAAAAATATATGTACACTGATAGAATATATTCGTAAATCGCCAGAAATTTGTTTCGAACAGACAATTTTCATAAAATATACGCATTTTTCGTACATATGATGAATCGTTCGTAGTTCTATTAAAACATTTTTATTTTTTATTACGAATTTTTCGTGAATACCACGAAACGACTTTCGTTGGCTTATTACGAAACAGCTTCATTCGGCAAACGAATTGTTCGCTGCTATATACGAACATCTTTGTAATATTTACGAGTACTATTCGTCAAACCGTCAACGTCAAAAAAGCTTCAATAACGACGTTACGTCAACAATTCATCACGACGGTCTCAGTCTGACTATTTAGTAGCCGCATCCGTGCCCGCCGGTTTCAGGAAGATTTCCTGAACCTCTTTCGTTTCCAGTTGATCTAGAATCCGGAGCTGTAAGGATTCAGCTGAGCCATCGCGAACTGCACGTTGGTTTTGTATGAATAAGATTGAATTTTTCTCTGCCGGAGCAATATCAAAATAATATGCCATTTTTTCCTGCTCATTATTTTATTGAACAATTTATAAAAAGAACAAGTTAACGCGCATCACTATCTTTAACCTTTTAAATATACGATCAAACATATTCGTCACCGCACCTATCCACCGCCTTCTAACCATCCATCTCCCGGCGGCTCAAACAATCTAGTGGCTTTCACCCTTCTTCCCAGCCACCCGCTGGAAGTCATCTATCTTAGTCGTTGCAATCGGTGACCCGATGAAAGCCAAATGATCGATAATGGTCGTCTCGTCACCAGAATGGTTATCCTTCACGAACAGCTGCATATTCTGCACGTTCTGAAATTTAACAGAGTGCAGCGGGATCGGCGATCCCGACACAAGATCCTTCTGCCCCAGTACCAGATCCTGCACCGAAACTTGCGATTCGGCCGTATCGAAATCGATGGTGCTTGGTTGATTGATAAAGATTCTCAACTTTTTCGGTCCGTGAGAGGGCGGTGCTTTGAACTTGATGGCACTGATTTTGACCAGCTGATTGAAGGTAAT
Source organism: Topomyia yanbarensis (assembly GCF_030247195.1). Lineage (NCBI taxonomy): Eukaryota > Metazoa > Arthropoda > Insecta > Diptera > Culicidae > Topomyia > Topomyia yanbarensis. The sequence continues at coordinate 66,050,816 of NC_080670.1, forward strand.
CGAAATGATCAACTGTTCGTCACAATCGGGCTCCAGATGACCACCGCTGGAACTGAGTGCATTCACCATCGGGTGGTCGTTCGATTCGTTCAAGCATTCGCACTGGTTCTTCTGGATGAAGGTGTTCAAGTCCAACATTCCATGACCGTAATCTTTTCCAGATTCATACAAGCTGGCGACGTAATGTTTCTGTATTTTGGCTTCAAGTCCATTAATGTCTGCACCCTGCATCCTGTCAATCTTTGTTCTGGCTCGGTAGAAAATTAACATTGACATGGTCGACATGTCCTGGGACGGCGCCGTTTCGGTACATCTGTCGACGTCCGCCTTGAGAAACGCAGCCTTTGGATATTTCGCCGGAAGCTGATCGAACAAATGCGATATGTTTCGGCAAGGGTCAAACTCTGTATTTGGCTGTATAGTTTTGGGAATCTGTTCATTATTAGGGACAGTCGGATTCCCTGTCTCCCATCCCTTCAATAGTTTCCCTGCTGATTTTGGCTTTTTATCTGCCGACCGAACGCCACGCAACGTTCGCAGCATCGAATCGTTCTGCCCAGGTTACCACAACCGTAACAAAATATCACCTTTGGTTTAGTGCATTCTCGCCAACTATGTCCTTCCTGTTGACAGTTCCAACAGCCTCGTAACATAGTCGTTCCACTAGCCGTAGGCTCATTTCGTCCAACTATGTGCTGTGTGGATTGCTGACTCTGCGGGTTTCCACCCGGTTTTATTTGAATATCTCTGTTCGGCCGCGTCCGGACTGTGTTGATATCTGCCAACCCGTCGTATTCATCGTCGCTTTCCTCAACCTCTACATTGTTTACCGTTCGCCTTGGATTAGATTCCCACGCTTGCTGCAGGTTTGGATCCGCTGCATCGATCCTATAGTTCAGCTTCAATAGATGCTGCAGGTCCGTAACTTCAACAATGGAGATCTTCGAACGATAGTGCTGCCTCATGTTGTCCCAGATTACCTCAAACTTCCGGTTTCTCGACAATGGCTTCGACAGCATTCGATTCAGCTTCTCGATTTCGGTGACAAATGCTATGAACGGCTCACCACGTTGCTGCTTCCTCTCTTGGATCTTTTGGCGGATTCCTTGATCCTGATTAGGATTTCCAAAACGATATTTAATCAACCTCTCAAACGTGAACCAGTCGTCGAACTCATCTACAAAGGTAAAAAACCAATCTGACGCCGGGCCATCCAATAACAGGTGAATGTCTCGAAGAAGCTGCCGATTTGAAACGCCCTCTCGCTCTGCTATCTTCTTGAGCTTGTAGAGAAAATTCTCAACACTCATTGATCTTGAGTCCCCCGTGAACCTCAGTTTCCATTTTTCCACTCGATACATATTTTCCCTACCTCCATCGGAATGCCACCGGTTGTGAAGACGTGGACGCACACGATCCCTTCTTAACCGACAATCTGAAAATAAACTAAATCCTGAAGAGCCATAATTATAGCGGGACTCATCCGATTCGTACTGGTTTTGCTCACGTCTGTTAAAATTGATCCTATCCCTGTGGTGTCTGGCGGACCTGCGTCGGTGATCATCCTGGTGATTTCTTTGTTCGTCATCGCTACTTGACATCTCGTCCATTGCTCTGTCGCTAGCATGTGCACCCGGAACCGACAACTTGCCCATCAAACTTGCCAGAATTCGTTCCATACGGTCCATCTTGTTGCGCAACTCGATTCTGTCTGCGCCTTGTGAACTGCTTTTTGGGATCGTACCTGTCGCCTTCTGTCCTGTGTCCTCAGATTTATTCTGTTCCTGGAGATATGCTGCATGATGATCGAGACCGTTTTGCTTATCTTCTTGCCTTTGGCTGCGCCCCGCCTCTGCGCCATCTGCTTCTTGTAGCATGTCATTGATACGCTCTTTATATGGTGAGGTTGGCGGTCCCATCTTATGTGTTTGCATACACTCTTCAATACGACGTACTAGCTCCCTACGCATCTTCTTTTGATCCTCACTCACTGCCTGGCAGCGTTTCGCTCGATACCAGTAATGTAGTAACCGCGACTCAAATCGTGGTTCAACACCAAACCGATTTAACGATCTAAACAAATCTGCGACTCTCCCAGAAATATGGGAAAATTCCTCCGAAATATTTAACGGCGAACGATAGTTTTGACTATTTTTGACATCGGACTTGAACAACGTCCTTAGAAGTCTCTGTTTACCAGCAAGATCAAGTTCAAGGTTAGTTGCCTCCAACTGACCTCTGATCATAAGTTCATAATCAACTTCTTCAGAGTTCAAATGTTCAGAATAAGGAAATCTATCCATTTTGTACGTGGATATGAAGTAGTATTTATTTATATAACTTGTATTAGGTATAATGAAACGTAGTGAGTATATAGTAATGAATTGGTAAAATAAATGTAAAAATATGGTAAAGAAGAGCAATAAACTTATTCTACAAAATATGTATGTATTTACAACATAAACTAAATTAACCATTGAGAAAATCCAAACTAATCTAAGGGAAAAATGCCGAAGAAAGTTGTACTTTCCAACAAAAAAACGTGCCAAATCTTGTTGGGCGCCAATTGTAACCCGAGACAGTTGGAGCCGGAGCCTAAATCAATATTTAGCGGATGGCTTCAGCGCCACTCGCGAAGGAGACCATTCGCCTTGTTCGGTTTGCCCAGCTATTGAGACCCCTCCTACGGGCGGGTACCATTTGTTTCTGAGTTCTGGCTCCAGAATGGTCCAACTGGACTAAGGTACCTTGATTACCAGTCTGAAAACATTCGCTAGAAATCAACAACAGTATACAAAGAAGGCCTCAGACCGGTATAATTGATTAGCTCTAACGCTTTTTATCATCACGGGCAAAGATCTACTCAAACAAAAGGTCCCCAATCGTGGCCGATTTAGGAAAGGTGGAGTCGAAGGAAAAAGGAGTCAACTCTGCTTGCTAAAAACGGAAACGACCGAAAATCGTGAAACTACCTATACCAGAAAATACCAAAAAATAGTTTACTGCAAAAAAAAAACGGTTTAATCACTTCAACTCATAATTCGCTTACAAAAAATATTTATTTCACATTTCGGGTCTCGAACCCAGGCCTTTCAACTTGCTAGCTAATTTCCTCGCAGCGCGCTAACCAACATGGTCACCGCCTATCCTGTCTCTCTCCCTTCCCAAAGCATATCAAAAATCTAACTACCTAACGTGGTGTTCATCCGAACATGAGTGGCTCAACTTACGGTGCGTGCATATACAGTCGGCGTGTTTGCGTGTAATACAGCGATTTCATCGCTGACCTAGGATTTTCACGAGGTGGGAAAAATAAAACTGCCGAACAAAAAAACTGATAATCGGGTTTCGAACCCGGGCCTTTTGAGCTTGTCACGAAAACACTGTCACTTAGCTCACTGAACCGGCATTTGCGGTTTTAAACAAAATTGATCATGCGCATGTCAAAAAAAGGACGCTGCTCCCTAGCTAGCGCGAATTTGACGGTCGTCGCTCTTCCGGATGGTTCACCGGGAACTTTGTAGCTAGATGGCGGGGTCAGAAGCGGTTGATGACGGATGATGATCGGTGTGACGGGATGCTGCAGCTTCAAACCTGCACGAAAAACACGCATCCAACGACAAGTTGGAATTAGGGCACGCACTGCACTGGCCACCATTTGCACCTTACCTTAATTCGGGAATACCGACTCTAAACCACTGCTTCGATATGCGGGAAGCCACTTAACTTGTACGAGTTAGAACTGGGAAGGGAAAACTAATTACTGGCAAAACTGATATAGAGAATCTCACGATTTTTATCTTTTACCTATAAAACCACACCGAGGCGCGAGAAAAAAACTAAACCACTCCTGCCTCTTCCACGATCCAGAACAAAGTGAAAAATCAGATCTTTGGAGTCCTCAGTTTAAAGCATGAGTCATATCTTCGTGACCGGAACTACGCAATCGTTCACGAAATTACGCAAGTTTCCCCGAAGCCTTTTTTTGTGTACGGCTTCAATTTCTTTTGAATATCCCCAGACCTCGATCCTCTACCACCAAATCCCGGGTGCTGCCGACTGGCTTTCAAAACCCAGAGACAAACAGTTTCCCCTCCACTATAGCTTATTCTGCGGTTAAAGGTCGCAGAAAGGGTTATCTCAAAGCGGGGCGACGCCTGCGTCGCGACCACCCGCCAAAAGTAACTCGGCTCCAACCACGGCTGGATCCGGTGGGTGTCCAACCACTCTTCTGACAGTTCATTCGAAGGAACTCCAACCAACCACTCACTCTCATTCACATTTCGGGAGAAATTACAGAAGCTTTTACCCATGCTGAGCGGACCAGTTATTCGAGGGGCCGCTCGATATTATTTACATTCATATCGTAGTACTATAACGGTCCACACCAAGTTGCGGTAAAATCCACAACGACCAATTTTCCTCCTGCTGCGGCTAGTTCGGTTTGGAAGTGAGCTTCATCGGTGATTGCTTTAACAGCCATGCTGTATGGTTTCTTGCGCTGCTATCGGTTAGATGAAGATTCTAGTTACAGGGCCACTATTTTACCCGGAGAAATTAACTACTTAATTAACTTTTAACGTTATGCACTTTACTCCTCACAAAATTTAACTAATCGAGAATGACGAGAGATGAACGATGAAAGATGATTACGACAACTTCTCTTAGATGAACGAAATGAATTCGTGCGACCAACGAGATTGTTCGTAATATACACAAATGTTTATTAAAATAAGCAAAACATTTCGTTTCATTCACGAAAAATAATGTCGTTTTCAACGACAACATTCGTGCAATGTACACTAAATAAGTAAAATTTACGAAAACTTTCGTTCATCAAGCGGCCATTTCTTCACAACAAAGTAAAATCGTTTTGGCCACATCGATTTTTTTAAATTAAAAAAAATCGAAGTTGTCAAACATCGATCCCAAAAGATCGACTGAAAACAATAAAAGCCTAACAAATACGAAAACTTTTCTAAAATAAACGAAATGAATTCGTGCGACCAACGAAGTCGTTCGTAATATACGCAAACATTTATTGAAACAAACGAATCATTTCGTTTCATTCGTGTCATGTACACATTTGGGGTGGGCGTAGCGTAGGGTAAAAGGGTATAATACGCCCCACCAGGGCTAAATGCCCCTCTTCGATTCCCAGGATTCCTGAATTATCTAAAATGTAAAAATGACTGATAACAGTATCGTTTCATGAAATCAACGTACTAAGTTAATTTGGTATTTTTAATATGTTGCAAAACAACAATATACACAAAAGTTTCAAAAGAGCTACTTTTATGTAAGCTTCCACATTTTCCAAAAGCATTACAACCAATTAAAAATAGTCGGATTCGATAGAACTATTTCAAGTAGCTTACTAGAATGTTATAGTTACTATCTTAGTTTATAGCTTGGCTTAAAATTATGTGTGTGTGTAGAATTATTCATGTATTCACAACAGCTCATCACCGGCCAAAACGCCCCACCAATTGTTGTGGGGCATACCGTCCTCTTGTTGTAGGGCATATTACACTTTCACCGGGGGCATTTTGCCCTGGGTGAAAGAAAAAAACTAGAATTTAGGCATCTTTGAAAAATGTTTAACTGTACTTGTATCGGGATGTTATTAATAAAAATTGAAACGGGTACTAATTTCTAACTAATATAACAATAAATTAGAGTAGTTAGTGAGAAGATCATAGCGTCGAATGGTGAAATATAGCTATTTTTGCTTAAGGGGGCGTATTAGACCTGTTTACCCTATTGGTAAATCGATTGCCTTGTGCGTAGCGCACCTGGGTTCGAGTCCCGACCCCGCACATAAGGTTAGAAATTGTTTATAAGAGATTTTTCTAACCCGAAGAGGCGAATGACCTAAAGGTTAAAACCTCTATAATCGAAATTTAAAAAAAGTGTCATGTACACTAGATAAGTAAAATTTACTAAAACTTGTGTTCATCAAGCGTCCATTTCATCACACCACAATCTTTCTAGTCCTCAATACAGGTGAGCAGGAAACCTACTAGTTACAATGCACGAAAGTACTTCGTTGCAGAAAACAACGAATGAATTCGTGCATTGCATGATCGATTTCATTATATTTACGAAGTTATATTATCAGTGTACTCTATATAGCGTAAACCACCACCATTAACCCTCAAAAAGGCAACCTAAAATTGTGACTTCAAGAAGCAGCGCTCCTAAGACCCAATGCAATCAAAAGCCTCTTTTTGTCGTTTTATCAGTGAGGGCATCGAGAACCTGAAAACGCTCGATCATTTGTATTTCATATTACAAGTTCATTCCCCTCGCCTTTTTGAGAGTTAACCGTAAACCTGGTTGATCACCGAGTTTATCTTGAAAACTCGAAAATTGTTGATTATCTAAACCGAATAGTTTATATTTCAAATGAGTTTATTTATTCTTCAAAAACAATCATTGATTTTAGTAAAAAAATAAATTTAATGTCGAACTATTTCAAATATTATTTCGCAGAAAAAATTATACACAATACACCAACATGTTAAAATTAATGATATTTTCATATTCTTTTGCCCTAATTGTACTCAAATTATGCGAGTTTCGGCGAGTCAAGTTAAGTAGCATATTGAAATTTAAATTAACTATTAAACATAGAGTAGCTTCTCAGAACTATATTAAACAAACATTTCAATGCCAAACGATGACCTTGTTTATTGAAAGATAGTAACAAACAGAAAATCTCAGAACTTACCTTCCGGTACTGTTTTTCTGTGGTTGTAATAGTTTTAAAAGATTAAATCTTAAATAATGTGATGTGTACTAAAATACTACCACTACGATAAATAATCAAAGTCACTTTGGCTTACGGTACTTTACAAAATAATGGCATTCTAAGCAGTCCTTCAAATGAGTTTAGGCTAGGTACACAGAAATAAATATTCTGTGATTTGAAATTTATTTTCATGCACATATTTGGAGCTTGAATATAAATGTAAAATAAAGTTCCAGCATAAATACACACAACTTGTCGTGCTTTTTTCAGTGATATTTATTATAATTTAACAGGTTGATTGGAAATTACAATGTCATTAAATGGAAAACCAATGCACTTGAATGTATTTTTAATCAAATATTACTGTAAAATTAATGACATGTAATATCACACGTACGAAAGTGTAAAATCATATGCTTACTGATGCTCGCATTGAGTGCATCGAATTCAACTTAATTTTCAATCAAATTTCTGATTCATGCTTTGTATGTTTACATTCGTATTGATTTATATGTCGTTTAATTTTCATTATTTTGTAGTAGGGGAGAGAGGGTAACAATGAAACACATTTTTTCTACAATTTAATTTTGATGATAATACTTGTTATTTGTGTAACTAAAGGTGATACATAGTTCCACTCTGTTGTTAACTAATACATATATTTTTTCCAGCTCGTAAAATTCACGGGAAATAACATTTTTTGGATAATAAACAGTCGGTGGTAAAATGTATCAGTGTGCCCCATGGGTAGGAACTATGAAACACGATGTCGTCTATAGTGAAATATTTTACTTATAAATTTTATTCTTTTGTTTTGACGAAGAATGATCCTAACGCTTTGAATTTAAGTTATATTGGGGCGAAAATCGTTTGCTTTCGAAAGAATCCACTATAACATCGCGTAACATTGAACCACCATATATGCATATCAGCTGCAATCCTGAAATAAGAGACAATTTCTACAAAACTTGCCCAAATTTACTAATTTTGCACTATACGAGTAGTATTTACTGTTGAAAATCGGAACCCATTCACATTTTGAGACCGACCACAAAAACAAAAAATAATCACTGTTCCCCATACGCCTTCGTTCCACAGTTACCCAATGGGTCTTTTCATGAAAATTGTGAAATTACACAGAACCATGAGAAGTTACCAAAAAACTTTGTTCGCGGCATATGTTGAGCATAAAATTTGCTATAAATAGCAATAGACTAAACATTTATTCAATGAATGGTAACTCATAAAGATGGAATAATGTTTTTCATTGCAAATTTACTCTGGCTATCACAAAACAAACAAATATCCATTAAAAGAGATACAGTTATCAGATCTCTTCCAAAATATAGCAACACGTGTAAAGAATTAGAAATCGTGAAATATGAGAGAATGAGACGATTCTGATCATGCATTATGATTTTATTGCGAATGTTTCATAGTTCCTGCTGATCCACTGTTACCCTCTCTCCCCTATGCAACTACAAATGCAACTATCGAATAATTGTACACAGCGTTAATCTTTGAAAGTCCAGCAAAAGGCTCGCTAAACGAGCAGCCGCCGGTGCTCTAAGACGATTTCGCTAAATATTCAAAGCAACGTGCATTCAGTGAACTATTGCGACTACTGGAAGGTTAACGAGCTGAATAGTTGATGAATTTACAAAATAGAATATTCCCTGTTTTCCTATCGTGATAGACCGACATAGATTACCCCTTTTGCCTTTTTCAATATTTAAAGAAGGTCTATAGCAAAAGTTTCCAACCACTGTGGCTCCTCAACCGATTGGTTTGATCACAAAAAAGCATATTCTTTCTTATCCGTTGCAATTTATCTCGTTACCCGACTTGACGCGAACAGTGTAAAATTCTTGTTCAGATACCAGTATGCTGCCAGGACGGAACTGCGCTTAAGTGGAAACTGTTTTCACACTTGATTTATTTAATATTTTATTTATTACATTTCTCCTTCTGCTCGGTTGTTTGTGCCTTCTGTTTCACACGGTCGACTCTATGCGGTTCTCGCCAGAAGGGGCACTGCTTGTAGTGCGGCACCGTCACGGCCTCCACTTTCCAATTTGTAGTTTAAATTAAGTTATTTACAACACCTTCCATCCACGGTCGCACATGCTGAATCTGGTTTTGTTTCCCTGTTTGCTATCCTTTACACTTTCTGGAGTGCTTTCTAACCAATTTAACTTATGCCGGCGGTGGCCTGGAGCTTTCTTATTTACAAGATGTGAACTTATTTTGCGGAATAGGTCAGAATCGTTTTAAAATTGCACATGTTTTGTTTGCGTCTACTGAAGCACTTGGCATTATTTAAGGAGTATTTCCTTGAGTATTCAGTAGCATTGAATTTCTTATCTATTTCGTTGCGCACAACATTATTTTTCAGTGGGTTTACGATTTACGTCAAATTTCAATTCATTTTTCGACATAGTGAGGTCCACTTTTTTACTATTCTATTATAGTAGTACATAATTTGTTTGACAGGGTAGTTTTTTCCAGCAGGGGAACCAGCAGAGTTCGTAAGATAATCTCATACCTATTTCTCAGCAAATTCTTGACTGATTGTTACAAACTTGCTTTCAAATGACAAATACAATACTCCCAGTTATATATGTTGAGGTCGGCCAAAAATCGATTTTTTTTTTAATTCTTCTATCATAAAGCTCAGGTTCTTAAGAATGTTACCTCTAATTTATATAGTAATGTTTCGATTATATCTCGGTCGGTCTGTATTTTAGCGTGATATATTTGAAGCGTGATATATTCAAAACAAACCAAAAAATTACATTCAAGCGTTAACCCATGTATTTCTATAATCAAAAAGTAATGAAAAGGTCAAGTTAGTCAAAAGTCAAAAGTTTCTTAAAATAGTTGTACCCCCAAAACTAAAATTAAAGGAATCTGCCACATTAAGGTTTTGGACAAATATCTTGACTATTAAAATCAGTGTATTCGAAGAGATTACGATTCAGTTCTCGTTGTTTCAACTTCCGTAAAAATAGTCCCATCACCAATTGTTGATGTTGTCCTTTCAAAAGAAAAGTATTCACATCGATTCAAGAGAAAATGCATATCTAGGCATACCTACCATATCTTGCGTATTTTGTTTTTCTCATTATTTTGTTAGATTTTCTTGCGGATAACTAACAATTTAAAAAAAAGTCGATTTGTTTACCTGCTACACCAAACGGTCCCTCCAGACGGTCCCTTGAGGACACGGCAAATAAGTTACGAAGAAATTAAAACTAAAATTGAAATCGGTCGAAGAATATTGCGGCAATCCTAGTCATTGAAATAACGTCTTGGTAAAACATGATTTCGAGATTATTCACGTTCAAAGTTTCGCGCCACGCCCTGTCTTCACTTAAAGGAAAAAGATGAACAGCGCTATAACTTTTCTTCTACTACTTATACCTCTATGATAATTTCAGATACTTTCTTAAGAATCTATACTTTAAGATAAAAGAATAAAAAAGTTCGACTTTTTGACCGATCTCATCATAAATAAACACTTAACGAAATAGTCCGAAACCTACTAAAAGGCTCATTACCCGATTAGAATGAAATAACAAGAATATAACAGAACACAATTTCTGTAACATATTGTGTTATAAATTAGGTCTCGTTAGTAGTTAAAATAACAGAAATTTATAACAAGTAACAATGCGAGATATAGTTTTGAAATATTTCTGTTATGTATTTCTAATTGGGTACCCTATATGTAAATAAGCAAATCAATTGTAAAAAACCCTAAAAGTGCCAGGACACAACATGTGGCTTAATTGGATCAAAACGAAGTGTGCCTTATCTGTTTTTCAAAAAGCGTGATATAATCGAGATAAAACCGTGATATATTCGAGGGTGATATAAACGAGTATTGATATACACGCATAGTGATATAATCGAAACATTACTGTATAGAGATCGGAGCAGTGAACGCAAAGTTATAGCGTTTTGCATCTTGCTCCCTTATGGAGGTGTTGCTTATACTTGAAACATTAAACGCGATTATCTCGAAATCATGTTTCCCAAAAGCGTCTTTGCGGTGACTACGATTGCCGGAAAAGTTTTCAACCGATCTCAAAACTTTTTTTTTGATTTGTTCGTAATTTAACTGCCGTAGCCTTGAACGATTCCATTTTTTCGTCAAAATTTTCATATTATTGTTATGAATTTTTTATTAATTTTTTTCTGGTGAAAATAGCGATTTTTTTTGGAAAAATCGTCCCCGTTTCCAACAAAAAGAATTTTTTTTTAATCGATCGTTCAAGGACACCACAGGTACATATACTAATGATTTTTTTTAGTATGATGGTTTCTGTTGAGCTGTTGGACTGGAATCGTAGTCACGGCAAACCTCTTTGAAAAAACGCGTTTTTCGGAAATTGCTATAGCTTTGACAATTATTAATATTTTTTTTTATTTTCTCAAGTGGATTTTGCAAATTGGACATTGTACTACGCTAAACGTATAACAAGTATTTCATAAAAATATGGCTACATACCTTTATAAAAATTCATTTTTTTCCTTTTTTCACGCATCTCAACTTATATCCCTTAACTACTATTGAATTTTATTCAAATATGGCTTTTGATTACTACCAGAGATGCCACATTGAAATCTGTGTTTCGATAAAAAAAAATCAATTTTAACATCCGTAATTACTACAACCGAACAAAAATCTGTGAAAATCTGCGTTAAAATTCCAAAAAACTGTGAAAAATCACAATATTTCCAAAAATATGTGTAAGTCTGTGAAATTTTAATCAATATATTATCAATTATATTGAACATAATCAGCTATTGGATAAATGAGAAAGGCACAATTGCACCCTTAGGTGGATTATAACAGGTTTTATTTTGGTAAACAGTGTTAACGACAATGACGTATGCTACATGACTCTACAAATGCGAAAAGTATAAGAAATTTTTAAAAAGTTAGAAAATAGGAAGTCTGCTTTAAAATAGCGTCCGGAGGTACTAAACTTTATCTCTTTAGGCAGCTCATTCAATTGTTTATTTTTATTGTCACGCTCTGTCTGATGCTCTTCATAGTAAGTATGTGATGAAGGTTCAACGAAAAGGTGCCGTGTTCTCAGATAGATAATTGGCTCCGGTTGTGATGTGAAACCAAATGCTGAGAAGGAGCATAGAGCCCATTAATGGACAGATTGAATCAACAACAGCCCTCGAGCTAGTGGTTCGACACACCCTATACGAAACTGGGAAGCAAACTGTCCAGATTTGTGACAATAAAATAAAATCATGACAACCTACCAGAGTACGGACGGTCCAATTTTTTTCTTGTATCAATCCCCGAAGCCAAGCAAGTGATTGATGAATTTGTCACCAGCTTTTATTCGTCGTTTGTTTCGCCTCCGGTTCCATCAAACCATCTCCTTTAATAAAATGAGCTAAATGCCAGAGTTTACGATTTGGCGTTACAAACAACCGGCCGCAAAATAGCATTTCGGCCCGTCCTTTACAATCAGCTTTGTTTTCTGGCAACGTGAAGTGCCATTTATAGAAATAGCTTGACACTGAGAGGTGCTGGCAGCGTTCGAACGTTAGTAGGTCCACGCATTTTGGCCCAAGAGTGTTGGGTGATAAAATCCGATCTCGTGCCCACATCATTGGAAGTGGCCCAATATGTCTAGACATAATTGCCGAAATCATATTACAGAAATGAGCAATATGAATGGTATACGCTTTGATAGATAACATTTAAGTGATGATGTTTGTTGTGTAGATTGAACCCGATTGAGCGTAGGAGATGAATGATTGTTTTTTCCAGTATGCTACCTACTGGTGGTTGAAACTCGGACGTTGCTGCGGTTTTTCGCTTTCTATTATATTGCTGACGTGCTATATTATAGCCTGGTGTATTTAGTTAAATTTAAGTCGATATCATATATAGAGGAGAGTGGGGATACATAAACGACTTTTCTGTTGATTTAATAATTCTTATGCCTTTTGCGATGAATGCAATAATATAAAACAGTAATGAATGCATTACTTTAGGCATACCATTACAAATAAACAATAGCGTGTTGTCACGAATATTAGCAATTTACAAATGTATGTCATACTTACTTGATACTTGATGGGCAACAATTCGCTTCGTTGAATCTAAGCCGAGTGAAGAATTCTCCTCCACAGGACCCGGTCCTGGGCCAATCTCTTCCAGTCACCCTGGCCATTGAGTGCTTTTAAGTCCTCTTCCATTGCAAACAGCCATCGTGTACGTGGCCTGCCACGGCCTCTTCCCGGTTCTCTACTGAATATTATCTTCGCCTGTCGTCTTACCGGCATTCGTGCCACATGACCAGCCCACCACAGCCTGTCGTTTTTTATTAGCTTGACAATATCCACTCCTTTATATGCTTGGTATAAGTCGTGATTCATACGACGGCGCCAGATGCCATTTTTTTCTTTACCGCCGAGTATTGTTCGCAGCACCTTACGTTCGAAGACACCGAACGCTCTACGATCAACTTCCTATTTGCAGTCACTAGAGTTGCAAGGTACACACATTCTTCCACTACTTCAAATTTATCACCACCTAACATCACTTCACCACCAACATCACTATTGGACCCACGTATTCTTCCAGCTATCATGTACTTCGTCTTGCTGGTGTTGATTGTGAGACCAATTCTTGCTGTCTCCCTTTTAAAAGACACGAATGCCTCTTCCACGGCTCGGCGGTCGATTCCAATGATATCAATATCGTTCGTAAATCCTAGGAGTATATGCGACCGAGTGACGATGGTACCGTTCCTTTGCACACCTGCTCTCCTGATGGCACCTACAAGAGCAATGTTGAACAGAAAGTTTGACAGCGCATCACCCTGCTTCAATCCGTCTAAGGTTACGACGGACGTCAAAATCTCATCCGCAACCCGAACACTTGATTTCGATCCATCCAGCGTTGCACGAATCAGCCTAATCAGTTTCGTCAGAAAACCATGTTCTACCATTATCTGCCATAACTCGTTTCTTTTCACTGAATCGTACGCCGCTTTGGAATCAATAAACAGATGGTGTGTCTGCAAGTTGTATTCCCGGAATTTCTCTAGTATCTGTCGCAGGGTAAACATTTGATCCGTTGTTGATCGTCTTTCACGAAAACGTGACATAATTTTGTACGCCGAATTGAGGAGCGATATTCCTCGATAATTGGCGCACTCCAGTCTGTGTCCCTTTTTGTATAAGGGACAAATGAAACCCTCTAGCCAGTCAGCAGGTAGTTCTTCTTCTTCCCATGTCTTCAAAAGAGTACGGTGAAGTAAATCCGGAACGGAATTGAATTAATTTAGCAGTCACATATCACACATGATGTGAAGTTCCGTAATCGAATTCACAAAGATCACACGAATAATACTCATAACGCTGAATAGTAGCCATTAGACAATTGAGATTGCATTATTCAGTAAGTGCCCTGACTAGAATACTGCAATTGTGCTTAAAAAATGCCTCAGATTCTATGACATTTCCAATAATTTCTTTTTACGCATGTATTCAGCAAACATGTAGTTCTTATTTATGCGTACAACTGTTTTACTGAAGATGCCAAGTATCCATCTTAACTATTTTAAAAGTTATTGAATATTGTAGCGCCGCGCTGTTGGAAAGCAATATTACAAACCGAATTTCTGTATTTTTAATAATAATGCAAATCAAAACAAAAAGCGTTTCACTGTGCCCCATCCTTCTCTAACTAACCTCCAGTAAAGCTTCAAACAAATCGCAGTGGATCGAAATAAGGTCTAGAACGCTAAAAACAAACCTTTTACCGGCGAGTTAATAACGTCGGCAGATGGTAGGTATTGCAATGTATTTCAAGAACCTAGAGCTTTCTATTAAACAATCGGTAGAGAAAAACGCTACGCTCGATTGTAATACCAGGAAGACAAATAGCGATAAAAAGTGTTCTCCTTTATCCGAACATCCAGTCAACGTTGTCCATTATTATTGGCATTGCGGGTGGAACGTGATGGTTGGTGGGTTGGGCATGGGCAACAAATGAGCAATACTTCATCATCAAATCCTTCGCAATGGATCTCTTTCAACATGAGTTCCATTGATTGAGCGCTAGAACAAAGCGAGCCAGAAAGAGTAAGCTCAGTTTAGAGGTAACGTTGCCTTTATAGCCAGCTGTGACCTACTCGAAACGAGATGAAAGTGGTATTAAGTGGGAAGGTGTGGTATTGGAACTTACCTTGGTGTGAGTGGAAAAGTAATTTCATTGATTAACACCAGCGGTCTTATGGTATATTGAAACCGGTGTGGTATTTTCAAACGCTTTTCAGCTGTTGCCTGTAATCAATAACGGGTATGTTTATCTTTTCCTAGAGGAGAATGATTGCAACATCAATTGAACTTGATTCTATACGATTTTCGGTCTCGGAATTGCGTCATTTTGACAGTAAGTTCGTTCTTCATCAAACCCAATTTTTGGCAACGCCACTCACGCCATCTACATTCGTTCACAAGAAACTTCTTCGAATACTCTCTATCTATTATAATATATTAATATATCATATAATATATCATTTACTGTGTCCCACATTAATAGGTATGTTCCATTTTTGAGGTTATATCCCGATCATATTTTGCTGTTACCACTATTGTAATTTTTTTTTGTTTTTTTTTTTAAATAGCCCACCTCTTACCCCCACACCAAAAAGCTCACAAACGGAGCCCCCTGGTAGTGGACACATCACTTCTCAGCGTACAAAAAAAAAGGTAAGCACAACAAAACAAACGAATCGCGGAAACGCTGAGAACAAAAAAAAACAATGCGAGACCGACAAAACACAAAATTTGACCAGAAGCTACGGCGAGTACCCAGCGGAAAAAATCCCTTTAAGGGTCCCATCGTAGCTTTGCCGGTAGCTTATAATAATTTAAATTTATTTATTACGTATTGCTAGAAAAATGCATTTATCAATTGTTTTTATTTAAAAAAATGTTTATTATAACTAAAGGAATAAGCTCGATTGGTGGTGAACGAAGTTTAAATTAAAAATTCTCCTATTTTATGTTTTAAAATTAGTTTCAATTTTGCTTGGAAACGAGTGCGACATGTTATTTGCTTTAAATCAGTAGGAAGCTGGTTGAATAACTTAGGTCCGATGAAAGAAATGCGTTTTTGACCAAGGTTCGTGGGTGCTCTGGAGTATAATAAATGATTGGCTTGTCTAGTGCTGTGAGCTCGAATTCTAGATTATTATGAGCAATAGTATTATGCAAAGCATTGTGGATGAATATTATTGTTTGGTAGTTAGTCAACCCAAGCAAAGGTAAAATGTTATGGGCATTATTATTGTATAACAAAATAGTAGGGTACATAATTGGTTTTTTATAAATAATTTTAAGACATCGGTTTTGAAGTGTTTGTAGCTTTTTCAGATTCGAAATACTGGCACGGCCCCACACAGATACAAGGTAGTTCAGCAATGAGTGGATGTGCGCATAATAAAATTTTAGAAGTACATGCTGGGGAACAAAAGAGCATACTTTACGCATAGCCCCACATAACGATGCAACTTTTCTCTCTATAGATGTTATATGCTCAATCCAGGAAAGTGTGGGGTCTAAGTGAAGTCCTAAATATTTGAAGCAGTTAGATTCCTGAATTACAGACTGTCCCATTCTTGGGTCTGGATGCACGCCTATAGTTCTTCTAGATGAACGAAAGAGCATATATTTAGTTTTTGAG
The DNA here is from genome assembly GCF_030247195.1 of Topomyia yanbarensis. Lineage (NCBI taxonomy): Eukaryota > Metazoa > Arthropoda > Insecta > Diptera > Culicidae > Topomyia > Topomyia yanbarensis. The sequence goes on from NC_080670.1 coordinate 66,067,303, forward strand.
AGGTTCAAGGAAAGAAGATTTTCGTTGAAATACGTCGTTAGTGTTTTTAAATCCGATTCAATATCGCGTACAATATCCAAGCAGTTATTGTTCGGGTAGAACAACGCTGTGTCATCAGCGAAAAGACGAGGAGTCCCTTTTAACCCGAGTCTACCTAGATCATTGATGTACAATAAAAATAATAGTGTCCCAATATTACTGCCTTGGGGCACTTCTATTTCTATTGGTCTATAAGAGCTACACGAGTCTCCAATAGATACGAATTGGTTCCTATACGACAGATAGCTACGAATAATATGATTTGTTAATCCCCTGATACCATAGCATTCTAACTTCTTAAGCAGGATTGAGTGATCCAGAGTATCGAATGCTTTTTTTAGGTCCAGAAAAAGGGAACCAACAATTCTTTTGCTATCAATTTGATCAATGATGGAGTCAATTAGTTCGGTCATTGCAAATAAAGTGCTGCAGCCCTGTCTGAACCCATACTGGTAGTTGTAAATTATGTTGTGTTTGTTCAAAAACTCGAGTAGTCGAGTGATGAGCAATTTCTCAAGAATTTTATTGAAAACGCACAATGTTGAAATTGGTCTATAGTTGCAGGGTTGGTTTGGATCACCAGCTTTGAAAATTGGAATTACTCGGGCTATTTTTAAACAGTCTGGGTACCAACCGGTTTGAATTATTAAATTAGAGGCTTTGGTTAGGATGTTCGCAAAAGTGGTACAGTTACTCTTAAGAACACTAGCGGGGATCTTATCAGGACCACAGCTGTTATTTTTTTCGAGACCCTTAATCAAAAGGATCATTTCGTTTATGGTTGCAGGACGCAAGAAGATTGTTTCTTGGACGTGTTGTATATTTGTAATAGGAATTAAGTTGGGACTCGTGGGAATATTGTCAGCCAAACTTTTTCCAATACTAGAGAAATATTCGTTGAAAACATTACATACTTCTTTAGTCTCAGTGACTCTGATATCATTGCAAATTAGGCTGATGGGACTATCCGACTTTGAACGACCAAAAATGGTATTAATATTTTTCCAAAGTTTTGAATGAGTTGTGTTGGATAGAAGGTTTTCAAAGTACGCCTTTTTGCACCGCTTTTTCAGTAGATTAACTTTTTTAACTATGTGTTGCAGAAGAGCTTTGAGGTTTTCATCATTGGGGTTATTTTTTACTCGTTTCAGATAATTGCTTTTGATTTTATTCAGTGTCCACAAATCGAAATTGATCCAGGGGCAAAAAACGCCTTTGCATTTAAAAGTTTTGGAGACCGTTCTAGTATTTTCCGCAAGTAAAGAATTGTAGGTTGTGATGATATTTGTAAGACATACATCTACATCATCAATCAACTCGATGTTTTCTATGAAATTTTGGAAGTCGTTATTGAGTTTTTCATGATGATTATTGATTTAGTTAAATTAATGGGTTCTCTTTTTACTGCAAGTTTATATGAAGATATAACTTGGACGTGATCACTAACTATGGTGTAAACCGTGTCGTTTCGTAATTCTCGTTAACATTTTAATGTATCGTAGACTGTTCTTTTTAAAAGTGTCACACATTCAATCGAATGAATGATAAATTCCAATATTATCACGCAAATGAACTATTTTTAGATTATATCATACGAGATTGAACGATGACAACGTAATTCCTAAAAATAACAAATTTGTCATTTCGTGCATTGATTTATCGTAAATACTTTCTTCACGGCACTTTTAAAACTTTATGTGGGGCATATTTTTGCTGAAGCAACAAAGTAATTTTTTTCAAGATATTTAATTTTAAATCATGCATTAATAACATAATATTAGTACGATTATTTTGAGCATCGATGCCACATAGGTTCATCAAACGTGAACACAATAAACAAAACATGCGAATGTAAAGTTGATGTGCACTTGGATGTTATTTTAGTTGATACATTTTAAGATTCTAACAACACAAAAGCTCTAAAAATCACCAGTTTCATTCTGTCGTGCAATCTAATCCACTCTCCATATCATTATCTGTGTGAGTTGAAGATAAGTTTGAATATTCTAATAATTGGGCATTTAACACATATGTGCACTGGGATAAGACCGACAGGGTGTTTAGAAGGTTGGATTCTTTTTTGATTCGATACGAACGACTAGGAATGTTTGTCGTGTTAAATTGTACTATAATTACGTCATGTTAATAATTGCTATACACGGAAACTCTGATTTCTTTTACATTTATTTCTTGTCAGTATTATCTCAAGCCGGCCAAAAAAATTAAAAATTAAATTGTGCGTGATTCGTTGTTATATCACAAAACGAAACGAAAAAGTATAATGACATTTACATTTCTTACAAAAGAACTGTAGGGTTCGCTAAAACTTTGAAAACCTAAGGTCTAACGTGACAATTTGACACTATTATTTTTGTTTTTGGATATGCTGTTTATTTTCTGAGATATGGGTAATTTTGTCCAAACACAACTGTCTCCCCTTAAATATCATAACACATGGATCAATGAAGATAGTCATATAGTTTGTTCAGTAAAGTTGCTTCAATTAATAATAATATAATATAATACCAAAATTTATACACGATAAATAATGCGTGTATTACGAAACATTTTTTTTTATTCATTTCGTTTATTTAATAGGCACAAATGCGTTAGCTTGGCGGTGCCAAATGCTTTTGTTTTTACATTTTGGATATCTTAAAACTAGGAGGTTACAATGTTGAAATATTTTTTTACAAAGGAAAAGAAAGTTTACAGCTATCTTAAGACTAGAAATAAGATTCAATATACAAAAGAGGGCCAAAAGATTTTTTTATGAAAAAATTTAAAACAAGGGATTCACTTTGATATACAAGAGGGGGAGTAATAGTATTTTACGAAATATTTTACGGTTATCTTAAAACTAACAATATAGTTTAGTACACAAAAGGGGGAACAAATATTTATGAGAAGTTTCACAAAAATTTTAAAACTAGGGATTTAATTCTATTTACAAAATGGAGGACAAGAGTTTCAATAAAGAGTAAAAATTATAGCTATCTTAAAACTAGGAATACAGAATACTAATTTGATTTTTTTAACTAAAACTTATGCTTGGTCAAGATATTCAGAGGGTGGCTTATTTCCGCATCAGTGTAGCAGCAGTTGTATCAAGGACAGGGGAGAGACAGGGAAAGAAGAGCAAAACTTGCAACTTTCGCTCGAAGGGGGGGGGGAGGGGGATCAGCGAAATAAATTTGCGCCTCAGTCTAGTAAGTCGTCGAGTACCGGATTGGCGGATGGTATTCTTCGGACCCGCGGGGAATCCTTCAAAAGTCATCGGATCTCGAGTCGCTCTCGCTTCAGTTTCCTTCTATGCAGGCGTAGTGGTAAGGGCGACGGCGGTTACATAGTGGCACTCTGGAGCTGATCGGTTCCACAAGGCAGGAGGAAACTCTAAAAACGAGAAATAAAAGAGAGGGGCTAAATTGGGATATTTATCGTTTTTATGAAGGTATAAATAAGGGACATATAGGGGAAATCACGAGTTGCCAGCATATCTCGGACTGGTACATTGGGTGGTCTACCTCGGGCCCGAAGGGATTCCTTTAACTGAGACCTGGCGTCACAATACCCGGCGCACACCCAGACAACGTGTTCGATGTCGTGATAGCCCTCGTCACAAGCGCACAGACTACTCTCCGCAAGCCCAATACGCCGCAAATGCGCATCCATGGTGTAGTGATTGGACATAAGTCGGGACATTACACGAATAAAATCCCGACCCACATCCATCCCCCCGAACCAAGGCTTCGTTGATACCTTTGGGATAATCGAATGTAGCCATCGTCCAAGTTCCCCATTGCTCCACGAGGTTTGCCAACTGTTGAGCGTCCTCTGACGACAAATACTAAAAAATTCGTTGAAGCAGATTGGTCTTTCGTATATGTCACCATTTAATGCGCCCACCTTTGCTAATGAGTCGGCCTTTTCATTGCCCGGGATAGAACAATAAGAGGGGACCCAAACAAAGGTAATCTGATAAGATTTTTCAGATAACGTACACAAGGACTCCTGTATCATCCCCAGAAAATACGGGAGTTGCTTTTTAGGCTTCACCGCACGAAGAGCCTCGATAGAGCTGAGGCTGTCCGAAACGATGAAGTAGTGATCTGTGGGCAGAGTGTCGATGATCCCAAGGGTGTACTGAATTGCAGCTAACTCTGCGACGTAAACTGAAGCGGGATCATTGAGCTTGAATGAAGCGGTGATAGTATTGTTGAAGATACCGAAGCCAGTGGACCCATCGAGATTTAATCCGTCAGTGTAAAACATTTTGTCGCAGTCGACTTCTCGGAATTTATTATAAAATATATTGGGGATCACCTGCGGGCGTATATGGTCCGGGATTCCACGAATCTCTTCCTTCATGGATGTGTCGAAGAATACAGTAGAATCAGAAGTATCTAGGAAACGGACACGGTTGGGATTGTACGAAGAAGGATTGATGCTCTGTGCCATGTAGTCGAAGTACAAGGACATAAAACGGGTTTGAGAATTAAGCTCGACGAGCCTCTCGAAATTTTGAATTACCTACGGGTTCAGAATGTCGCATCGGATGAGCAATCGATATGAGAGTTCCCAAAATCGATTTTTTAGCGGAAGAACGCCCGCCAGCACTTCGAGACTCATCGTATGGGTCGAGTGCATGCAACCCAAGGCAATGCGCAAGCAACGGTACTGGATTCTCTCCAGTTTGATGAAGTGTATGTTCGCAGCGGACCGGAAACAGAAACACCCGTACTCCATCACCGACAATATCGTTGTTTGGTACAACCTGATCAGGTCTCCTGGGTGAGCACCCCACCATGTTCCAGTTATTGTTCGGAGAAAATTGATCCTTTGTTGGCATTTCTGTTTCAGATACCTAATGTGACATCCCCAGGTACCTTTAGAGTCGAATCAGACCCCGAGATATTTAAATGTGAAAACCTGGTTGATCGTTGCACCCATTAATAAAAGCTGGAGTTGCGCCGGCTCACGCTTCCTAGAAAAAACAACCAACTCAGTTTTCTCCGTGGAGAACTCAATACCCAGCTGAAGAGCCCAAGCAGACAAATTGTCCAAGGTATTTTGTAATGGTCCTTGCAAGTCGGCAACTTTGGGCCCTGTAACAGAGACCACGCCGTCGTCTGCAAGTTGCCTTAGCGTGCATGAATTGGCAAGACAATCGTCAATGTCATTCACGTAGAAATTGTAGAGCAGGGGACTTAGACATGAGCCCTGGGGAAGACCCATGTAGCTAAATCGCGATGTTGTTAAATCGCCATGCGAAAAATGCATGTGCTTTTCAGACAACAGGTTTAGCAAAAAGTTTTTTAAAATTGGTGAAAGACCATGCTGGTGCAGCTTCTCTGACAGAATGTTGATAGAAACTGAGTCAAAAGCCCCCTTAATATCCAAGAAGACTGATGCCATCTGCTCTTTGTTAGCATAGGCCATTTGGATTTCTGTAGAAAGCAACGCAAGGCAATCGTTCGTCCCTTTGCCTTTGCGGAAGCCAAATTGTGTATCTGACAGTAAGCCATTTGCTTCAACCCAATTGTCGAGGCGAAACATGATCATTTTCTCGAACAACTTCCGGATACAGGACAGCATTGCAATCGGCCGATACGAGTTGTGGTCGGAGGCTGGTTTTCCTGGTTTTTGGATGGCGATGACCTTCACTTGCCTCCATTCATAAGGGACAATGTTACCCTCAAGAAACTTGTTAAATAAATTCAACAGGCGCCTTTTTGCAGTGTCAGGCAGATTCTTCAGCAAGTTGAATTTGATTCTGTCTAACCCTGGGGCGTTATTGTTGCACGATAAGAGAGGAAGTGAGAACTCCACCATCGAAAACGGTGTTTCGTTCGCGGTATCGTGAGAAGACGCGGCGCGGTACGTTTTCTGTACCGGGACAGAGTCCGGACAGATCTTCTTGGCGAAAGCGAATATCCAACGGTTTGAATATTCTACGTTCTCGTTGGTACTATTATGATTACGCATACGTCGAGCTGTACCCCAAAGAGTGCTCATCGCTGTTTCTCTCGTTAACCCGTCGACGAACCGGCGCCAATAACTGCGTTTTTTGGCTTTCATTAGACTCTTCATTCGCCTTTCTAACGACGCGTACTGTTGATAGCTAGCGGGTAACCCGTCTTCCCGGAAGGCCTTATATGCAGTGGACTTTTCCGCGTACAGCTCTGAGCACTCTTTATCCCACCACAGGGTGGGAGACCGTCCATGGGTATTCGCGCTGGGTACTGGTTTAGTCTGAGCTTGATTCGCACTGTCGAGAATCAAGCCAGCCAAAAACCTGTACTCTTCCTCCGGAGGAAGTTCTTGAGTGGATTCGATTTTAGCGGATATCGCGGTCGCGTAACTCTTCCAATCAATGTTCCGTGTGAGGTCATACGATACATTGATTGTTTCCGATGGTCTTGAACCATTAGTAATTGAAATCACGATAGGCAAATGATCGCTACCGTGGGGATCAGGGATCACCTTCCACATGCAATCTAACTGTAGCGATGTCGAGCAAAGCGATAAATCCAACGCGCTTGCGCGTGCTGGTGGTGTAGGAATCCGTGTCATTTCTCCCGTGTTTAAGATGGTCATGTTGAAATTATCGCAAAGATCTTGGATTAATGTTGATCTATTATCATCATGAAGACAGCCCCATACCGTACCGTGCGAGTTAAAGTCTCCCAGAACTAGCCGCGGTGCCGGTAAGGATTCCGTGATATTACAAAGCGTTCGGTGCCCTACCGAGGCTCTAGGAGGAATGTAGATGGAAGCAATGCAAAGGTCTTTACCTTTGATTAAAACTTGACAAGCGACAATTTCAATGCCTGGTGTCGAAGGGAGGTTAATTCGGTTGAAAGAATAGCACTTTTTGATCCCCAAAAGTACTCCTCCATAGGGGTTTTCTCGATCCAGACGAATTATATTAAAGTCGTGGAAGTTGAGATTTATATCGGAAGTTAACCAAGTTTCACATAATGCGAAAGCATCACATTTTAAACTATTTAGTAAAAATTTAAAGGAATCGATTTTCGGGAGGATACTTCTGCTGTTCCACTGTAGAACAGTGATCGAATCGGTGACCTCGTTCGATGACTTAGCCATCGAAGGATACGATCGCTGCAAGGAGGGGCCATTTAGTAGTCAACTGCTTCAAAAATGTTTGCACTATAGGGAGAAAACGTATCAGAAGGCTTTTAAGAGGATCAGTAACATTGAAAGCTGTGAAAATTAAATCCACTATGTCAGAAAATTTCATTAGTCCGCTACTGGACTGAGTATCTGTTTGAAAAAAGGGGACACTTGGGGTTTTTGATGTCCCTGGAAGTGGTGGGTACTCCTTGTTAGAATTAATATTTCCAAGTCCTGGAGCAAATTGCTTCGGCTTTTGTGCATCACTTCCGTTGGATTTAATGATTGTAGTTGGCGCACTCTGAGTGGACGACACATTGGCACCCTTACGGGGCAATGTAGGGGAGGCTGGATTTCTCCTCTTCCTGGATTCCCCTGGGTTAACCAAAGATGTTCCCTCTCGTGGGTCGTCAGATTCTTGCTCAACGTTAGCCAAACCAGCATAGGGATTTTCGGACAGGACAGATGGCGAAGCATTCTTTAGCATTTCTGCATAAGAACGCCTTGAGCGTTCCTTAAGGGAGCGCTTAATTTTATCCCCGCGCTGCTTGTACGCAGGGCATGATTTAAGAGCATGTGAAGGGCCCCCGCAGCAAATACACTTTTCAGTTTCTTTGTCGCAAGAGTCATCCTCATGCTCTCCTTCGCACTTGCCGCATCGTTTCTTATTTCCACAATATGTGGCTGTGTGGCCCAACTGCTTGCAATTGCTGCAGCTCATGACCCGCGGTACAAACAGGCGAACTGGTAGGCGAACCCTGTCAAGGAGGATGTAGTTGGTAAGAGAGGACCCGGCGAATGTCACCCGAAGCGAGCCTGATGGAGAGTAGGTAGTCTTACCTTCCTCGGTGTTTGCGGTATACAATTGTTTGCATTCTAAGATCTTAATCTGTTCAAGAGAGGCGTCCTTAAAGCAGCCAACCCCGTGCTCCAACAGTTCTTCGCATTTCAGGCCCGGTTCGGACACTACCCCATCGATTTCACAGGCCACACAAGGCACGTACGCTTTAAATTCCCGTGTAAAGCGCTCACAGCAAGCAATCGCGTTTGCCTGGCCGAGATCATTCACTAGAACACGTATCTTGTTTGCCCGAACACGTGTTATCTGAGCTACAGCCGGGTAATTAGCAGTCAGATCTCGAGAAAGTTTTAATATATTAACCGGTTTCTCTCCGGTCCGAAAATATACCACCCATGGCCCAGAGGAACCTTCTGGGTACTGCTTTATACGGGGAGCAATGCGAGTATTAGGGGGATCAGGGACTTCCATGATTACATCAGATGGTATTTCGCCCTCGGCCATTTAAGCACGAGGGCAGAGCGTTATATAAACGGGAATGAGTCTTATTATTTGATTACAAGGTAGAGTAAAAGTAGGGAAAAGGAAAGAAAGCAAACGAGGGAAAAAAAATAAAGCAAAACTTATCTGCAAACAACGTCGATTGTTCCGCACCAGCGAAAACAATGTACTGGATTTACTGTCGGCACCAGTAGAACGGCAGCTAACGAACGAACAAAGGATGACCTTGATTCACTAAAATTTACACACCGAACACCACTGTGAAATATAACGATCCGTTCCGTTCAAAGGTTGGGAGACGTATGGTTACGAAACATTTAATTACGAAGATATATCGACAAATGTCTCAAAACACTAAAAGTAATCGCTTTTCATAATACTGCATTGTTTTTGAAATACCGTGTTTCGCCGGTATGAAGGAGCAAGGAATAATAAAATCTTTCGCCAGCCGTTTGAATCAATTAAACATAAGCAACATTCCCGACTGTCGGCTCTCCAGAGCTGAAGCTGCTTTTTACAAATCGAGCATTTCAAACTAATTCAATAAACGTTAAATCTATCATTATCGTTATTGGTATTCTAAAGTATAGAAGTATAGTCATCATACTCATGCTCATTATGTAGCTAAATTTTACATATCTAAAAAGTTGATACTTTGAACACCCTAACCACACTAAACTTACAATTTTTATATTTTCTCAAAAAAACAGACAAAAATACGTAGAAGTACAGAAATTTAATTTGGTTGGTAAATTAATTCGAATTCAAAACGTTGACCTATACCTTTTTATGTACCGATCGATTGTAATTGATTTCAGCAAACAATTTCTGAAAGAACAAATTCTAATGTTTTCTCAGAAAATAGACTATGTTAAACTTCTGTAGTTCTGCGTATTTTTATGAGAAAATATAGAAATTGTAAGTGTAATTATTGTAGCCGGAATCAATTACAATCGATTGGTATGTGTAAAGGTAAAGGTCATCGCTCGGAATTCGACGATATTTACCAACTGGATTAAATTTCTGTAGTTCTACGTATTTTTTGTTCATTTTTTGAGAAAATATAAGAATTTGTTTTTAAGAAATTGTTACCGAAATCAATTACAATCGATTGGTACATAAATAGGTTTAGCTCATCCCTATGAATTCGACGATATTTGCCAACTAAATGAAATTTGTATTTTGTCTATTTTTTGAGAAAATATAAAAATTTATCATTCAGAAATTGTAGCCGAAATTCAAGAAATCCAATTACAATCGATTGGTATATAAAGAAGTATAAGTCATCGCTTTGAATTTCAAGTTATTTGCCAATGAAATGAAATTTCAGTAGTTCTAAGTACTTTTATCTATTTTTTGAGAAAATATAAGAATTTGTTCGTTCAAAAATTGTAGCCGCCATCAATTACAATCGATTCCTGTATAACAAACTATAGGTCATCGCTTTAAATTTAAAGTTATATGTCGAATAGTTTAAAAATGCTGAACTTTTTCGTATTACCTGAACTTTTTCCTACTACACACCATTATTTTGTAACTTACATACAATATTGAGTTTCTCCACGCTTGTGCGAACATTTTGATATAATAGTATCCATATGTGATATGAAGAAATATTGAGTAAACATGTTACATTTCAAAAATAAACAAGGCGGATAAAATCGTAACCAACTTTGTGCCGCGTGCATTGTGAAAACTATAACGCCCAAAACCTCGCAAAAGTACAGTATTTTTGACAATCTACTATCTATTGCATACTTTACAAATCTGGAAGCTCTAAGAATTTTATTGGTTTAAGAAAAATTGAAAATGTGTCAACCAATTTTGGTTAAAATTCTTAGAGCGGCTGAGATACGATTATTTGAACTGAAAAGCTCATTTTGTCTGTACTGACTTTCAATTACTTTTTTTACAATTACTTCGGATATACAAAATTGTTTTTCATTACTTTTTGATCACTGTTTTTGTAAAAGATATACCTGTCCAATGGTGAAGAAAAATTTGAAATCGGTTAACAATCAGCTAAGATATGGCCAGTCAAAATAGCGTTCCCATTTTTTTCTTTGTTTTACTCTTTTCACTATAACTTACGGTAGACAACCCTATTATTCTATTTTTGTTATATTTTGTGTTTACAAAAGACATATCTTTCTAGTGGTTAAGACAGATTTAAAATCGATTTGGTATTAGCTGAGATATGACCGGTCGAAGTAAGCGTTCCCCTTGGTAGTCCGCGGAATTTTTTACCCCCATGGTATTCCGAGTGTTAATTGGAAACCATCGACAGCAACTGAAATGTTGCTACTGGCAGCAACATTAAGTTCATTATTATTGGTCGATTTAGCATCAATTGACATACAATGGAAAGTGAGAACAAAATAACAACAGTTAGTCCTACCACTACTGTCTTCATATCAGAAAATTTTGTATATATAGTGTATATAATTCGTGAGTATATGAACATTTCGGTAAAACCGCTGTTTTACCACTTGTTGGCTTGTTTAGTTTTACACGTTTTTCATGTTTGTTGTTCGATTGTTAAATATATCAAGGTTTTTCCGGATTAACAGTGTTATAGTACAGAATGCATTCCCCGCATAAAATAAAATCGAGTGTCTATAGAAACATTATTGCATTAAAATGACGCGTAAATTCAAACTATTTTCTCATCAGGAAATTAAAATGTTTTTGTCAAGCACGTTTGAGTGAGATTCCATGGTGTTTATTCAAAGCGCACAGTGCACTAACCTATTACAGAAATGTAATTTGCATATAATTTAAAAATTTGTCATTTAAATAACTAACTTTATTCTGGTCGATAGGTACCTAGCATAATATCTCATTTTTGTTAAACGTGCAATCACCAGCGATAAAATCTCATATAGAGTTTCTGTGCTCAGTTTTCTATAAAACTCTTACTTGTTTATCTTATTTGATTTGATTCAATTCGTTACCTAGAGGGAACTGCTGGTCTTTTATATATTTCCATGGTGTAAACAATAAAAATAATCAAACGTTAATGGTTGTCCAACAGAAGTCGTGCGAGCGACTAGCGATTGCGCGTGGTGACCTGTTTACAAGGCTGGGAAATATTTTGCCTAACAAACAGTTTCTTGGATGTCATTCATGTCTATTTCGTACACATCCATGTCATCATTATGGTTACTGCCATGTTTAAGTTCGCGAATATCTGATTTCAACCTTGAATTCTGTAATGACCACGGTGCAAGTAAATGGAATCAGATCTTGTAAGCGAACGTTGATTTTCTCATCTCCCATATATATGAAGATCAACCAAATATTACAAGTTATTTTTCAAAATGACTGGTTTTGCCTTGGCTAATTTGTTGAACGGTATCAACACTGAATTCGTTTACAGTAATGCAATAAATAGGAGCGAAAATTGCAAGCGTGCTGGTAATGTGCAAAAATTGCAAGAAGCTTCCTTGCATGTAATACAAGAAACAGAAAAAAACGAATTTCGCCTATGTATTAGCGTCGTATGTGTATTGGTGATCAATACACGTTAGATAAAAAAGACTGCTGGTATTGAAAGATGAACCGCGCACGGGCAGTTTACTAATCAATACTCTATCCATCCAACCATGCTGTCAGATAGTTATGAGCGGTTAAAAGTCATATATTGGATGATTTCACGATTAATGAAAAAAGTATAAGACACAACCAGATTTGAACTTATGTCCTTGCGTATTGTAGCATAGACCATAAACAGTGTTCTATTCTTACATATGAGAATAGAGCGTTAAAATTCGTACAATCAGCACCTCCGCAATTCGATGTTGTCTCGTGTGTATTAATAAGACATAATACTGCGTTTGATGATTGTCGTGAGGAATGAATAAAAAGCAGACAATAAATAAAAGCTCGGCGTGCGTTGCTATAACACCCAGTATAGGCACGTGAATGTGGTGGTAATCCTTTAACAGTGTATTGAAGAAACGTATGTACGAATAGCAAGAGATGAAATGATTTTATATGCTTGCAAAGATTGCAAGTGGCTTTAACTGCAAATTTGCAAGCGATGCTAACATTATTTGCAAGTGATTGTAGATTGATTGGTGTAGAACTCGATAAAGGCAACCTCCGTAAGCATAACCTCCATTTTCACGGTCAGAAAATTTTTCACACCACGAATACCTTATACGTCTTATGCGAAAAGGCCGGATGTCAATAGCCTCAGTATTTGGCCTTTAACACCACCTCTTGCTTCTGCGACACACTCATCTCGACAGGTAACCACAGCAAGAATAAAAGTACCAGTTTCTTTTGTTCTTCCGACGAGTCACACTATATGAAAGGAATTGCTTTTGTCATACTCAGTATACTGAGTAGATATCGTGGCCGGTATCTTTGGAGGTTCGAAATAGCAATCTTCCTCAACATTCTCTGATTAATTTATTCAAACCAAACAAGATATAAATTTGTGAAGTCACCGAAAAACATCTTTTTTCTTTAGTTTATTTCTGAAAAATTTGGCTACATGCAGGGCTGATAGTAATCTTGGATACATTTTGTAAGTAGGGGTTTTGCCCACTACTCGGGTTCTTAATTGCCCGGCGGACCCTTCCTTTCAGGGCGGCCTAGGTGCTTCTACAGAATTTCGGATTTTCGTTTCACAAGAAAAAAAGGTAAACAAACAAATAAATTCTAACTTTACCGTTTATTCTCCAAAATCCTCACGCTGCTGCTGCTGCTACGTTTCTGGGCGGAAAGGCGGATTGTCTCTTCCGACCGGCCGGGACTGCAACGGCCGAGTTCTCCCGGAATGTCGTTGGCTGCTCCGGCAGCGGTCCTTGGCGTTTAGCTAGGGAGGTGAGCTTGGCTCCTTTGTCGGAACCTCCCTAGCGACGTTGGCGACAAATCGCCGGATCGTCTACTCGCCGTAAACGATCCCGGAAGTCACCGCAGTGCTCTTCCCAGGGGGAACCTTTGTCCGCCCTGCTTCGTTCTCCTTGACAATTAGCTATAGAGGAGAGCTTGGCTCGTTTGACTTATCCTCTATAGCGAGAACGGCCGATGTCGTGGTTCCTTATTGTTTAGCCGGGGAAGCGAAAGCACTCCTTTACACTTAGCTTACCCCTATTGGCGAACCGACACCGTACACTTCACTAATGCCCGAACCACGGGCCGGCACTTTTGACGGTTTTAGCTTGCCGTCGCACGCGCGCACTGAGATAATCTCCTAGTGGCGGGAAACTGTCCCGAAAACAAAACAAAACCTGATCGGGCGTCTGATCGATGCCGTGGTCCGTCACTATCTGTCTCTTCACGATGGCCGCCTTTTTTACTCGACCCAAAACAAACACCAAAACCAGCACCAAAAAAACAGTACCGCCGCATAACTGTCATCGATATGTGCAGCATATCCAGCACACTTATTGCAGCAAGAGGAGAGCGGTGGCCTATCTAAGCCCTATGTTTCTTGTATACAAACATAAAACAAAAATTACTACACCTATCTGATTACACAAAACCGTTCACAAACGCAAAACTATATAAAAATTTACAAACTAAATGTGAACGGTATCGAACAGCGGTGAGCATAACTTTAACGTAAACAATACACTCTACGGAGTGTATACGTAAAAAAACGGTATATTTCCACCCAGTGCTAAATTGTTACCCTGACGGGTTACAATTTTTAGGATTGACAACGACTTTCGTGATCCGTATTGTTTGATTTTATCTTGCACTCGTACGGTCTATTCTGGAAGCAACGGCTACAGTTTGGAGTCCCAGCACTGACATTTGAAGGGGCCGAATTAAACCTTCCGGCAGTCGCGCTAGTGCACGAAATCGTCTTAGAGCAGCTGCGGCAGCTCGTTCAGTGAGCCATTGGCGCGACTTCCGGAGGGTTAAGCAGTGCACAGAAATTCATACGGTATTCGCTTTGGTTTCTACCGTGGCAGAATCTAACTAAGTTACCGCCTTATGGTGATCGCTGCCGCTTGCTCAACATTGATACATTGGCCAAAAGAAACAAATATTAGTCGAGTTTTATTTATAGGTAGGCTTCTAGCCTTGTTTCAAGTTACATTCTAAAGCATAGCAACGTCAACGTGCCATCTAGAATGTTCAGATCGAGAGAATTTCTACGACTTGATTTTCAGCGTATTGAATATGGCCAAAACGAACCAATTCGGGTAATGTGTTATATTTTTAATAACTACTATGTCTATTTTGACTTCTCTGAATCAATTGAAGTTTCCAGAAAAAAAACGATTGAAGCGATATATAAAATGACCAAAGCTTGTTCAAGATTGTCTATAATTTTAAGTTCTTCGTGTAGACCTAGATGTCCGTGTAAATAAATACATATTTAAATAAATTGCGAAATGCTCTCATTTGGTTTTACCAAACTCCTCAGTATAGAAAAGAAATTTATCAGGTCATGAAAGGTTTATGTGAAGTTAGTGAGGATATATCGATTATTGCTCTATGGGCAATGCCAATAGATTAGATGCACAATAAATTTGTTTCGCTTTAGTAAAACCGGATGAATTAATAAAGTTTAATAATTTTAATATTATTATCGCTATAATTATCGTAATCTTTTTCTTTTTATTTAGATTATAGAGGTTTTAACCTTAAGGTCATTCGCCTCTTCGGGTTAGAAAAATCTCTTATGAAAAATTTCTAACCCTATGTGCGGGGTTGGGACTCGAACCCAGGTGCGCTGCGTACAAGGCAATCGATTTACAAACTACGCTACGCCCACCCCAACTATCGTAATCTTGCAATTCTTCAACTCTTCGAATTTGTTCAAATACTGTCAACTTGAATAACCTTTTAAATCAATATTGTCTATAAAACCGGTTGGTTTAGAGAATTTGATGTCCTAGGGCACTTAAATCATGTTTGATCTACTTCCTCGTCATATTTTATATATCATATTATACCTTATTGAACGGGGCCAGTTACTAAGAATACTAAAACTAGACATTGATTGTATGACTACGACCGTTTACGTAAAACTGTCTTGCTTCAACTCTTCACTTTTACTTGCTCTGCGTTCACTTGTTTCTTCTGTGAAAAGTCGTCTGTTCGTTAGCTGAACGGAATGAAACACAGAACATCAACGAGTCTACAGAAGCGGTGCAGATAAACCGGGTAGGAATAATAAATATACCGCCGCCGCATCAAAGCTGGAAAAGCCTTGGAGGTACATCACGCACCGTCCGACCGGAGAGAAGAATAAATTAAAAAATGTCTTTCCGAATCTGACAGATAAACTGGCATTTCGCTTTTAACAAGAAATCAGAGTACTCTTCAGACATGGGAAAATATTAAAGTTGTTTCTTTTGAGCCTGCCCCCCGAGGGTACAAGTAGGTAATAATGTGATACATAATCGCTGGTTGATCCGTGCGCTGTAGATACGTCTGTTGCCTATCGTGATGCTGATGTTGTGATATATGAGGGAGAAATCTTGCCTTAACAAGATAAGGAAATCCTGTTGCTGAAATGCCAATCCCTCGGAAGAGTTTTTTTTTCGTTTTTTCCTCTGCTTTCAAAGGACTTCCGTGAGTTATGGTGCGGTGGCAGTGTCAACAAATTATATGTTTTTTGCAAGATGTTTTCATTCAATCATGGTTTTGTCATGAGTGGGACTACCGGTATTTTAAAATATTTTAGTGTACATACACGTCGATGTGACATTCGTCTCTATTCACATTATTGGACACTAATCCTCTCCACATTTTGAAAAAGTTTTGAAATATACATGGGTCAGCTCAGATTTTTGTTCTAGGTGTGAATTTAAAAACTTTCGCCAAAAATGACTTAATTTGGACATGATAAAGAGATGTCTCCAATTAAAAATCGTGTTATTGCTATTTTTCCATAGAAAGATCACTTACACTCTAAGGGGCCATGCATAAATGACGTAGCATTCTGGGGGGTAGGGAGGGTATACCAAATTTGTGACGAAGTGTGACGAGGGGGAGGGTAGGATCAGAAGTTGTGCGACGTAGCATTAAGTTTAAAACCCATTGTTTAGAGAAAACAATTTAATGATCCTCCATTCCCAAGAGAAATGAATTTAAATTCAAACAAGTTACTTTTGATGCGGTTTTACATGAGGTAAATTTTACGATACGCGGAATTACAATAATACGAAAAGATTTTGTATGCGGATTTAACTTGCTGCATTAGTTAGCTAATGTTGCTAACTAGTAGACTTAGTTTGGAAGCTGAATTAAATTTTCACTTCGGATTCAACCAAACAAAATTTAGTAATTTAGATGAACGTATGGTTCTTAGAATCATTAGCAGCTGCACGATTGTGAACTGAGAGAACTTGTCTTCATGCTCTCCTTGACACATAAAATCCAAAACAAAACTATCAACACTATATTTGTCATGAAATGGGTTTATTTTGCACGCAATTTGTTGTTATAATGAAAATGTTGATAAAAGTCGTCAAACATTTTGAAAGGACATGTATTTAAAATAATTGAAAAACATATGTAATTTTTTTTCATCACCCGGGTGCTGTGCATGGGACGAGGGGGAGGGGGTAGGTAAATGCTACGTTATTTACGAGGGGGAGGTTAGAATTTTGTGACCAAATGCTACGAGGGGGAGAGAGGGGTCAAAAATCGCCGAAAAAAAGCTACGTCATTTGTGTACGGCCCCTAATTTTAAAGGCCCTACATGCCCACATACCATCAAGGGTTTCTTCCTTAGACATATCTTAACATGTTTTAACAGGTGAACATAGTTCTAATCGCAATAGAAAATTTGTTAACTGGATTTTTATATAGAAAGTATATCAAAATAATTTGAAAATTAATAGTATTTTTTCTTGGTTTCGATATTCTTTTCAATATAAAAATCCATCTAACAAATTTTCTATTGTGATTAGAGCTATGTTCACCTGTTACAACATGTTAGGGTACGTGTAAGGAACAACCTTTGATGATATGTAGCCATAAAATCAGAGTATAAGTGATCTTCCTATGGAAACATAACAAAAACACGATTTTTGATTGGAGACACCTCTAAATCATGTCCACATTAAGTCATTTTTGGCGAAAGTCTTTAAATTCACACCTAGAACAAAAATCTAAGCTGACCCATGTAGGGTTACTGCTCCCTAATTCATCTTAGCTCCTTTATTCATCTCACCCATTTGAACACGTTAGTTAGAGCAGTATCTGCTATCTCTATTCAACGCATTAGCTTAAATGGTAGGATGAATAAGGGTACGTTGTACTCGACTTTTCGCTTCGCTCAAACGGGAGCATTTTACATTTTACAGGCAAATTTTTTAACTGTACTTCTTCTTAGGTACGTAGCAAAGATGATGATACCTATTTAAGCGCAATCCAGTCACTATAAGTCGAGTTATCAATTGAATAATGTGACATACTGACTAATGAGATGAATAAGGGCACGTCCACCCTATATTTCAAAACTTTTTAGAATGTGGAGAGGTCAATTGAACATGTATTTGAGCCCATTTAATTCCAATAGTCAAAATTCAAAATTATTTGTTGTTCAGGGTGCACTAGTAGATATTTGTTTTCAACACACTTACACTAAATAACACTAATGTCTAAATAACCATTCAACATACGTCCATCCTTCGGCCCGTGTTGAACGATTTTAATATAATTTAATGGGCATCTCAGTGGTAAAAACGTGCTCAGTGATGAATTCGTCCACTCTAGGAATTCAATTATAATCTAATAAATATTAATTTCCAGTTGAAATGTTCAGTAAGCTGTGCTGTGATTCAGAATGGAATGTTCCATTGATTTGTGACATAAGTTTCTAAACTAAGTCTAAATTGTGAACATTATGAGAAAATCGTATTGTAGTTCTTAATTTGTTGTATCCAATTGAGTTATAATTCTGTTATCTTTTCCCAAAGCTTGAAAAAGTTTTTTATGTGCATTCTAACATTCTTCTTTAAGATCTGAAAACATCATATGATGGGTAATCCTTTCATGTGCTAAATGAAACAACTTTGAATACTTTTGCTGAATTTTTGATTGAAAACCATCCGAACATCTTTGGATAATGTTTGTTTCCCATATGTTATTAAATTTTGCTTCATTAAAAATTTCGTTCTAGTATATATTAAAACATTACAATATGTCGCCGTTTACGAATACAGATCAAAAATCACACCGTGATGTTTCAATTATATCATGCTGATATATTATCTATCTATGTATGCATGTATATATCTTGCGAAGGAATTTCAATAAGTTACTCTATTTTTGAGTATTTTGTGGACGCGTGAAGGTGGAAACCTATTATCCAGTAATTTGGCAAAATGTTTACTAAGATTGATTAATTATGCACATTGTGACGGTTATGTGAGAGAAAATGTCTATCTGTGATGCGACATGTTTAGCACTTCCACTGAAATATAAGCAAATCTCAGATCTGTTAATATTCGGGGACGCATGGCAACACGTTTCAATCATTTCCCCCGCTCGTGCGGTGCATGTTTCTCGCATCTCTAAAGTTTATGACAGCTTCAGAATCCTCGTTCTCGATTACACGAACATACGCAATTCTTGAATAGAAATTCCCACGGTAAAGGAAATTAAAATTCCTGCCACGTCACTCGTTCGCGCCATCCGCAGATTTTCATTCCACGTGCTTTTGTTTCGGGGATGACTTATACACCTATGCCCATGGTTTTGTTCCTGCTGCTCACTTTCCCTGGTTGGGAATTCATCCAGAGGCACCCTCCCGATGGAAATATCCTGGCGAGAGTGTGATTTGATGGTGTACGAAGAGACGCGAAACGCACCACTCTCGGTAATTGAATACACACAACCCCAAGGGCAAATACGCGGAAAATAGAATTCCTCGTCTTTTGTGGCAGCACCACATAGCGGGTACTGGCATTGCGTAAAATGTTTCCTCCCACCAATGCAGCATCATTGGTTATCAGGCTCTGATGGTAGCTGCGGGTTATGAAGTCGATTTCAGTCATAAGAGTCAAGTTGGGGCATTGAGGGGCAAATTGATTTTTATGGGCACGTAATGAAACATGATCGAATCTAATTGTGCCCTACCATTATAATAGACTCGCTAGATCGCTTTGTGATATGTGAAACAGGCATGTTTAAAGCCAACCTGGTATGAATGAGAATAGTTTATCATAGTTGCTGTATGTTTAAGGTCGCAGCAGCATGATTTTTGACCCTGCGGGGTGTGCTATGTAGTAGAGCCTTGTACGTAGTAATGAATAGATATCGTGATTTAATTCAATTAACCATTGTTTGCCTTCCAGGAAGCTTATAAATCTTCTTCCATCTCTTAAGTACGTCTTTTAAGCAGTACAGGGGTTAAGTGTACACTTAGACATGAAAATTTCATTTGAAGTAAATAACATTTCGATGTATTTTCTGCAGGATAATAAAATTTTACATGTTTGAAAATAACAAAATTTTACATGACACACAAAATATTATGTACTCGATTGAACAAGGTGGGAAATTGTAAACTGCGCATATTTTTCCATCTTGCAAGTGAGTCGTGACGCTCCATTATGCGAGAAGAATGGGAGGCATTCAACATATTTAAGATTCGTTCGATTTACATTCGCTTTATTTCTAAGAAAAAGGAATATTTATAGGTAGATCGATTTTAACAACACAACGCAACTGATATTACTAAACAAAATTATTTTACAAAACCTTTTTCAATCCATCCGATACTGTGTAAACATATCATTCTATTTTTTTCTTTTATTTTCCTTTTCTTGGCACGACTCGTTGCGTAAGCTTAAAGAAGCCGTAGGTCTTTTATAAATTTACAGGAAAATAAATAACAAAATATCATTTTAATGTGTTTCCATTGAACCCTTCGCACACAATTTACCTTTGCGAGCTGAGATTGTTTTCCTAGTCGGTGGAGCATTTCCAGCGTCGCCTGACAACGTCTGATGGTCATTCAATCCGCTACCTTGATCGTCGCTTTTGTTCCTAATATCATCGTTGCTGTTGTCTTGAAGCAGTGATGCGAATTTTCATTTTTGAATACCAACATTGCAGCGCTGAGACTGCAGTAAAAATACACAAAAATCCTCACGTACCAGAGAACGGGTTTGGGTTGTCACTACCCGACCCGGTAAACACCGCTACTCTTGCTCAGAAACTCAATCCTCCCAGGCACTACCTTACGGCATTACTTCGGGGAGGGTTTTTATGTGCATAGCCAGACTTTCCATGAATATCGACAAGTTTGCACCTGAGTACAAAATTTCGAGTTCGAGTTCAACCTCAAACATATTTCGTGTCGATGTACAGGTTCGCCTCGAATCTCGAACCCAAGTGAACGATGTACAAACTCTAGTTCAAACATCCGTGTACGTACACCGGGTGCGTATACGAGAACGATTTGCACAAGGCAAAAAGAATCAACGCTAGAGATGAGGAGAGTGAGAAAGATAAAACTGGTACCACGAACCTATGTGTACGCACACGGTGTACGTACATGGGGTTCGGTTGTGCAGGCGAACCTGTGCAAGCGTTTTGGTACGAAATAGCGTGTTTCAGTTCGTACACGAAGTGTGGGTTTAATATGAGCACAGAACCAGAGCGAACATTGTGTACGATGTTCATTTGGGAAGACTGCAAAGCACCTACTCTAATTCAACTACTTAGTAGTTGATTCCTTCAGTAGGGTTACAACATCACTCCTTGACGCACCACCAGTTCTCCACCATCCATCCACACAGACAGACAATTGCTACATGGCGGTCGGAAAGCTAGCTTTGGGTCTAGACTCACTGCTCTTCCCCTACGAAGACAATTTGGGCAGCAAACTTCAGATTGAATAATTTAACGAGCCTTTCGGCTCCCTTGTACACGGAAACAAATCCTTGATCGTTTTCATGAATAAAAAATCATGAAACCAAAAATTTTGTCATCCTTAGAAGTCATGATTATGGTTCATCATATCATAATGAAAAAGACGAAGATCATGAACTATAACAAGCACTCCCATGATTACTGATCATGGCCGCTACTTGTGTAACACATACCGGCAATGTTTGACATGTGAGAGCCTGGTTGCCGCTATTTAGGGGTATTCATTCAACTGTTTTCCTTCAGGACATCATATTGAATGAGTCAAATTGAACAAATGCAGAATCTTTGCGCGACGAATAAAAAAAAATTAAAGTCACGTTAATGGAAAAAAACTCTGAGTCTTTCGCAATGAACACTATAATAGAAACTAGCCATTGGCGTTTATTCGAGGCTAAGTGCAGCTTTCAAGCTAATATGTTTTGAATATTGGCAAGTAATCGCGAATTTTTAGCACTAATTCACGGAAAAAAATACAGTACACTTTATTTAAAAATTACGAAAGTTCTCCTCATGGTGTTTTGTGTTATTTAGAAGTGAAAATTTTCTCGCATCCCAAATAAGAAATAGATAAGCCGTAAGTTCCCGAACCAGTCAACGGAGTAAAAATAGCAACAGTATTCAGGTTATCTCTATCCTATGCTGGTGGTGCAGAGGCTAAATCACTGATCTCAAAAGGCCCTTCATTTAGGGAATATTACCAGTACGATCAGCACTACATCGTAGTTGTCCAATTGCGCGTTAGAAATAGGTTGCGAAAGCTCAGAATGATGCTTGTTTATAATGGCCAATTTCCCAATTAACTTGAAAATCAAGTGAGTATTGTTTTTTTTTGCGCAGACTATTTAACAAGCACATTAGGATCTCAATAGTGACAGGTTTGTTTAAACACGAAGAACTATTCTAATATGTTCAAACAGCAGTTATTCGTTGCATCATGCATCATTTATCATGCGACAATCAATACTGCAGCTCAATCATTTTCAACATAGCGATTTTAAAATCTATTCACTATGATTCTAACACGGTTTTTGAGAAAAAACCCTGGTGAATGAATAAGTGTCGATTTGAAATTAGGGCTTTTGCATGAAAACTCTGCCAATTTAATAATAGTAATTGTGAGAGGTTAATTAATTTTAGTAAATAAATTATAATTGGATTGATAAATCCATAATTTTTTTTAATTTCATAAAATAAATTGACAATTTTCAGAAAATTAGTCCATGATACCTAGAATGAGAATCATCATTAAAACGCCTGAAATTATACTCGTCGACGAAAAAAGAGTAACGCATATACTGCGTTACGGACAAATAATTCATGATATGATGCATAGAAATCATGGTGTATTTTCATAACATGAAAAAACACTATATTCCGAAAATCATGAGTCAGTTTTCTCATTTCTAGGAACGGATTTGTTCTCGTGTACCATTCAGCACCACGACTCAGCTCCCTTGTGCCATTCAACACCGCAACTCCCTTCTCGTACCATTCAGCACCACTTACTCGTTGAGCTCCCGACTTGTTCACGAACTACTCGGTCTAGTCCCCAACGATGGACCTTGAGAAGTTCTCCCGCAATCGATGTCGAAGTCAGTTTGGTAATTACGGTGGAGAAGGGCGTCCGGTTCGCTTACGCCGACGAAAAGTTCCCTGGCGAAGAAATTTTTCCCAATTCCGATTCATATTTGGTTTTAGCACCACAACTTTGGCCCTTTGGCTCCCTGTCCGGTGCCATTTAACACCACAACTACTTTAAACCTTTTGGTTCTCCTCTCGTTCCATTTCGCCCCACTACCCCGATGAGCCCTTTAGCTCCCGACTTCACTAAATCTTGTTCGTGAACTACTCGGTCTGTTCCCCGACGATGGATCTAACCTACTCCGACGGAGAATTCCTCGGTGAGTGAGGTTCTCCTGACATCTAGCGGTAGATTTCTCTCGCTGCCGATGTCCGTTTCCGTGAGCCATTTAGCTCCCCGATTGGTACCGATCTATTCCCCTGCGGTGAACACAGCCTACTTAACGGGCCTGCCAGTAGGTACGGAGGTGCATTCAGCGATTCCGGGTAGAAAGTAACTTCTGGTTCATTAGTGTCCCAAAGACCCACTGCTAGCTATTAGACGCGATCTACTCGGTTTAATCTCCGGCGGTGGATCTAGCCTACTCACGAGCTACCCGGTAGGGTGTCGAGTTCGGTTCGCCGATTCCGGTGAAGCCTGACGTCCAGTTCACTGACGCCCCGACTACTCGAACCCAGTGCTTCGTCGCATACTACTCAACTGGTCCCTGGCGGTGGACCTAGTCAACACTGACAAAGATTTCATCTGCGGCGGAATTGCGCTCTTATCCAGATTTGTGGTTTCGCAGCGACTTTCTAGCTAATGGTGCTACTTTGTTAGTCCCTTCGCCACTTCCTCAGCAGCTCGGAGAGTATACTACGAACCACTCTGTTGATAGCGTCCCACGTATGCTCGTCGTGGCACATCTCCTCGACGATAATGTCCACAGTTACGCCCTTCCAACCTAGGGAATTCAAAGACCACGTGTTCCGGTGTCTCTTACACGTTCACACACTCCGGGCAAAGGGGTGACGAAGCACGTCCAAACCGACGCCAGTACTTCTGGAATTACTTGCCCTCCGACGTCGATTTGCATCCACTGAACCGATTTCCAGCTGCTGACTCACAACATTTTCGTCTTGTGGTGAGCTATTTCCAACCTGACCCCGTTCATCCAGCTCTCGATCGCATCTATTGTCTCCGACACCGACACCTCCACTTCCTCAAGTGTCTCACCCATCACCGTTAGTAACACGTAATCCGCGAAAGCCTCGATATTCACTTTCCCGGGCAGCCGCAGTGCTAAGATCCCATCGTACATTCCGTTCCAAAGAGTTGAACCGATAATGGAGGCCTGACCAACGCCCGCTCTGACTAGCACTGACTTCTGCCACTCGTTCGTCTCGTATAGCAGCACTCTGCTTCGGAAGTAGCTCTTCAGAATCTGGCATAGATAGTCAGGGACCCTTACTCTGAGGAGCGCTGCAGCGATGGCTTCCCAGGTGGCGCTGTTAAATGTATCCTTCACGTCTATCGTGGCCACAGCGCAGTATCGATGTATCGTTCAGATGGTGGCCTGCTTTAGGAAACAAAAATGATATTGATTTCACGGTTTTTTACATTTCTTATAAAAGAAATGTATAGAATTCGCTCAAACTTTCAAGATTTTTTCCGAGGCCCGGAGGGCCGAGCCTGATATACCAATCGACTCAGCTCGACGATTTGGGACAATGTCTGTGTGTGTGTGTGTCTGTGTGTGTGTATGTAACGGACAAATTCTCATTCGTGTTTCTCAGCAATGGCTGAACCGATCTTATCCAAACCAATTTTAAATGAAAGAACTAAAAAACAGTATGAACGCTATTAATTTGTTTTTGATTCTGTTTAGTTTTTAAGATATGAATGTTTGAATGCGTAAAAATGGCGTTTTTGGCAGTTTTTTTAAATTATCTGCCGGAATTGACAATATAGATTAACAATTTATATGTTTTTAGACAGCTTAAACGAATACCTTTCGAACAAGCTATAGATTGTTGAAATCGGACTATTTTCAAAAGATATATTTAATATTAAATGCAGACGAAAGATTTCTATCATTTCCCATTGCCAGAAATATGACCAAAAACATGTAATCTATTATTAACGCCAAAACGGCTTATTTTAGGTCAATAGTATCTTCGGAGAATTTAATAGAGGTAATATGCTCTTTCTTTTGGTATTGTGCTTTTGCTGATTAATCCCCCTATGAGTGAGATATTTTCACAAATTTTCTTGGAAGTGATTATAACGAAATGATGCCTTCAGCAAATTTGTAGCTCTTACTTTTGCGAATAACTTTACTGAAGACTTCAAATATCTATTTTGAATACTTTAAAAGTTATGGCTTGTTGTTTGTGGATTACTCTTCGTCGCCTATTTATTGTTCAATATAGTAATAATCCATTGAAATAAGCCAAACATTATTTCGATAAATCGAATTTTGTATTTCATTTTTCTATCTACAACCGCTAGAAATAATCACCGAACACTTCCAAGTTGTCTGGAAGGAACTTGATAACTTATCAGTGCAAAAATGTTCATTTGTGCGAACCTTCTGACTGCAATTTTTCTAACTTATGACCATCGGATTGATCTGAAACCTTTTGGAAAATGAAAAGCGAAATAAATAACTCCAAGCAACGGCGTAGCCAAGAGAAGGTTTTAACACCATACAGCCCCCCCCCACCACACAAAAAAAATATTGGATTGGAGTTGAAAATTTATTGATGCAAACTGATTTAATTCAATATTACAATAACATTATCTGATCCGTAGATTGATAACCTGTTGTTGTAAACATCATGAGGACTTTTGATAAATTGTCGGAATGGGGTCCTGATATGTAACTGATCTATTGGTCTTGATTTCACAGTTGTCTAAATTAGACAACTGTGACATCAAGACTATTATTAAATAGCATCAATATCAAATTCATGCCTGAAAACATTCCAATAGAATATTCCAGAGATCTGTAATCAATCATAATCCTCAGATTTCTTTTCAAATTTTCAGCTTTTTTCCTACACAATATTACGAAAGCTTATTACACAATTTTTCCTAATAGGTTTGTGAAAATTATAAACTATTTGAAATTTTTTTATAGTTTTATTTTTTATTTAACCGTGATTTTTTAATAAATAGTGATCATCGCTTCACAACGTAGTCTATTTTTCATGGTTTGCGGTGAGCACGAACTCTCGAATTGCTGAACTGAAAATTTTGGAATAGAAATTAATTTTTAGTATTCTTTACAGACCCGCTGGTGCCCTAAGACGATTTCGCTAGAGTTTTAGAGCACTGTGCATCCAGTGCATTAACGCAAGTGACGGAAGGTTATCGAAAAGTTTCGTGAAAATGAAAGTTCCAGTAATGATGATGATTTTCCCAAACGGTTCGTTTTCGTGAGGTTTTTATTTATTCTTTGGCATTAGGATTAGCGATAATAATTCAAATCAAGAATACTACTGGGAAGTCACCTTTAGAAAAAGTCGATGTAGAAGTAAAATTTGAAACTATGCACGCATGTACTTCAGAGATAGCGTGATATCAGGAGCTGCGATTTCATTTCAACGCTTTTTTGTGAAAAGGGCGATACTTACAAATGTAAACATAGGGCTTTTTTCTTACATGCGAATGAGGGCTTTGAAACGCAACAAATTAACCTAAAAATTTTGATTCTACGATATTGCTTTCTTAAACTACAGCAAAAAATACAACGGGCGAAACTGTATTTTTGTTTGTTTATTTAAAGTTTCGCCCTCCACGCTCCATGCAAACAAACAGGGCGATACTTTTTTTGCTAGCAGTTTAGAGGCGAAACTGTTATTTTCGTATTTTTTAGGATTATCAGACTGATACCAGCTGTAAATAGTAACAATGATCTCTATTGAAAAAACTCGGACGAAATCGGTGGTGTAAAACGGTAGTTATTGTAAAAAAACGTAAGGGCGATACTTCAATGCTGATAGATGGGACCGAAAAAGTAAACAATCGCCAATTGTCAATTTCAATAGCAAAAACAAATTTTAATTTAATAATTTCAAATACTTTATGAAGTTTTGGGTTTCGATCACTGAATCATGCAAGCTAGGATGTCAAAAAACACAATAGTTCTTAAATAGGAAATAAAACCAAGTCTGGAAATATTCACTGTTGATTTTCTTTGAATGGTATCACTGCTAGTATCGCCCTTTTCAAGAAAAAGCGTTGATTTCTTAGTTCTCAGTCGCGATGGAAATTTGAGTAAAATATAAACTTCAAATCGATTAAAAAAAATCGTTTTTTTTGTTTCAGTACAATATATAACCCCTTTAGGAAAATTCAGTTTTCCCACCACAATATAGATATTTTATTAACAGAGCATTAACAATAATTCGTTGGTATGTCTATTTCATGGGCCATTTTTTCGCTTTCCCATTGATTTTGTTTGAGATTTCTAGCACTGATGTTGTCCTATGCTGATTTGAGCGATTCTCTGAGTCCTGCCACTATCCCATGTAGTATGTGTTATCAAAAACATCGCGAAGCATCAAGTTCTAAATGCTCTCAAACGATATAATATCCGAAGAGAGTGATAAGAGTTATAAGAAATGTCTCATCACACTGTTAGGTGGATTAAACACGTTTTTTTACATTAAACATGTCTTACTCCACTATCTGGGCCTAGATGTGATTCGCATATCTAAAATATCTCCTTTGTAATGAAAGTAGGTAAATTTTGCACGCTTATAACTCCGCTATTAGTCGATAGACTTTAATTACTTATGCACCAGCCGCATCAGAATATTAAAAATAATTTAATATCAGTACCATAAAAGCAGTGTATTGAAAATCAGTAGAATTGAAAAGTCCACGAAAAAACTGCCTGAGAAGCGTAGAGAATGGACTTCCTTCTAGTATGACATTAGCAAATTAAACTTCTAGCACGGCCCGCGACAATTGTAACCTGTTGGTAAAACATTTTTCGAGTGCATTTAAAACAGTTCCGACTACTCCAGTACAGGTTGAAATCGGACTACGAGATGTTCCCAGGGGCGTGATTAATGTTTAGGGTATGACGTGGCATAAATTTTGAACTAAAATGAACACCTGCTCAAACTGCTGATGAGGAGAGTGTTTTCTAATATTATTTTTTTTTGTTTGCTTATAGAATTGTCAAGTTTGTCAAATCTAGTTCGAAATAATAAAAGAAAACGCTCTGTTGAGGCTTTGATTGATTCCGTTCAAATTCTGCTATGAAACTCCTATAAAAAATACTACGTAGTCGAACATATGAATAATAATGATTACAAACCTATGATAGGAACAAAAACTAATCAATGCTTTCTCTTGGTCAAATAACATTGCTTTTGGGTTTACTACCAAGGATCGCTATATATTAACTTCGCAAATTAATTTTGTATACTTAGAAAATATTCTGATCAACAAAGTATATTTATTGCGTCACTTACTTTGAAACGGTATACTTGATCAGAAGATTTTTTTTATAGGTGACATCTGCTCTGATTGCGCGGTTCATATTTCATCGAATTCGAAGCGGGTGGATACTAGAAACCTTATATCCCCCTTAACATTCCAAGCTGTTCGAGTGGATACTCTATAAATAATTACGTACTAAATCGGTGTACGATAAAGTTTGTACAGTAAACCGAAACCAGACTTGACGCCACAAACTAATTATATCGGCACACAGCAAATAATGGAAACCAATCAGAACCATGCTTACGAAACATTCTCCAAAACTATAAGGGTAGGGCTGTCCCTACCGGGTTGCACGAACTGAAGACATAGGGCTACTCTGCTTAATGTGAAATATATTATTTCTTAGTAGATAAAAGGCGAACACGAAATTATTGCGACATCGCGTGTCATGCCAATTTTCTTATAATGTTTAAAATCAAACCATAATTTTAGGGTAATTTCATACATATATTTACTTCAAAAATCAAAAGAAAAGTTAATCGATGGAGCCTTGAGTGTGAAATTGAACGCATTTTCGCTTGATACCCTCCATCAAAGTTTTTACAGTGTCATCCAGTACCAGTTTCTCAGTTTTTTCCATTTTCTTAACAAGTCCTTCTCGTCTTTGACTGTCTTCTTGCTCTTCCGAAGTTCCCGCTTCATCATTGCCCAGTACTACTCCACCGGGCGCAGCTCCGGACAGTTTGACGGATTCATGTCCTTTGGAACAAAATCGACAGAATTGGCCTCATACCACTCCAGGACACTTTTAGAATAGTGGCGTGATGGCAAATCTGGCCAAAATAGCGGAGCTTCGTCGTGCTGCTGCAAGAACGGCAAAAGGCGCTTCTCGAGGCACTCAGATTTGTAGATCTCGCCATTTACTGTGCCCTTTGTCACGAAAGGCTCACTCCTCAGTCCGCAAGAGCAGATAGCCTGCCAAATGAGATATTTGGAGGCGAACTTCGACATTTTCTTCTTCTTAAATTTGTCGTCCACATAGAACTTGCTCTTGCCGGTGAAAAGCTCCAACCCCGGAATTTGCTTAAAATCGGCTTTTATATACGTTTCGTTGTCCATCACACAGCAGCCATATTTTGTCAGCATCTTCTCGTAGAGCTTCCGTGCCCGAGTTTTAGCCGTCAATTGTTGCCGCTCATCGCAGTTTGGGAAGTTCTGTACCTTGTATGTATGTAGTCCAGCTCTCTTCTTTGAATTCTGGACGTAGCTCTGCGACATGCCGATCTTTTTAGCCAAATCACGGTTTGAGACGTTGGGATTTGCTTTAATCATCCGCTTCATCTTTCCCTTCGTCTTTTTTTCTCCGGTCCCGGTTTTCTTCCAGCTCCTTTGCCGTGGTCCAACGTCAACCTCTCCTGGAACCGCTTCAACGCTCTGGAGACGGTTGAATGGTGAATGTTCAACATTTTTCCCAACTGCCGGTGCGACAGGTCAGGAAATTCCAGGTGTTTGGAAAGAATTTGTTCTCTCGACTCGCGTTGGTTCAGCTCCATTTTCGTTGAATCGAAAAACACGACTTCGAGTTTGACAGCATGTAAACAATACACATCAATGAGAAAGTGTGCAAAATTTGGTTGATTTTTACCCAATGGTAAAAAAGTTATGTCCATCTCGTAGTCCGATTTCAACCTGTTTGTTGTTAGTTTGAAACCTAAGCTACATTTTGGTGCCATAAAAGTTCATTTGCACCACTCCATGGCAGCGCTAGGTGGCGATTTGCAAAACTCTACGTTTGTCCATCCTTTTACAATGTAGGGATAATTCGGACCTTCCTACGGGGCAAATCATACCAAATTTCAATTTTTTTTAGTTTTTTTTACAATGTAACTATATTTACCTATGAAATATTTATTAGAGAAACTCCTTAAGAAACAAAAAAAAATTCCGATACAAAAACTTAATTTGGTTAGTCACAGCTGTCATTTGGCGCATCATGTATTTTCTTTGCTATGCCATGTGCAATCGCCTGCGAAGCCGCTAAACGGTGTTTGATAGAATAGGGGGCCCGTAGCCCCGTACGCTTATTTCGCATAAAAGTGTTTAGCGTCTTGAAAATATCTGTTGTCATCCAAACAAAAATCATTCCCTAGAATAAGAGCCTCAAGCTTAATTAAATACATACCTTTCATTTTTTTCAATTTTATTTGTTGTTTTAATTGCGGTTTTTGCATTATAGTGTTTTTTGTTTTGGGGATGGCAAAAAAATGAAACACGTTGTATCGCCTTTCTAAACAAAACAAATAGTTAGATTCTGCTGTCAAAATAAATGGTTTAGAATAGCGGTTTCACGAATATGTACGACAGTCAGAAAGTCATACGATTTTCTGAGAAATCGAGGGAGTCCGAATTACCCCCACTGTGTTAATAGCCCCGGGTTTCCCTATATGTATTAGACCTTTTGCGATAAAATATTCTATATGCATTAATATGAAAGAATAAACATTGCTTTACTATATGCAATACCATTTGTTATCATAAGTTGTTATCAAAATTATATGCATTTTGGTTAAGTATGTCAAATGGCTCAAGTATCGCCACGGGTGGGTATACTTGAACCACTCCATGGGAATAGTTGAACCGTTATCCAGATTATCCTAAAAACACGTGAAAACATACGAAAAAGTTCGTTCATTCTGTCTTTTGTGCAAAAAAAAAAAATATTTGTATGTTTGTAGTATAAATAGTATTTGTTTTTAGTATTTTTGAGTTCTTTCCTTTCTCCCATCGTGTTTTTCTTTGATCAATTTAATTTATGGCGAATCAGTAGTGATGCTACTCCTTCCTCGTCTTCTTACCTAATTCGAGCCTTTAGGAATCCGCGAATGCCGATGGAACATTATAAGTATATTCAGTGAGATCTTAGACTGGTTTGATTCGTAGCTTCTAAAAGGAGTTTCTAAACTGATCAATCCGAATGTTATGTATAAACAATGAAAATGATAAGCAGTCAATTCTGCCTCTTGTTGCCCAAAATCTACTTTGAATTACGTTTCTCGTGTTATCCCACCGAAAAATTCGCGGGCGGGTAGGGTGATTCCTGCGTGGTCACCTTACACTCTTCTCTGACTGTATCAGAGCTTGCTCTCTGAACGCGTTTTCTGGATTAGGCAAGCAGTATGGAGGATGCTGAACTTTTCGTTTCACCAGTACGCCGGACGCCGATGGTTGCTCAGCTCCATTTTCCTCGACATTACTACATCACACGCTAATATTTCCGACAATTCAGCTGAAGTCGGAATTGGTACAAGGCTGTCAGCACAAAGTGTTTGCACGAAGAGGTCCTTGTCGAAGCCCTTTACTTTCCTCTTCCGCTCGCCAGTTCTTACCTTCCGAGTTACGGTTGCAGTTCCGCCGTCCAATGGTGTAGTGGATCGCCTAGAGAACGCCATGTGTGCACTGTTCACTAATTCGCCAAGTCATGTTATCCATCAGTGACGGACTGCAAAATGTTACGTTGATGATGGATGTCCGGCCATCTTTACGGAATGTGCTAGCGGAACCTTCATTGCACACTCTTTCATTCTGCTTCAGGGCTTCCAACAAGCTGTAACCTACTTGAACCTACTACCTACTCTACGGCCCAAGCGTTAAAATTTCCTCCTGTAATAATTGATCTAGAACTTAAGAAAGATTGAAGTTGTGATCCGGAACTAGTACGGGTTATTCTAAATAGGCCTGAACAGTGATCCTTAGTTTTCTAATGGAATAATAATATAAATGTCGTTAAAACCAACAAAAAAGAAAATTTTACTGAGTAGTTTAATAGAGGTCGTGCACTATATGAAAATTGTTTTTCAAAATGGTTTATTGGGTTAGTTTATTGTGTTATATCTCGTAAAATATTTATGCAGCACTCTTATCGAACGAATTAACAGTGCATTTACTGTTAAACTATTTCTATATTTAGTAAATTGAATCAATCGTTACTATGGTTTATTTAAATACAAATCCTGATTTGTCATTTAAATTAAACTGACTCGTTGCACCTAATCTGCTTGCTCAGAAAATTTCCCAGCATCTGCATATCATTTTGGCCATCTGTTTTCGACATTCTAGCGATAATAACGGGCAACCTCATTGCTATAGAGTCGCACGAGCCACCACCGGACCAGGGTAAGCAACATTCCTCTCGATTGTCGTACAATCGCTTGCCTTCCTTCTGACTGTGATTCATTATCATTTGGCTGTGGAGCAGATCCCCATTGTTGAACAGAGCGAAAATGTTGAATATTAATTTATGCTAAAGAGCTGAAAATGACAAAGTTGGAATAATGGCCTTTTTTGGAGAATTTAGCAACGGCGTGTGGTAGGAGCTTTAGAATGTGATCCCGTTCTAGTATGCAGCAGCAAAGTGAATTTAGAACTAGAACGTGGAACCGTGCCTGCGTTTGGGGGCGTAAAATTATGACTGTAACCTTAAGGCCATTTTAAGATTCACAGAAATAAATTACCTAAACATTGGCATGTATTGAATTACTTTCAACGTTCGTAAACAACCGAAGAGGCATAAACACCAGCTCACACCGTCAATGAAATGCAATTTGTTATTCGAAACACAATATTTACCTTGAACAGCAATAATTTTTATACTAGCAATTTTTCATTTTATGATCAGCTACTATGCACATAAACATACTTTAAATGCTACATGTTTCACTAAATAAAGTTATATGTAATAACTACTCTCATGATGACGATGATATAAGAACCTACCATCAAGGCATGGAATACTCTGGTGGCTGCGGATTAGGCTGGCTCTAAAAATGACACTGATAGATACGAATTATTACAGACGATCACCCAAAATAGGAAGAGTCGAAATAACTCTTCTAAAACTCAATCATGCCATATTTATTTGATAACATATGAAATGGTTTCAATTTAAGTAAAGTTAAAATTAAGAGGTTATAATGTTCAGATATTTTTTTTTATATTGAGAGGAAGAATTCTACAGCTATCTTAAGACTATAAATACAGTTATATATACAAGAGTGGGTGCAAAAGATTTTTTTCATGAAAAATTTTTAAAACAAGGAATCCAGTTTGATATTCAAAAGGGGAGGAATAGTTATTTACGAAATATTTTACAGTTATGTTAAAACTAAAAATGTAGTTTGGTATATAAAAGGGGGAACAAATAACAAATAACAAATTTCTCAGATATATTTGAAACTAGGGGTACAATTCATTACACCCTAAATGCCTACACTGGTCAAGTTACGGTTGAGATATTGATCAATTAAAAAAAATGTAGCAAAGTTTCAAGGTTTGAAAGCATTTGCTAAAAATGCTATATCTCAGCCCCAACCGAATTCTCACAATTTTTGATATTCGTTTTGTGTGGATTTTCTTCATAATTAACTAAAACAATATTGTTTTCGTCATGATTAAGATGTTCTATCATTGATGTAAACACTGTTTGTAAAAAAAAACTTTTTGATGGTATTTGTTCTCCAAAGTTCACAAAAAAATTAAAAAAATGTTTAAAAAATCATTGGGTTTCGAAAAAGTTACGTAAACCACTTATATACGACAGTTTTGCTCAAAAATTGCCTTTTTTCATAAATCGCATTTGCATCTGCTAGATGATTTTTTAGAAACTTGATATGTTCTACAAAAGTGCTTAAATATGCTTATCTTTCATTATAGGGATGAGCACCATGACTTTTCCAACATCAATTTTTTTTTGAGACAGGCTACTGCAGATGATTTTAACAGCAGGAATAAAATTATGTTATCAAATGACATTCACATTATCGCTGTATAAAAGCCCAAAAAGGTGTGGATCAATAAACAGAAGCATTTATGCGCAATCCGAAGGGTAATAACAATAATCCAATGATAACATCCAGCCTTTGGAATAACACGATTTCCAGTACATATTAAGATACTGTTTGATGGTTTGTGCGAGAAGGGTGCCTGTCAGATAGGAATGTGAACAACAACAGTATTTCGAAGTATTATGCAATCAGTGAGAATATTCATATCATGTGACTAGAATCTGGGGACCCATGACGTCTAGTCCAAGTTGTAACTTGAATAATACCCCGATGCTCCCACCCAATCCAATGGTATTTAGATTTTGTACAATAAACATAATGAATAAAATACATGTAATAACCAGCTAACATATAGTAGAAATTATGGCCATTAAATGTATATATTTTTAGTTTGATGAGAAAGCAATAAATATAATGTAAGGCATATAGTGAATATAGTGGATTTTTTTTAAATAATGGCAGTAATGTACACATAAAAAAATTTTTTTTTTAAAGATGCCAAAAAAACCGTCGAAATCAAGAAGGCATTGTATGAACTGAGCACAAGTTATCAACGTACATGATTATTTGAATGATCTGTGCTGTACCATTCAGAGTAATCAGTAGATGGCTGCACAAGGATTTATTAATCAAAGAGAATACAATAAAATCCATCGGTTTTCAAAGCACACAAGGATCATGGATTTTTGTGTAAATAAAATGAAAGCTGTACAGTTTTCATTGTTTGTCCTGTATTCCCGGGATCCCGCAATTTCCCAATAATTTAGTTTTTTGTTTCCCGAATCCCGGGAAGCTGAAAACACCTGGGAAAATGGAGATTCTAAGCATAATGGACATTAGGCATGACATGCGTTAAGGGGTTATATACAAAGTTGTGGCGAAAAAGTGAGCTACGTTCGTGATTTTTTTAAAGTGTTTTATGCAAATTTTATTTGGAAAAGCGGTGGTACTATCGAAGATAGAAAAACAGATAGAATTAAAAAACCGCTCAACTGAAATCCAAAAACTAAAAAGATTATTGAAGAAAAATGTATTGTGGTGTACTTGAACGGATCGGTTTCCCAATAAATTTGTTTTCTTACAAAAAAACAACATGTTGACCAAAAAATTGAGTTTTGGTATGTTCAAAATTTTAAACAAAAACTTATAGCAAATAAGGGATCATCCATAAATAACGTAGCATTTTTTGAGTGATTTTACCCCTCCCCCATCGTAGCATTTCGCCACAAAACTCTAAATACCCCCTGGTAATTACGTAGCTTGACAGTAAACCTCCCCCTTTCTTGTCCCAGTAAAATTTAAAAAAAAATAAAAAACGATGTTATGAACGGGTAGATGAAACGGGTAAGGTTGTCGTGATATAAGGTCAACCCCAATTTTCTTTTAAAAAAGCTACGTAGCATGACTTGACCACCTACCCCCCTCCTGTTGTCACACATCATCACAAAATACAAAACTCCCTCCTCCCCCATATAATGCTACGTCATTGATGGATGATCCTTAATCGAAATTTTTTGATGAAAAAGAAACCGTTCAAGTACACCAGAATGTAAATACAAACATTTCAAAAAAAAAAAAGATTATTGAAATCCGATGAATAGTTTTTGATATACATATCACGTTCACTGCAACGGTACTTTTCAAAAAACTTCATTCCGAGATAATTGCGTTTAAAGTTTTATGTTAACTTCATTCGTGGAAGAATCAGCGCGCTGTAAACGGCTGTAATTCAAAAACTAGTGCTCCGATCTGGATGAAATTTCGCATAGATATTTTCAAAAGTATGTACTTTCAGAATATTCAATTTTTTTTTCGATTTTTTGAGTTCCAACTTTGTAACTTGAGCATAATGAACATTAGCTATAATGGATATTGGCATAATATATGTTAAGCATAAATCATCATATTGATGCACACTTGAAGCAACTTATTTTACGGCCATGATGGCGTCGAGTGATGAGCGCCTGAATGCTTGTACTTTTTTGACCTTGTAGAATTACGCTGGAAGCTGGCTAAACTCCAGCAACAATTTAATCTGCTGTATAAGCTTGAAGAAATCTTTGCCTAAGTAAAAGAAGTAGACCACAGGTTTGGCAGGGCCAAGCTCAGCTTGCGTTAATTACTCGACATACAATCTATAATTTGCACATATATCAATATCTTTGATTTGATCCCTAGAAACAATATGATTACAGAACGGGCGAAAATGTGAAGTCGGGCGTTGAAGCGAATCGAAGTTCGAACGAGTGCCCCGCCCACTCCATTTCATGCTATCATTTAAGCTTTCAAATTAATCTCACTTGTATATACGAACAGCTCTAGAAAGTTGTCGAAATAAACAAGGTATTATCGCGAATGTTACATCCCTAACCTAATCTTTTGCTGTCCAAAACACTGCAAGTTCTCACAGGTTTCAGAAATAGCGCTCGTTCATTATTGCGCATTATTCTTTAGAATTAAAGAAGCGTGGTTTTGTACTGATTCCAATTCTCCTCGCCAGTAACGAGCACCAACTTAATGCTAGTTAAATAAGTCCAAACAAGTAACAAATTGGCGCTAGTTAGATACTAAAATGCAAAACGTCACACGTCCTGCGTGAACACTAAACAAATGGCTGGTACCGAGTGATGTCATTGCCACAACACAGGACAATTGGAAAGCGCTGCATGCTTAAAAAACTTTTATTTTTGATTTTAAATTCTCTCGTTAAAGCTACACGAGGGGATGGCACAAACCTTGTCGTTTCCCTTCGGTTTGTGTGATGATGGGAATGAGTAATTTAGAAGAGCCGCGACAATTTATTTCCAAGGCTCCCGTGACATTTTCAGACCACCCAGTCTTCTGTCTGTCTCTGAGAGGTCACTTTAACCAAAATTATAGCTCGAGAAACTCGTAGATGGGAAGCTCAGTGTACCTTGCAGTGTTAAACCGCCCACTTGTCCAGCATAAATTACGTATCGATTATTACGCAATTTATGACGATCTGCTAATAACATAATTGTTCTCCTAGCGGTATAACTCCCACCGCTTGAAGCAATGCTGTTGCTATATCTCATGGCAGCCTTAGCCTCAACCGTACTCTTATGGCAAACCAGACTTCCTACGGCCACAATCTTCCCTTTTCAGAGTCAACCATTAATTCTCAGCTAAACACTTGCGTGTCCCATTAACGACAATAAACAAAAAGATGGTGAATAGATTACAAGCTATATTCTAGATGTGCCCAGGACGGCCCTCCTTCTTTATGAACACTTGGCTGGAAACACGCGGATAAACCGAACGAGATGCGAGGGCGCATAATCTAGGAACTGCGACCTCATTGAAAAATTTAAACTCAGCTCTGCTGAACCCCTTTCTGAAACACGGTCAATGGCACTCTGTCTTTGCTAAGTATTGGCGAGGATGGAGAGCGGGGTGGTGAAGTTGGGAGGGCTGGTCTGAGTGGCGAATCTGGTTGTTTTGTGCTGGTTGTCCACTCTGCACTACTCCGGCTGCGGTGTGCGAGCGCATCTGCAAGAGATGAGTTTGTTGTTCATAAGTTTTAAAATATAGCCGTAATTACGACTTTTATTGGATAGCTTTTAGCTTATGCCCTACACTCTCTGTGGCCTGTGTCCTGGGTCCGCTTTTTATTTTTCTTTAATCTTGGTGCGTGGCATTGTGCATGCATTCGAATAGCGATTCATGTGATTATGGGTTAGTTCAAAGAGTAAAACGACGAACGATAATGTGACCGAAGAAGCATCTGCTGTCGGATTGGATGTAGCAGTAACTGGTGCAAGGAATAAACGAACCTTAAGTTATTGAAATAGTGTATCCGTTTGGAAAGAGTTTGAAATCAATTGCAATACAATCAAGTGGAATTTGATCAATAATTTCACAGTAATTGCTGTTAATTATCATTAGACACTTGTTTTATTCTCTATCATTCATTATGTGTTGGTAAATCAGGTTGCGTTTACCTAGTGATATGATTGTATGTATTCTATTCGTTTTATATACCTACTTTTATGCATTTATTTATTTTATACATTTGTTCATCTTATTTAGCTTATTCGTTTCTATTGTGTACTTAATCTAATTATTTTCTTTTTCGTTTTTATTTGTTTTATTTATTTTACTTATTACAATAATTTTACTTATGTATTCAATCTATTCATAGTTCTCATTGAATTTTACATATTCATTTTCTTCGTGCATTCAATGTTTTAATTGCATTTATTGTTTTTAATTTATATAGTTAATTATTTTATCCTATCGGTTTAATAGATTTATTTCATTAATTTTATTTATCTATTTAATTAACGTATTTAATTTATTTTATACATTTTATTCTTTTTTCTCAATTTATTAAGAGTATGCATATAATTCATTTTCTTTATTTTATTCAGTGTATCGAGTTTCTTCATTTAATTATACCTTTTTTGCCAATTTATTCATTCAAATTATTTAATTAATTTTATTAATCTTCTTCATATCAGTTGTTTTATTCTGCTATTCGTTTTAGTCATTTAATTCATTGTGTAATTTCTGAAAACGGAATACGACTGTGAACGTGATTATAACGCAATCGTGAGCTCTGATGATTATCTAAGATCGTTGATGATCCGGACATTTACGGCGAGATAAAGTACTGTTTGGATAATCATGCTTATGTGAGAATTTATTTTTACCATCGGCGCTGTACATTCATCCGAGTGAGGACACCAAATCGAATTGGTGAATGTT
Source organism: Topomyia yanbarensis (assembly GCF_030247195.1). NCBI lineage: Eukaryota > Metazoa > Arthropoda > Insecta > Diptera > Culicidae > Topomyia > Topomyia yanbarensis. The sequence goes on from NC_080670.1 coordinate 66,106,223, forward strand.
TACTATTGAGTTCATTGATTAAATACAAATTTTGTTTTATGTGTACAAGAAGTTTCCTTTACTACATTTACCATATTAATGCTGAAATCTTTCTGTAATAAATAAATAAATAAATAAATAAATAAATAAATAAATAAATAAATAAATAAATAAATAAATAAATAAATAAATAAATAAATAAATAAATAAATAAATAAATAAATAAATAAATACATAAATACACAAATACATAGAAACATAAATACATAGAAACATAAATACATAAATTCATAAATACATAAGTACATAAATACATAAGTACATAAGTACATAAATACACAAATACATAAATACATAAATACATAAATACATGAATACATAAATACATAAATACATAAATACATAAATACATAAATACATAAATACATAAATACATAAATACATAAATACATAAATACATAAATACATAAATACATAAATACATAAATACATAAATACATAAATACATAAATACATAAATACATAAATAAATAAATAAACAAATAAACAAATAAATCAATAAAATGAATTGTGTTGTTTTTCGAACTCAATACTAGCTCGCGTGACTTTACAAATCTTGTTCAATTTAGTCAAATTACACGCTGGCTCCCTGTTTTCAGTGTACCTGCTGGATTGTTTTCAAGATCTTCTGTTACTAGCTTTCGGAACTCTTCCTTGGTATACCCAATCTCCTTCGTTCGATATCGTTATCGTAGTAACCGATGCGCAATTGTTGGTCACAGACATACACACATACGCATACACATACACATACAAGCGGAGAAAGGAAGGTGGACCCACCGACTCATCCCAAATGTGTGTACTTGGGTACATGGGAAGCATGGAGAGGTGAACTTCCATCTGACGCAGTTTTTGTCCGGGCATGGATACTTCCGGAAATACCTACATCGGTTTGGACAATGGACACGCTTCGTCACCCCTTTGCCCGGAGTGTGTGAACGTGCAAGAGACACCGGAACACGTGGTCTTCGAATGCCCCAGATTCGAAGAAGTCCGAAGGGGTATGCCTGATATAACAGTGGATAATATCGTCAAAGAGATGTGCCGCAACGAGCATATCTGGGACGCTGTCAACAGAGTTGTTACGAGTATACTCTCCGAGCTGCAAAGGAAGTGGCGAAGGGACCAACAAAGTAACGACATTGGTTAGAACGCCGCAGTGGAACCACAAATAGGGTTTTGGGAGAAATTCCGCCGACGGGAATCTCACCGACGGTGTAGACTGGGTCCACCGCCGGGGACCAGTTGAGTAGTACGCGATGTAGCACCGGGCTCGGGTCGTCGGGGCGCCAGCGAACCGGACGTCAGGCTCCACCGGAATCGCCGGACCGACCTCGACACTCTACCGGGTAGCTCGTGAGTAGGCTAGATCCACCGTCGGGGATTAGACCGAGTAGACCGCGTCGAATAGCCAGAAGCGGGTCGTTGGGGCGCCAGTGAACCGGAAGCTACGCTCTACCCGGAATCGCTGGATGGACCTCAGCATCTGCTGGCTGGCCGTTGAGTAGGCTAGGTCTACCGCCGGGGACTAGACCGAGTAGACGAGGCGGGGAGCTTAATGGCTCACATAAACGTACATCGGTATCGGGAACGGTCTGCCGCCGAGGAATTCACGATAGGGCTGATTCGGCGCCGTGGACTACCCGACAGAATAGTGACGAAAAGGGGAGCTAATTGGCTCACGAAACAAACACCGGTAACGAAAGAAATTCCGTTGTCGGGGAACTCTCAATCGGAGCAGGATAAGCGGTAAAGCTGGAAGATTTTAGTAGAGCTAAATGGCTCAAGAAAGCGGGTATCGGTGTCGGGGGAAACTCCTCCGCCGGGGAACCATAGGTCGGAGTAGGATAAGTTCACCGTTGAGCACTATCCAAGCGGATCGTGATGAGGCCGGGAGTTGAATGACTCACGGAAACATGAGCTGAATGGCTCAGGGAATCAGCACCTAAATGGCTCACCACAGGGACGAGAAATAAAGAGAACTGGACTGGAGAGAAGAAGCAGGAGAGGAACCGAGATTTAAATCAAAGCTGAGGCTCCGAGATAGAGCAGCAGAAAGAGGTGCGACGAAAGCGCAACGAATCCCCCCACGAAGTAATACGATGACGTAGTTCCGTGGGGAAGAAGGGCGTAAAAAGTAAGGAATGTTTTTAGTGGTTAGGCACGAACATGTAAGTCCCACACAGTGCCAATACACTACAGGCCAGGCTTTTGAAGCTTTTTAAAAAAAAAAACATACGCATACACACATTTCCCGAACTCGACGAAGTGAGTCGAATAGTATAAGAGTGTCGGCGAACAGTTTCAAGCAATTTGTAACTCATTTTAATTATGTTTGCATCCTTTATACATATATTGATTATACTGGTTTATATGGGAAGTTTGCATGTGGCCGCATACTTCAACTCGTAACACAGGTACAAAAACTCCGATTCGATGAATTCAATTCAGGAACTTAAACACTTTCCCGAAGCTTCCGGTTCCGCTGAACGTGTCCAATGTGGCCAACGTGGATTTGATTGGGCATCAGTGAGCTGATATGTACTATAATTCCAAACATTTTCGAACACATTTTATGAAGTTTTGCATCTTTTATATACCATGCTGTTTCCGATTTATATGGGAATTTCATGCGTGACCCCACTCTTCAACCTGTAACTCCGGAACCGGGAGTCGGAATTAAATGAAATTCAATAGCAGCCTATGGGAACGTTGTACCTTTCAGTTGAAAAAATCTCCAGCCATCTCCGAGTAACCGATGTGCATATTTTTGGTCACATACATACCTACATACACACTCACACACTTATACACACACATAGGCATTGGCCTAACTCGACAATCTGAGTAGAATGGTATAAGAAACTCAGCCCTCCGGGCCTCGGCTAAAAAGTCGATTTTCAGAGTTCAGGCTTACGGATCATTTGATAAGGTTCATTGTGATGTCTGCACAAAAAACGAAAACTGCGCTGAGAACCCCAAATAGTGTGCGTGATATAGTTCACAGAACAAGGTATCGAGAATCAGTCACATTTTCATGACCCAGTGCATATTGTCACGTGATTCCGTGTAATAAACCGATGGTAACCACAAAATAACAGTTCACGTTAAGGCGAAGAGAATTTACAAATACCGCTGATATCATGAACATTTTTTTTGTATTCTCGAAGGCACCTCTCTCTCATATTGTGACAAATATCAAAGTAAGCTCAGATGCCAAATTTCACATCATTTGGACAATTCTAGATCCCGCCCACTTTGCTTGAAAAATTTTAAATTGGTGCTATGGGATAATATGCGGGAAAAATATATTAAATGCAATAACTTTTGAAGTAGCAATCAGAAAATTACAATTTATTCCTCATTTTAAACGTGAAACGTTGAACGTGAAAAATCCTTAAGAACAAAATAAAAATAGTTTCGTTACCGGTAAAATTCAGAAAAATCAAATTATCTGACATAGTCTCGATTTCACATTTTTATCATAAAATCGCACATATTAACTCCATTTAACAACAAAATTCTTATTTAATTGACTACTTTTAGTGTGAAATAGGCTTACGGATCACATGAGAAGAGTTTCATTCCAGGGAAATATGGGAACTTCAGGTATTAGGACATTCAAGGAAAAAATGTGATTTGTAGAGCTAATGTCAAAAAACCGATTTAATCCACCTAGCAGTGAGATGAGACATTTCTTACACATTTCACTATTGGATTAGTTTGCAGATTAGTTTGAACTCACGAGAAGTATGCACCCAACTAGAGGTGGGATGAAAACAGTTTCTAGTCTTGCACGAATAAAATCTCGAATAAACTGAATAAATTATAGAAATCAACAAAACGAACGAAATAAAAAGTAAAGCAAAAAATGAAATAACAGGTTTTTAAATTCATGAAATGAGCAGAAAAATTAATGTAAACCAAAATTATAATATACACGAATCAAATTAGATTAGGTTATTAAATAAAAATTAAGATAATATTTAGAAATAGTTATAAGAGTAATAGAATAAATTGACTCATACTAACTAATTGAATGAAATAAAACGAATAACTGAACATGAAATGCATAAAATTAAAGATATGAATAAAATGAATCAAATGAATAAAATGAATCAAATGAATCAAATGAATCAAATGAATCAAATGAATCAAATGAATCAAATGAATCAAATGAATCAAATAAATCAAATAAATCAAATAAATCAAATAAATCAAATAAATCAAATGAATCAAACGAATCAAACGAATCATAAGAATCAAATGAATCAAATGAATCAAATGAATCAAACGAATCAAATGAATCAAATGAATCAAATGAATCAAATGAATCAAATGAATCAAATGAATCAAATGAATCAAATGAATCAAATAAATCAAATAAATCAAATAAATCAAATAAATCAAATAAATCAAATAAATCAAATAAATCAAATGAATCAAACGAATCAAACGAATCATAAGAATCAAATGAATCAAATGAATCAAATGAATCAAATGAATCAAATGAATCAAATAAATTAAACGAATCAAACGAATCAAACGAATCATATGAATCAAATGAATCAAATGAATCAAATGAATCAAATGAATCAAATGAATCAAATGAATCAAATAAATCAAATAAATCAAAAAAATCAAATGAATCAAACGAATCAAACCAATCAAACCAATCAAATGAATTAAATGAATCAAATGAATCAAATGAATCAAATGAATCAAATGAATCAAATGAACCAAATGAATCAAATAAATCAAATAAATCAAATAAATCAAATAAATCAAATGAATCAAACGAATCAAACGAATCATATGAATCAAATGAATCAAATGAATCAAATGAATCAAATGAATCAAATGAATCAAATGAATCAAATGAATCAAATGAATCAAATGAATCAAATGAATTAAATGAATCAAATGAATCAAATGAATAAAATGAATCAAATGAATCAAATGAATCAAATGAATCAAATGAATCAAATGAATCAAATGAATCAAATAAATCAAATGAATCAAATGAATTAAATGAATCAAATGAATCAAATGAATCAAACGAATCAAACGAATCAAACGAATCAAATGAATCAAATGAATCAAATGAATCAAATGAATCAAATAAATCAATTGAATCAAATGAATCAAATGAATCAAATGAATCAAATGAATCAATTGTATCTAATGAATCAAATGAATCAAATGAATCAAATGAATCAAATGAATCAAATGAATCAAATGAATCAAATGAATCAAATGAATCAAATGAATCAAATGAATCAAATGAATCAAATGAATCAAATGAATCAAATGAATCAAATGAATCAAATGAATCAAATGAATCAAATGAATCAAATGAATCAAATGAATCAAATGAATCAAATGAATCAAATGAATCAAATGAATCAAATGAATCAAATGAATCAAATGAATCAAATGAATCAAATGAATCAAATGAATCAAATGAATCAACTGAATCAAATGAATCAAATGAATCAAATGAATTAAATGAATCAAATGAATCAAATGAATCAAATGAATCAAATGAATCAAATGAATCAAATGAATCAAGTGAATCAGATGAATCAAATGAATCAAATGAATCAAATGAATCAAATCAATCAAATGAATCAAATGAATCAAATGAATCAAATTAATCAAATGAATCAAATGAATCAAATGAATCAAATGAATCAAATGAATCAAATTAAACAAATGAATCACATGAATCATATGAATAACAAGAATCAAATGAATCAAATTGATTTAATTCATCCAGTGAATACAATGAATCAAATTAATGAAATGGATCAAATTAATAAAAAGAATGGATGAACAAAATGAATAAAGTAAAAAATAAATGAAATGCATAAATAAAACAAATGAATCAAATAAACAAAATGAGCTGAAGTGAAAAAATGAATAAAAAGAAGAAAATTAGCAGTAAAATGGAAGAATGGTAAAAGGTTATAAATTAATATAAAGAAATAAATTGAATCAAATAAATTATTTGGAAGAAAAGATTGAAACTGAAAAAGTAGTCAGATTATTAAAATGAAGTAACTGAACAAAATGATTAAACTGGAAAAAAAATAAATAAAATGAATACAATGAAAACAATGAATAAAATAAGTGAAATGAGTTATGAGTAAAATGCGCAAAAAGAATAAACTGATCAGAGTGAATCCAAAGAATGAAACGAATAAAATAAGTAAAATGAACGCAGATGAACAAAACGAATAAAAAGATGCGGAATGAAATAATTAATTAAAATGAAATGGTCATATATTTGAAGCTAAAAACATTTTTGAATTAAGACAATGAATAAACCGGATTGTACGAATTTGAGAACCATTGCATTAAAAAGTTTTGAAATGTTTTTGAAAATCCCATCTTTTGAGAAAAGGCTAATAAATAGGGTAAGGTGGGGTAAATCCGACCTAGTAAATGGTTTTGGCTGTAAAATGCTCATTTTACATCGAATCAAGTCGTTTTATACACCAAATTAAAGGTGAAACTCCTGGGCAACTTTCTATATATAGCATTTTATTCGGATCTTGGAAATATTTTGAGATACAAGCGTTTTACGAAAATGTTCATTTTTGCTGTTTTCAAAAATGGTGGGGTAAACCCGACCCCCTATGTTTTTGGTTGATTTAGTGCAGATATTATCCAAATTTTATGGTTTTTCAATGAGAAATCAATGAATGTTGTGTTATTGAATTGTAACATGAAGAAAATGGAGTTCAATGTCAATCTTGGAATGCTAAAATCACGAGCAATAGCACGTAATGATATTTCCATTTGCATCGCAGCAATTGCTTGACGAATACTATAATCATCACGTTTTTGTGTCTTTTGTTTGTAATTATGAACCATTTTTCATAAAAATAATAAAAAATGACAATAAAAATATATTTCAATTTGATAAATAAACATTTTCTTAGCAAAAAAGCGGTCGGATTTACCCCACTATTTAGAGGTCGGATTTGCCCCACCGCGTCATTTTTCATTACGATGCAATTAAAAAAAGTTATGAAAAAGGTTGAACCAAATTCATCTAAGCACTTTGTAGGATTTTAATCAAAGAATTTAAATCAACTTACATTTTTTATGCAATCACTTTAACAATCAGAAATATCCTGTAGGCAATAATGCACAAAAGTCAAATCAAAAGTTTTAAAAACACACTTTTTGTCGTTTGAGCATCTCAATGTAGATTAATAAAATGCTGTCATGCCACCATTATGATTATTTTCGATACTCTACACGACACCATTGATATTAGTTCGCGTAGTGCTTCTGATTTTCGGTAACAGAGGGGGGTCGGGTTTACCCAACGGTCGGAATTACCCCACCTTACCCTATGCAATGGACTTTCTAGGGCTTCCATCTTTTTTAGTTTTATTCTTTTTGTTTTCATGCTTCTTTGCTTGACGGCGTCGTTTTAAGATTATCTGGTGTTTCTACCTTATTGTTGGACCATATTTATTTATCAGGAGCCTGGAACGTTCAATTTGCTTTGGAATTCGAAGTTTACTTTTTGGTCACATATTCCCGAAAAAAAGATTTATGTACAGAATAGAATTTACTGGTCCAGTATTTTAACACGCAATTGAATATAGTAAAGTGAGACAAGGTCACATGTGCTTTCAAGCCCCTTGAACAAAGAACGACAGGGAGAATGCGATTCGTGAATGAGACAGGTAGATATTTCAAATTTTTTATTTGCATTGAAGTAAATAGTGTGAAATGTCTAGGCCAAGTCGGTAGCATAAAAGCCGTGCATTCAGTTGATTGCAATGCAGTCTCTTTCAATTCATCCTTATAGCTTTCATATTGTTTCGTTCGGAATTATCGTGCAGGAAATATGGATAAATAAGTCCTATACAGACCAATACTGTGAAAAATGAATGATTCAAACTACTCAGTATATCCAGATAGGGACGACGATAAGTTAGAAGACACATTGTAGTTGCATCCCCCATCGAGAGTGGGTACTTTGGGAGACTTCTTTTCCTGGATCTGATTTGTGGATATTTTTGGTCTTTGATCCGTTATTTTTCATGAAAGTTCGTACCAATACAACGAATGTGCAGCTGATACAACTCATTGTTCATTCGCCTGCGCAACGTTCCGTTGGTCCTCCACGAGCATAGTCCAGGTCTCGTGGCCGTAGAAGATCTAATCAGCGTCTTGTAGATAATCAACTTCGTGCGGCGGCGAATTTTGTTCGACCGGAGCGTCCTCCGGAGTCCAAAGTAGGCACGATTTCCCGCCAAGATTCCTCTCTGAATTTCTCTGCTGTTATCATTGTCGTCGGTTGCCAGTGAGCCCAAATACATGAATTCGTCGACCATCTCGATTTCGTCATCGTCAATCCGAACTCGGGTGGGAGGTTCACATTGTCGTCTCTAGAACCTCTTCCTCTCATGTATTTTGTCTTCGAAACGTCGATGGCAAGACCAATCCTGCTGGCTTCAGCTTTCAGTCTTTGAGCATATATTTCGCACGTGGAATGTCTCCTTTGAAAACGTTCACCGTCAAACTTTGATATTACCCAGTTAAGCCAAATATTTTTCGGATATAGCCATGAATTTCCTTAATTATAGTGTAGATACAGGCTTTGAATACAATTGAATTAAAATTGAGTTGATGTAGCAGCAGACAAAAAATAGTTTTGTTTTCTCAAACCTTCGCAATTACAATTAATAAATATTTCAGATTGGCAGATTATCACACAACTTAGAAATGGATACAGAAATAGCTAGATAGATGCGATAGAAGAGAGACAGAGAGAGAGAGAGAGAGAGAGAGAGAGAGAGAGAGAGAGAGAGAGAGAGAGAGAGAGAGAGAGAGAGAGAGAGAGAGAGAGAGATGGGGGGCGTGTGAGGAATGGCAAATGATGGTTAATGCAGTGACATTATTTTTATAGGTATATTATTATTATATATTGATTCCTTTCATTTTTGTCATAATTAATGTGAGTAGTAATTTTTGCGCAATAACCAGTACTAACTAAATCTTGGAAAAGAGCTAAATATTCGCTAGATTTTTGGGCTTCAAACATACAGTTGCTTTCGGTGACGCCACGAGTATAATTATATGAGAAATCTTTTATCTCACTACTAGGTGAATTATTTGTTGATCTGTGCATTGATATACCATCCAATATTTACCTCATGATTGAACGCAATGCCTAATCCAAGTAATATATACTAGAACTCACTGTTTCTTGATCAACACATTATTTTGTCTTTGAAGTGAACTTATATATTGATTTTTGTGAAATAGTTCATTTATTATAAAGGTAATTCACAAAATGTTCTCAACATCGAATTCCTTGAATCACGTAGATGTGTTTTCATACCCCGATATTCAAAATCGGTTTAGTTTTGCCCCTAAAACACCAGTAAAGCAATACTCTGCATGAAACAATCTCATTTTTAGCTAGTGGAAATTGGTAAGCGAGGACTAAAAATACAAAATGTTTAATATCTCCGCCGCTCGTGCATGGATTTAGACAATCTATAGCTTGTTAGAAAGGTATTTTAACAAGCTTTCTTTTTATGTGCAGTTTGTTGGACAATATTGTAATGTTCAAAAGTTATTCGCCAAAAACCTGCTGTGTTTTGACAAAATCGCCCATATCTCAGAAAGTAAACAACATATCGAAAATCAAAAATAATAGTGTCAAATGGCAACGTTAGGCCTTTCATTTGAAACTAATTTCATAAAGATCGGTTCAGCCATTGCTGAGATAATTACATGACATTTTGTACATACATACATACACACACATACAGACATTGTCACAATTTGTCGAGCTGAGTCGATTGGTATATGAGACTCGGCCCTCCGGGCCTCGGAAAAAGTTTTCAAAGTTTGAGCGAATCCTATACATTTCTTTTGTAAGAAATGTAAAAATTGTTTCTAAATTTTATCGGTAACGTTTCTATTTTTGTTTTATTCCTAAGAATTTTCCACGTTCAACAAGTTTCATTTTATGAAAAGTGATTAAAGAATATTAAAGATATATGCATGATGATGATAATTTTAAGTGAAAATAAAAGATTTTTAGATTACCAAAAAATCGTTTCTTAATCACAAAGGACTCAAAAAGAATTCTCGAGTAATGCTCTCCGCTAGTAATTTACAAACAAATATAATCAGTCTGAAACCAAAGCAGTGTCATACTAATGAATCGGTGCACTGAATCTCAATCTCATATAACTAGTTATTTTCATCAAATAAATATACGTATTTACCTAGCAGAATCAATAGGATCATTTGCGAAATTGTTCATTTATCATACAGACTTACAGTGACCGGCAACCACGATTGAAGTAGGAAACAAAGCAATACCCAAATTGCAATTCAATCGCAGAGTATATATTGAGCATGCAGCTTGATAATTGAAATGCGGTAGGAAGACAAAGAGTGCATGGGCAGGGTATCGATAGTAGCCGTACGGAACTGAAACTAGATCTCCCATCGCACAATGTGAGCTTCACCGCTGAATGTGAGTGATCGGTCCGAAATGGACGCCGGCAAAGAGGATCAACAATTTTCAATTCGACTGAACATTTTCGCTCTGCAATGAATGGAAATTAAATAGTCATTCTGCGGTGCATTGGAACAATAATTTAAAGACCGGATGAAGCTCAATCTAGCAGAAAATTCCGATACGGAAGAATAGCAAAGGCCGGATCCAGCATGATTTGGTTGCGGGGTGCGACAATTGTCACTAGTGGAGTGTTTTGTGGGAACATTTTAATGCAGTCATTGCATTGGTTTACACACGAATGAGCTGCATTTGTAAGGAATTGGAAGTGAGTGATAATTGCCGTTTTCTGCTCAAGTGAACCTTAATTGAATTAAAATGAAATTGTGTCTAGTTGTGCCTATGTATTACAATAGGGATAGTACGATTGAATGCTACTAAATGCACGCCCAAGGGTAGCCTGATCATGCAACATTACCGTTTAAAGCAGCTTCGAAACTCGCCTCATTCTTTCAAATAAAACAAAAACAAATGATAAAAAGTATGAAATGTATGTAAACTGTCTGGTTTTACAATGCCGAACATTGGCCTATTGACAAAAGTTCTACTGTTTCCATTCAAAGTTATCTTAAAAAATACTTTGATGCGTCTGATTTTTTTAAATATTCTATACATTCCCAAATAATACAGAATAATCGAATTTTTTTCAAAATTTTAACTTATTTCTTATCTTTGGGTTAAACGATTTTTTTTGCGCACTGAGGCGTAGGCGGAGTTTTTTTTCTGCAACTAGTTCCCCCCCTTCCCCCCCCCCCCCTTAAAAGGGACGTAGCATGTCATGAGCTCCACTGTCGTAACAATTCATCACTAATTAAAAATCTTCCCCTCCCCTTTATAATGCTACGTTATTTGTAAATGGACTCTTACATAGACGAAAATGTGTTTGGGTGACTGGACCTTGGTATCATACTTTTTAGTTCAATGCGATAAAGAGCTTTACGAGTTCTCACAAGTGATTTGAGCTACTTGTGAGTTCAATTCACCTGCTTTTTGACACCCTTCCAATTTTCCTTTCCTCCTCCTCCTTCTCCCCACCGATCAGAGAAATGATGGGAAGTCACAGTACGACAGTAATTCCCGACAACAAATGGACGTACCATTTGATCGAATATATTCTGATTCCTTATTACTGATAGCAAACTTTAGCTGTGCAAAATGTTACAATATACGGTAGGCGAAAATAACAAAAATATAACTTAAACCATTTGAATAACGTCAAAATATTTAACGATAATATATGTGGATATGCGCAAACAATAAAACTTAAACACTTATTACAAAATTTTACCCACGATAATATCGTGTGTGCCTTGTCACTGTTGTTAAGAAATTACCTTTATCAGCATATATTAGTTCGGGTAGGCACGAGAGGAAAGAGTTTAGAAAAATACGATGCTAGGTGTAGGTGGATCACAGTTAATGAAATAAATTGATTATTACATAATTTAAGACTACTAAGGTACTTAACCTTCCGGCAGTCGCGCTAGTGCACTGTGTGCACGCTGTTCTGAAAATCTAGCGAAATAGTCTTAGGACACCAGCGGCTGCTCATTCAGTGGGCCATAAGCGCGACTTCCGGAGGGTTAATCAAGAAAAGATGACATCCACTTGGTTGGTTTTCAGGCGAACAATATTCTAGAATCGCAACAAGTATGTAACCACTGGGGATGTGTGAAAAAAAACAGTCAAAATCAAAAATTAAAACAAAAATTCCTTCCCGGTTTGTATAAACATAGGCGATCTAAGACTAAGTAAAGGTAGTGGCCTTCAGGCCAGTTCTGATAGCTCTCAGTCGTCGATGGGCAATGATTTGAAAATCAATCACAATGTGTGTGCGTAACGAAGTCATGCGTTTATTTCATATTGAGTTAATGATCATTCAAGATTGCCCAATTGTGTATATCTATTAACTATTAATAACATTTTTCTCCGAAGCTGAAAAAAACCCTGCATTATTCAACAAATGTGGCGTAGTTTTTTTGTATTTATGGAAACAATGATTCCGAGTGGCACAACGAAAACCGCTGATTGCATGGTTATGCTATTTTAATTATTATTATAATTATTCTGAACTTTTTCACGTACAATGTGAAAAATAAATAAAGTGATTAATGGCGTCAGCTGCGTAACTTTGCATAAATATGTGTTCCGGTTCTGTCGCCATTCGTCCGTTTGTTCAATTTAAATGTGTATACATGCACGGATGTAAAACTTGACCTGGTTTCATTTTGGAGTGTGTTGTTTTTTAATTTGTCACGCTTTCATAAAAGCCTACGCAATTTATTGTGGATTCACGGAACATTTTAATCATGAAGTCCTGTAAACAGAGAAATGTGCATACTAAAGGTTGCACATTCTTACGCGTGCATGAACAAGAGTAGGATATAAGTAGAGTACAATTCATAGGGATACCAAACGCTATAGCGGTAGAACATTCACGGAGTATATTATGGCTCTCACGAAAATTGTGGTGGATATCAGAATTATAAAGTAATTTATAGGTTCAATCACGTGGTAACCGCATATGTATTTCACATACATGCTCTGGCGTATGTAAGAAGGTATATATGTATCATAATACCGTCCGTCGCAATAGTCGGGATTTTTCGATCGCCGAGATATCGTTTCTTTACTGTCTTCAACGGCACATTCAAAGGGGACGTATGATGTAAAGTGCGTAAACCGAAAATAATTTTGTTTTATAATGTTGAAGGCATGGCAACAATGGACCTCTTGTGTAACGTGAGGTTTATTTATACATTTATTAGGTTCGGCAAAAATTATTTTCGGTCACGCAGAGCCACACATACGAGCGTCCTAAGAGTAGACGTCTAACCATTTCCACGTCGAGGAGCGCCACGGGGGACATGATAACTCTGGATAAAAATGTCCAAAACATTAAATTCATTGAGATTTAAAAAACTTAGACTTGTAGCTACTCGATGAACCAAAAAAAATTGTTTGAGTTTTTGGAAAATGGCATCATCAAAACCGTAAAATCTCCTATCTTAATATAAAATTTGCTCACTTTTCGTCATAATACGGGGAAGAAACATTTTTTAATCATTTTTCCGTGATTTATCAACTGGCTACACATATCACGCATTCTCCTAATAAAAATTGAGTCAATCCGTTGAATATTTTTTTAGTTATTGTGTCCGCCAATTTGAAAAAGGCGGTTTCGCAGATCGATCGATCTACGGGTGTGACAGCAAATACGCGCGAGGAATGCATGGCTATTTCAAATAAAAGATGGCTAGTGTGGCCACCGAGATTGTGCGAGACTATTCTAGAAGTCCGGTACTAATATCTATGCGAATAAAAAAATTGATTCTTCTAATCACTATGCTAGACGTCCCCCCCGTAATATAACTTGGTTTCTTTACTAGTGTTTTTCGGTATATCTAACAAAAGGCAATTTAATCCTCCAGACATTTCTCATACTATGAACTCATTGAATAGTAGGGAAAACTCATACGAAACACAATAGATAGTGATGGTCGCGTAAAACTTCAAATAAAATCAATGAATTACAGAAATTTAATAAAGAGAATGAAATTTATAAAAACGGTTCAAACTGTTTATTTATTTAGTTCCAAGCATGTGTTAACTACACTGAATGGAATTTCTGAGCATGATCTATTCGACAAAAAATATAAATTCTTATTCAAAGCAACAAAGGCAAAAAAACTACTTCAAGAAGTTCAAGAAAACAAGTTTAAAAGTGTAAATCCGCTTTATAATAGAAATATAATCTCTATTATAAAAAGATCTCCTACACACTTCGAAAAACTCTTGTAATTTTACGTCATTTTGCGCCGACATATGCCAGCGAACAAAATGACCGATTATTGCGTTCATTCCTATTTTTACAGGACACCAAATTATTCAAAAACGTAATTTTACATTATGCCAACAATAAAATTACGTGCGACATGTAAATTTACAAGAACGCTGTGAAATTATATTTGTCTAGTAAAATTGAAGTAAAACTCATTTTCAATTTTAAAATAAAATTAATCTTACTGCATTTCAACACGCGCTTCTTACCAACAAATAATCGACTCATTATCTATTATCGTGAAAATGGAAGACACAAATAAAATTCAATTAAGCAAATTTTCATCAAAATTCAGAATGTGTCCACCATTTACTGGGTCGAAGCTTCGTGGAATTATAAGTCAAGAATATGCTGCAAAAACGAGTTGAACGATTTAAAAATGACCCCAAAGTGGTCGAAAGCGCACTCGAACTTCTTTTCTTTTTTGTGTAACCGAACATGTTTGATAAAAAACTCGACGTTTTCAGCGGATAATCCGCAGAACTTGCAATACAATTGCATTGTTATCCTAACGATTAACCTTGAAGAAATTTTGAGATAAATACGCGCTTCACTTCGTTTGATGCGTTTTTAATTCGGGACGTGCAAATGTATGGCATCTTATACTGAAAACTTAGTCTTTGGGTTCAAATTTTATTTCCTACGCTTAAAAATAGTGCGTGTGACAATTGTTTTTGTTTATAATGACGAAGTATTGAATTTATTAAAAAAATATTATAAATGCGTCGACATAAAAATAGATCACATTTAAAGTTGCGTCATATGCAATTGCGTCAGATTTCTAATTGAGTCATCATCAATATTCATATTTTTTTAGTGTGTACCTCAGTCACACCATCCTACAATGGTGTGTCATCCTACGGTTCAGTGGCAAGTAACACAGCTAAAAGAACGATGACAACCATGCCTACAACTTGCAACTTTGCTTGCTCCAACTAACTTAGGTTGCATTACGGAAGAAAAATTCAGCAGTCAATGTTTCAATTGATGACTGCAATATTAAATTTTACCTGCATGCTTGAAGTTTTTCAAACTGAGTGGGATTTTGTAATGAATTTCAAGACTTTAAATGATCATTTTTTTTAAATTATAGACGCGCCGGTGGTTGAGTGCTAAGCGTGACCATCACTCAGTTGGTCTGGATTCAATCACAGCCGAGGTCGTTGAAATTTTTCTGAGGTGAAAAAATCTGTGGTCACGTCTTCCTTCGGAAGGGAAGTAAAGCCGTTGGTCACCGGTCTAGTTCAGAAAAAGGAGTCACCTCTCTGGCGTTGGTCATGAAGAACTAGGATCCAACTTCTATACTTACTAACAAATATCCTCCTCCCGTGATACTTGTGGAGTGCGCAGTAGTATATACGGCCTCTATTAAAAGCAAGTATCGGACTAATATTCCTTCCCTTTCCTTCCGCGATCTACGTTCGGGCCTGGCCGGCGCCGGTATTGATCAATAAACACTTTAGGATTACCAGGCGTTATCTACTGATTCCCTGTGCAACTTCAGCTAGAGGTGGTCGCACAAGCTCAAGCTCAAGCTAGTTCAATTTTTTTTTAAATTATAATGCTCGTTCATTAAAAATATGCGATGACGACTTTTTAAACTTCTTGAGGGTACATAATGTGCATGTAGCCGTTGAGACCGAAACTTTTCTAAAACAAAATATAAAATTAGAAAGAAAATAATTCGGCGGAGGAATCGCAACAGCGGTTAATTGCAGAATCAAGCATCGCGTCTTTCCGTCTTTTGACACCAAAGCAATCTAGAGTTTGGGTATCGAAGTTGAAACAGATCTTGGGATTATTTTCATTGATGCGGCTAATTTACCTTTTCAGTGCACTGGCGAGAAAATTAATTTCTTTAATGGTGACTTACAAACACTTCCCAGAAATTGGTCCAAATTCTTTCACCGATTCTGGAATAATGCTCTTAGCAGTTCCAACGGTAAACTACTTTTTAATGATTGCTCTGCTGGTTATTTTTCAATTTTGTTCCTAAATGGACCTACGTTCTATTCATCTGTAAGGTCTCCATCAACAATTGATTTAGTATGGACAGATCGATGACAGAGCAGTGGGATTAAGGCCAAGCTTCTGACATAAAACTTTCTAGGGTTTCTTGAACATTCGTGTTACTGACTACTTGGAAATCCACTTACTATATTCAAATGGATATGTAGATAATACAATTGAAATTCCAAATAAAAAATATTCGAATTCGACAGAATTTTGGCTTTATAAGTTGAGGTCATTCAATTCAAATTGAACGCGGTATTTTTCAAATAATCTCTATGGCATATTGATGCAAACTTTTCTCTCCGTCCAGTTAATATAAGTATACGAATAAATAAATTGCCAAAGCTTAAATATAATGCAGCGGTTGCACCAGAATTTTACTGATAATCTATGGGGTAAACATTTTATTCCATTGCATTATGTTTGAGCCTTCACTCGTCGAAACAAAACAAATTAGTGCGGAAATTAATACGAGGCTTCATTGTTTTACAATTGTTTTCACTTTTCCTACAGAAGCACTAAACGGCAAAACCCTCACAGTTACCGTTGTATGGATTCGACCATGCATTTTAATATTGAATTTTCTGAAGATAACATTGCATTAGCGGCATGATAGGTAATATGCGTTTGTGTTCAGTCAAGCGAATTCAATGGTCCTTACAATGCGCGGGTCATATAATTAACGAATTATGCGATAAATCATCACTTTGTATTCGATCAGTGGTGCTCCTGTAAAAAAAGTAAAGAGCCACGCAAGACATAATTCGTTAATAAATTCACACTTCATCAGCCTGAAAAAAATCATAATTCTTGGGGAGCAGCATAAAAGCACTTGCACGGAATTTTTGATTCGGCAAGTGCGGACCCTCGTTAAGTGCCAACCACAGGAACACCATCAGGCGTGGCCTGGACACATCACAGCATCATCATCACGCGGCATCGAATTCGGGGCAATGAATGCTGTTTTTTTGCTGCGCATTGGAAATGACCACGGCCATGAACGGCTGTGGCCTCTATGGCGACGGGATGGATGCTGCATTGGGGCAGCAAATTAATTCGACTCAATCATCTCCGCTTGGTTTATTAATATTTTTTCGGCGAATGTGTACGTGGAAGGAACAAAAACGATAAAACGTGATTTGCGAACCTTCCAGCAAATATGGAAGAAATTTCCCGTGGGGAAAAATTAAGGCTGATGGACGTGAACTGGTGGTGATAATGATGATTGCCTTAGTTATCATTTTACTCACCTCGTCCGATTTCGATTCGATTCTCTCAGTGGCGTTAGTTCGGGATGCCAAATAATGCCAAACATCCGGATGTTTTGCCATTTTTATCAAACGAGAATCACCCGAGTCTACGGTATGCTTAGATAGTTTGGAATCGCTTCCATAAGTATCGCAACACCCATATTGAAAATTGCAACACCCCCGAAAAATTTAGCATCACCTAAGAATGGGTGGATTCATTAGACTGTATCTCGAAATCCTGATTAACTATGCATTTGATCTCCTCAGTACAATAGTAGTTAGGCCAAAGAGGCTCGGCTGGTGAACATTTTAGTTTGGAAATTTATCACAGAATGGCGCATGTGTAATTGTGCTCTTCAACTTGCTTCATTTCAATCATTTTAGCTTGCAACTCTGCCACCACGTAGCGCTAAAATATATGTGAACAAATATGCTAATGGACATGTTTTATTTGGTGTTCCTGATTTCAAGAAAACTCGCGCCCTCATTGAAGTTACGTAGAAAGACTATATCTTGGGGATATTATCTGTTTGATTCGGAACTTTTTTACAACGTAGCGCTATTGTACATACATACAAAATAGTGAAATTCGAACTGGGATTATTAGTTGATCTTGACAGTATAGAAAGTTGTCGTCTTCAGGGAAGTCGCTTTTAAATTCAAGGTCGTGTTGATAGCAAACTGTATAGTTCTGGATTTCACCACAACGTTGGCTCTTGTACACAGCGGAATTCATGTTTTTTTTAAACTTAATTTCTTTACTGACCACCTGAAATGTTCGTGTCTTCAGCGAACTTGTGTAGAAAGATAAATACCGTGTGAATGGTGGTCTGATTGGTTCGAAACTCTGTCATTACTGTTTGATGTTCTGCAAAGATCGTGTCTTCTAATTTTTTTTCATCTGGTCATACCCAGGCGGAAGACAATTATTTCGATTTTAAATTTGTGTATATGTGTATATGTGAAATACTGTATTTTAGACCTCAAATTATCTTGTGAAGCTTATATATTCAGCGAAGTAAAATAGAATTAATATTATTAAGGGTGACTCTGTCACTATAAGCATCTTGTTCTCAAGTTAATTGTGAAGGCCAACTCTGAAATATCCAGAACTTTTTTTAAACGTTGCGTAGTTATATTTTAGCTCCCTCGAAATGTACTACATCAATAATGATCACTGTCTTGCATATCCCCGACATCCCGATTAGAATGCAATAACAAAATTATAAGCTTTGTAATCTTTGTTATAAATCTGGACTCGTTAGTAGTTAAAATAACAGGAAATTACAAAAAGTAACATCGCGAGATACAGTTTTGAAATCTTTTTGTTATGTGTTTCTGGTCGGAATACGATTGATATGCGTTTTAAGAGTTTCCATATTTACATAGCTCGAGTATTGTGTTAAACTCTGCCAAAAATGAATAAGGTTGAGTGGAAGAATGACCCAAATCTGGTATTACTGACGAGTCCTTCTAAGCCTACTTATTTAAATCTTGATTAGAGCAATGCATTCAACTGTTCAAACCAAACCATGTTGTATCTGTTGCTGTTTCTGTTGATCAGCCTTTTTACGCTAGTATATAATGCTTCTATAGATAGAAACAAATTCAAGGAACGAAAACCTGTGACTGCGAAACATTTACACAGCAGCGATCGATTTCAAAGACTTTCCTACCCATCCAATATTTAGCGGGGTTGAGCATCTGTTTATTTATTAGGTAAAGTATAACCATGGACGTGCTCACAGATTTGTCTAATGGAAATCACAACACAGTTCGTTGCTACAAAGCATCGTAGAGACGACAACGAACAAAAAAAACGTCAAACACATCATTCCCATCTATATCGGAGATAGTGCCTTAGAAATTCAACTATATGACCTGGTGAACACCATAACGTACGTCTCCTTGGCGATGCGTTTCAGCTTGTAATCGAAACTCAACAGTAGGTCTTAGCCCAATATTTGGCTTCTGTGGTGTATGGTGGGTTGATTTAATTGCTGTTGGCGACGGAGCAGTTTTTAGCCTTGAATGTAAGCAAGAGAGCAGGTAGCAGATGCAGCTCGAAACACTCGTTTGAAAATATAAAAAAACGAAGAACCGAGAAAATATTCTATTCTTATCTTTTATGCAGGTTTACTTTGGAAGAAAAATTTGATTAGTTATGAAAACTTTCATTTTCAAAAAATAACTTTCAGTTGAATGTACAGCAACCAAGATTCAAATTCTAAGAGTCCCTCAATCATTCACCTTCAAGTTTGAGCGATTTTCATGATTAACCGGGCGCCTTCATTTCATATTGATGATTTTTTTATTCACCAGTCAAAACTGCTCTCTAGTGGCCAGTTTAGCTTAAATGTTGACATGTTTAGAATTTTTAGCAGTGTGGAGTGTGTTCTGGGCAGTTTTGTTTGAAAAACCTATCCGGTACCCTAGTAGGCAGGGAATTGAAAATGACTGAGAGGCTGGGCAGTTCGAATTAATGATGCAACGAACAACTGCGGTTTGAACATAGTAGGGCATGATGTGAGATTTGTTCCTCCTTCAAGCTCAAACAGAGCTGTTGAAAATTAGCAGCTCTGAATTGTATGCATCCAACGTAGGAGTGCTGTGAGAATGTTTAGGACCTGGAAATAATAACTGCTATTGGTGGCTAAATTGAACTGATTTGATTTCTTAATTTTGCACAAAATAATTGGGTTCTTTTCGATATCACAAGCATCTTTGGCGAAGCCCAATCACGGTATCAATGCATTTTTAGGTAAAAATTACTTTAACGTGCTATAACAATACTAAAATACAAAAAATATCCATTTTAATCACCGGTTAAATAAGATCAGTCTACCTTCTCATCTCGCCCAGAGTACAAGCCAAAAATTGAACCGCTCAAGATACACAGCCCACTGCAGACGAATTGTGTTGCACTTGATTTTTAGAAATGTCCGGAAAGACCAACTACTGGTAAGTGAAACTATTACTTAATGTTAATTAACATCCCGCAATAACATATAATATATAACACCAACGAAAGCGGCAATGTTAACCCTCCGGAAGTCGCGCTACAGGCCCACTGGTCGAGCAGCCGCTGGTGCGCTAAGACGATTTCGCTAGATTTTCAGAGTAGCGTGCACTCAGTGCACTAGCGCGACTTCCGGAAGGTTAACTACAGAATCTTCGTAAACATTGCACTATGGTCCCAAAGCTGTATTTAGGAAGACAAAACTGTTTGCGCAAAACCGTTGGTTTTAGATATATAGTATCTTCGGCAAACTTTGTTAGTACTTTCTTGCCGATTTTTTTATATTAGTTGAATTAAGGTGGTCCTTGTGGTTAGGGTGTTCAAAGTATCAACTTCTTAAATATGTAAAAGTCAGCTACATAATGTTCTACAAAGTTATAAATCAATCAAATTGAAGCAACTTTTCTTAAGAAACTATGTGGCTATCTCTAATGGTTCATGTGCTATGATTTTTGCAATATTTAAGGTGGGGTGGCTCTTTAAAAATTGGTTTTCTATTAATATCTTTTTATGTGTTAATTTCTCGCTAATACTTTGTTCTAGAGGTTTTTAGAACTTTTGTAAATACACATGTTTGCCGAAGCAATAAAGTTTCTATCTCTTTTGTTTGCATAGTTACAGGCGATTTTCAAAACAAAAAAGGTTTTTTTGAAAGCTATATATCTTCCAACATTGCAAATGGATTTTCTATCTTTTAATTTCATTTGAAAGATAGGAACTTTTGAAGTTTTTGGTGAAAAAACTGCGGGAGCGTTATTTCTGTAAAATAAATAATTAATTTTTGAAAATGGTGTATTTTTCAACAAAAATCGTTCATAACTTTTCAAATAGACGAGATAATAACTTTGTTACTTCAGCAAAAATCTTCGCCATGCAAAGTTCTAAAAGTGCTGCAAACAAAGTATTTACGATAAATCAATGTATGAAGTGAAAAATAAAAAATAGTGATTTTAAGAGGTCACGTTTTCATCGCTCAATCTCTTATGGTAAAATCAACTGAGAAATAGTCAATGTGTGTTATAATGAAAATCTATTGAATATGTGACACTGTTTGAAAACACAACCTTTTACCGTACAACTACATGTTAGCGTGAATTCACAATAGTGTTAATAGCGTACTATAGTAAACTCTAAATAAAAGTTATCTATTACGGGGCCAATAAAGCAAGTACCGTCATCATGCATTATATAAATGCTAGGGTATTATGCTTTATGAGTTATTTTACCAGTTCGCGGTTAGCGATTTTCAGACTTCTTACTTTTATTTGTTTTGAAGTAACAAAAAATTGAGAATATTTTCTTAACTTACCCACAGCCGTCATTATAGTCGATAATTAATTTATACTTTCAAATATTGCATAAATGTTGGAAAAGCATACAATAAATTCCGCTGCTATGAATAACAAACTCGTTTCAAGATTTTATTTTAAGATAACAAGACGTGAACTAAAACATTTTCTTTCTAGCACTCGTTTTGAGCACTAGTCCAAACGAAAAAGGATTTACTTAAGTGAGCATAGATAACTTTTGTTGGCCGATTTAGAATTAACGATAGTTTGCAGCTAACACTACTGTAAATTCACTGTACTATTTAGATGTACGGTAGATTGTTCTTTTAAAAACGTTTACAAATCCAATAGAATTGCCATGACATTCGGTATTATCGCACTCAATGACTATTTCTCAGTTGATTTTACCATCAGAGATTGAGCGATGGAAACGTGACCTCTTAAAATCACTATTTTTCATTTGTTACTTTATACATTGATTTATCGTAAATACTTTGTTTGCAGCACTTTTAGAACTTTGCATGGCGAAGATTTTTGCTGAAGTGACAAAGTTATTATCTCGTCTATTTGAAAAGTTATGAGCGATTTTTGTTGAAAAATACACCATTTTCAAAAATTAATTATTTATTTTACAGAAATAACGCTCCCGCAGTTTTTTCACCAAAAACTTCAAAACTTCCGATCTTTTAAATGAAAGTAAAAGATTGAAAATCCATTTGCAATGTTGGAAGATATATAGCTTTCAAAAAAACCTGTTTTGTTTTGAAAATCGCCTGTAACTATGCAAACAAAAGAGATAGAAACTTTATTGCTTCGGCAAAAATGTGTATTTACAAAAGTTCTAAAAACCTCAAGAACAAAGTATTAGCGAGAAATTAACACATAAAAAGATATTAATAGAAAACCAATTTTTGAAGAGCCACCCTACCTTAAATATTGCAAAAATCATAGCACATGAACCATTAGCAATAGCCACATAGTACATGTACCCAGGGCTAGTTTCTGTGTGCAAATGGAAAACATTGTGCAGAAGTAGCAAACAAAAGTACACGTACCGTAACCGTAAACAGCACACCGCTATCTTATATCAAACCACCAACGGCTACAAAATCAATATCTGTGGATCTGACAAGAACAAATATACCAACAACCGGTATCTCCAGCAAAGAAGCAAACGCAGAAGAAGACGGCTGCGCTCGTCCATTCGCTCGCATTCCTGTTCGGCGGTATATTGCTGTAAAAAATAAAAATAAAAATGTGAAAATATGTATACTTTGAATTGGCTTCAGAATGTTTTGTGTTGTATTCCGTCGATTTAAGCAATAAAACTCGGGTTTTGAACTTGTATATAAAGTAAACAACTCCCTTAACCCCTTCATGCCCATGTTGTTTATAAATAACAACGTTTTCAAACAACTATAACTTTCTTGATAAATAGGATTTGAAAACAAAAACAAGTAAGATTGATAACTGTGACTATTACCTTTCGTTTGAGCACTAAAAGTTAGTAGAATTATCCGCAGAACTGGAGTTAGTGCAATTAATCAGATTGTTTTCCGATGGAGCAGTGCTGCCAGGGACAATTTTAGGCGACAACGAAAAATGAAATTTTGGTATAACTTCGTTATTTCGCAATATACTTGAAAACTGATAACACCTGCCAGGGACAGTCTCAGTTAAAGGAAATGAAAAGGAAATTTTGATATATCATCATTGTCTTGCAATATTTTTGAAAGCTGTTGAAACATATCCTTTTAGAATGTCTTCGACTACATTTTCCATGCAATTGAACGATTGTAAATATTATGGAAGATTTGTATTGAACAGCGGAAGGTAAATTTTGAGCAGCTTCTACCACTACTAGACAAGCACCAATCTTCATCAACACAGGTTTTTCGTGTATCTAGAACCCAACAGCTTAAAGGAAAATTAGGGTTTTACTCCTATATACACTGGAAAAAGTTGGGCATGAAAAGGTTAAGAACGCTTATTTAAAAAAAAATGTCAAATATCAGATAAAGCCATGGTATCCACAATAAGAGTTTAAATTTTCAACTAATTGAATAAAAATATCTGTCAACTTTTTCCCACTTTCATCATATAACAATTTAATAATCACTATTTTTATCACTTTTCTATGAATACCGGAATTTTTCGCTCATCTTCGGTGAATTCAGTTTTACTTTCGGATAAAAACGCTGGTCCACAAATAGGGCCCGGGTCCCTGGACAATTGCCCCAGTTTTGCCCCCCCCCTTCATTAGGCAGGCATATCCCTGAATTAGTCATTTTTGAAATACTGGATATAACAAGCTCAATACTTCATTATGTTACATATGCACAATCGTCCTGTCGTGGCAGAATTCCCAATTAAACTAATCGCCATCCTCACTGTATTTGCCTTGAAATAAATAAATCTGCAGCAACGAACTATCTAGATAGTTCAAGACTACTAGAATCACTTGATTGAAAAGATAAAACTGTATTATTTCACATATACACTAGTATCACGTGGTAACAGCGTACCGAACTAAAATGGTTGTCATCTGGTCATTTCCATTTCAACAACTTTGATGAAGACACAAACTATACAGGCAATTAGGGAACCGAGATAAAACAATTTTAACTTGCTCAACTTTACATGCACACTAGAACCACGAAAGCTCTGAACCGAACTGTTCACTTATCTACCAGGGAAAGATGTGAACTTTGGTGAAGAGTGTATCTTTGTAGATATGCAGGATATATTGATATAGCAGTCTGAATTCACTCTTTTTCACTAGCGAGGAAGTGCAGATTTTTGAAGTCTACTCTTTACTGTGTATTCACGAGAAACATGTTTGTTGAGTGTTGCCGAAATAGATGTTTTTGCCCTTTTGGTTCCAATACCTGCCTGTGTTCTACATTACGAGATTAAATAGCTTGCTCAATATTACACGTATTTTAAATGAAATAGAATGCCTAATTCGAAACAGGTATTAAGCTTATATAAGAAACTTTTTTGAGAACAATTTTCTACAAACTGGTCCACGAAAAATTCTTCCCGACTATTTATCACGATGCTGATGATTTATGACAGTCATAGCTATAATGGGAAAGATGTGTTAATCTTCCTTGTCTGTCGGATCGCGAGCGGTAATTTTTTGCGGTTCCGCGAGTTTCTTTCTGCTGGAGGCAAACAGATAATTACACTCCGTCACTCACTGCAGCCATTCTCTGTAGTTTGCCTGGGGATTAATATTTAGCAATGGCAATAGGCAGGGCCTTGCCAAACCGAAAAAAGAACAAACTCTCTGGCGTCCGATTTGCCAGAAGTGTTCGACCCAAAGAAAACTGGCGCAAATTGAGATTGTCGGCATATACAGTAAGAAGATTATTCCGATAAGATTTGGTGCTATCTCCTGTCAACGTTCCTTAATTGAGATTCATTGAGATAATTTTTTAAATTTGACTTCGTAGAAAACTTGTAATGAAGACTGTAATATTACCGAACGGAGAAAGAAATTCTTCAGGACAGTTTACGATTACAAAGAAAATTTAAAAATGAATTTAAAACCTGCTTCAATCCATCTAGTGGTGCTATTGAGCCTTACTCAATCCTGAAATAATTCAAAATTAATATTCGATGAGTGAGAAAATCGGCCGGAAGTTGGTTATATGGATGTTCGGTTATTTTATACTGCGCAATGTTTCGGCCACTGTTTTTGATCTTTTTCAAGGGTAACTGCAAGTGTTATATTAGTGCACTGTTATGTATAATTATATTTTATGCTAAACTCACTAAATATATTGTTCTATGTCAATGTTTCGTATACCAACGATCGGATGGCCTATGTACTGTTCTTCATAAACATCGGTGCTAAATAACGGTGTTAATATCAATGGGATATAGGGAGATTTGTCAATTTTGAAATTCAAACTTACTCGCGGGTAACAATATTTAGCTTATACATCCTACCCTTGAGCCACTGTACACTACTCAACTATTCTTTGCAAGATGGTGGGTAAATGTTGCAAACCAAAAAAACTATGAGCCAAATGAACTTGATTTGATGGGGAACTGTTGTTGAGATGGCAGATGTTCTTTTCTTTCCGCTCTCGTGGTTTTTAAAATGGAAGGTTTGAATGTCTGCAATAAAGGGCGAACACGAAATTATTGCGACACATTCAACAGGGCATAACGTTTTTACCATTGGGTAAAAATCAACCAAATTTTGCACACTTTCTCATTGATGTGTATTGTTTACATGCTGTCAAACTCGAAGTCGTGTTTTTCGATTCAACGAAAATGGAGGTGAACCAACGCGAGTCGAGAGAACAAATTATTTCCAAACACCTGGAATTTCCTGACCTGTCCCACCGGCAGTTGGGAAAAATGTTGAACATTCACCATTCAACCGTCTCCAGAGTGTTGAAGCGGTTCCAGGAGCGGTTGATGTTGGACCACGGCAAAGGAGCTGGAAGAAAACCGGGTCCGGAGGACAAAAATACGGAGGGAAAGGTAAAGCGGATGATTAAAGCAAATCCCAACGTCTCAAGCCGTGATTTGGCTAAAATGATCGGCATGTCGCAGAGCTTCGTCCAGAATGCAAAGAAGAGAGCTGGACTACATACATACAAGGTACAGAACTTCCCAAACCGCGATGAGCGGCAACAGTCGACGGCTAAAACTCGGGCACGGAAGCTCTACGAGAAGATGCTGACAAAATATGGCTGTTGTGTGATGGACGACGACACGTATATAAAAGCCGATTTTAAGCAAATTCCGGGGTTGGAGTTTTTCACCGGCAAGAGCAAGTTCTATGTGGACGACAAATTTAAGAAGAAGAAAATGTCGAAGTTCGCCTCCAAATATCTCATTTGGCAGGTCATCTGCTCTTGCGGACTGAGGAGTGAGCCTTTCGTGACAAAGGGCACAGTAAATGGTGAGATCTACAAATCTGAGTGCCTCGACAAGCGCCTTTTGCCGTTCTTGCAGCAGCACGACGAAGCTCCGCTATTTTGGCCAGATTTGGCATCATGCCACTATTCTAAAAGTGTCCTGGAGTGGTATGAGGCCAATTCTGTCCATTTTGTAGCAAAGGACATGAATCCGCCAAACTGTCCGAGCTGCGCCCGGTGGAGCAGTACTGGGCAATGATGAAGCGGGAACTTCGGAAGAGCAAGAAGACAGTCAAAGACGAGAAGGACATGTTAAGAAAATGGAAAAAAAACTGAGAAAATGGTACCGGATGACACTGTACAGACTTTGACGGAGGGCATCAGGCGAAAATGCGTTCAATTTTACACTCAAGGCTCCATCGATTAACTTTTCTTTTGATTTTTGAAGTAAATATATGTATAAAACTACCCTAAAATTTTGGTTTGATTTTAAACATTATAAGAAAATTGGCACGACATTTTCGGTGTCGCAATAATTTCGTGTTCGCCCTCTATTCCATCGTAAGTTAAACTGAAGCCATCTGTGCGGTGATTTACTGCAGTGTTGTTAATATGGCACATCTCCAGTATAGTTAGAGCCCTGGTGCGATAGCTCCGATCTAAGATTGTAGTTTTGGTTAAATCAAAACTTTGTTGGTACTCTATGATATGATTGACTAAAGCTATTGTTCTCGGAGTTTTCCAATGTAAGATTTGTGGTTGCTGTTGGGATTTTTGAGTGTTGAGTTATATTTGACTTGGGTCCATTGAGTCGAAGTTTTAGTTGATTTCTCGTCATACCTATATACACCATTGGACACACGATGCATGAAATATTATATAGGGGAGACCGGGGCTAGTTGGCGGTGTTTTCAGTTTTCAATTTTCATCGCTTTGATGTAGGTAGATCTTGCAAAATAGAACACGCGGCATGAAAGAGCAGACTGTTGGCAACATCTCTGATTTTTTTAAAGTGCTGCATTGTCTCCATTTTTTCAGAAAAAATATGAGACGCTGAAAACCAGACATTTTACCCCGGCCTCAGGGTAAGTTGGCGGTATGTGATGATACGCCAAAAATTAAGCAATCATATGGAGATCCAATTACTTCAAGGGTCCTTTTGGAACGTGCTGAATGTCTTTTCAAGAAAACTGTATATCAACCGACATTTGCTATTATATTTCCGTTTCAATACCCCGGCATTTTGACTTTGACGCGTACTCCCTATTCATAAGCAAATTTTCGAAATTCTTCATGCAATTGGCCGGAATAAATGTCTCCTACATTGGTGAGATACACAAGAAAGACTTTCTTACTTCGGAGTGAATTCCAGAAATAAAATTTTTGATGACATTTTTGCACTGTAAATAATACCGCCTTACTTGCCCCGCGTGCAGCACCGCCAACTTACCCCAACCGCATATTTTATTAAAAACTATTTAAAAAATAACTCTTGTTTGTGGATAGATGTAATATCTATACGGAAGCTCTTTTCATGCGCTATCGTAAAATATAATCATTCGGGAAATTGATTAAAAATCACCCTAAATAGCGCAAAGTATTTAAAATTTAGAAAAATTACTTGGTACCCACAACTTCCAACAAACAAATCGTTTTGCAAATAAACCACATTGGATAACGGGTTTCACATAACTTGAGGTACACAAGACGAGGCAGCGCTATATGTCTAATAGAAACAGAGCAAAAGGGATTCCGCCAACTTACCCCAACCGCCAACTAGCCCCGTGCTCTCCTATGACACGGGACAACTTCAGGGGAGGGACGGGATCTTTGGTCGATCGAAGCAAGCTTTCGGTTGCTAGAACTGATTTTGGTGCTATTTACACAAATGAGTAATCTTCTTGCGATTGCTGAGCTGATTTGCGTGATGTACCGGTAAACGTACTGTGAATCATTGCAAGCGGTTGTGCTGGTCGATTGTTTTGGTTTAACTGTGCGGTTTAGGAGAGGGTTTATGAGAGCAAATAAATAGTTGTTTTGGCGCAGGTACCGGATAATCACGTGTTTTTGTTGATTTATAGGAGTGTTGGTTGAGATTCGTGTGACTCGTTCAATAAAGTTGGTTGCGACATTAATTGTCATGGACATCGGGTGAAAGAAATGGTTATTCAGAAGACGTCCAGATGCGATTGTTTTTGAATACCATTGTGAAGTGATAGTCTGATTGAAGTTTCGAATGACAAATGTTTTCAGAAAGGGGAGTTTTAGATTGTTTTCTTCTTCCATTGTGAATTTCAGATGTGGGCTGAAGCTGTTGAAGCTTTCCAGTGTTTTGGCAATGCCAGAATGGGTAGTAGAATATTGAACTCGAACTCGGGCTAACGAAAACTCGAACCATCAGAATCAGCGATTCTAAGCTTTCAACACTATTACAATAAATCATTTTCACTCTGTACGGTATCTGCCGGTATCAAATAAATAAATAAACTTATTTTTGTATGGAGTACAGGTTCAGAAAGTGGAGGTGTGAGGTGGTGATGGAGGATGTTCTGGGGTGTAAGGAGATGCGGAAGGGAGGGTAAACAGCAATATAATCCGCTATATCACGCCCTAGCAAGAGCTCTGTTGAAAGTTCAGAAAAACCATCTTAGTCGAAAGCCGGGCTTAGGATTCCGATTTTCAAAATGATGGAATATCTTTTCTATACGAGAAAGTCAAAAGTTCCAGAAAGTCGATATTCTTAAAAACAAATTAAGGATTTCATCAAATCTCGACCTAGGGCGTTTTAAGGATATTTGGCAACAAAAATACAAATTCAATTTTTGAAATTTTCTTTGCACAACTGATTCTATCCGCGCTCCATATAGGATGTCGAATGAATGTCTGATTGGCCATCAGTGATCTAGACCGACAAATTGAAGTAATATGATGGGCATTTCAATACATTTTTAATTTTTGAAGAATTACGATTGTATCGGATGATGGGGGATATTCCTATGTGACCGCGATAACCAACCTAAATCTCCAGAAACAAAATCCAGAGCTGAATGAAATTCCGTCGCTGTCCATAGGAGTATTGTATCTTTCATTTGAAATCAAGTTTGCAAAAATCTATCAAGAATTCGCTGAGAAATAGCTGTGACTTGATGATCCCCTGGGCATCAAGAACCATCCATCATAGGTGGCCAATATGGTCAACACTGCTTTGATTGATCAGTAATGATTCAGACCCGCAAAACCAAGTAATGATACATCCCTTTTAATATGTATTGCATCATTTGGTTATTAACTTGTTCCCGATTAAGTGGGAGTTTACTGTTTGACACACACACATACACACACACACACATCGTCAATATCAACGGAAGTGGTACGCGTCATTGCCGGGATGATTCCCATTTGGAACACTCTGGCTGAGAACGTGGAATGCTACTAGTGAAAGAATACACGAAATGCAAGGAGACTGATCAGAATGGACTCGTTGGCAAAGTTGACCCATCACGGAGAAAGGAAGGTGGACCAACCAACTCTTCCCAAATTCATCGGCGTGGGTTTCGTATGCATGGTGTTTAGGTGAACTTTCATTTGATGCAGGTTTTATCCGTGCTTGAATGCTTCCGAAAGTACCTGCATCGGTTTAGACATGCTTCGTTAATTCTTTGCCAGGAGTGTGTGAACGTGCAGTCTTTAAATGCCACAGATTAAAAAAAGTTCGAGGGGCTATGCCCGGTGTGACAGTCGAAAACATCGTCGAAGATATGCGCCACAATGAGTCAACAGAGTAATGACGAGTATACTCTCCGCACTCCAGAGGAAGTGAAACAATAAGTTAAGCCGCCGGAGTTAACTAGATCCACCATCGGGGACTAGTTGAGTAGTACGCGACGTAGATTCGGGTTGTTAGGGAACCAGCGAACAGTACGCCAGACTCCACCGGAATCGCCCGGACCTACCTACCTATGAATATAGCCTACTCAGTACCTACCATATCGGATAGCTCGTGAGTAGGCTATATCCACCGCCGGGGACTAGATCGAGTAGCTTCGGGAACGGAATAAATCCACCGCCGAGGAATTCACAATAGGGTGGATTTTAATTTGGCTGGGAGCTAATTGGCTCACGAAACAGACATCGGTACCGCCGCCGGAGAATTCTCAGTAGAGTAGTTTCGCTGCCCTATAATATCCGAGCAGATCTCGATAAATCTGGGGGCTAAATGGCTGAAGAAAGCGGGTATCCATATTGGGAGAAATTCCGTTGTCTGGGAACTCTTAGTCGAAGTAGGGTGAGTTTACCGTCGGGTAATATCCGAGAAGATTGTGTTACGGCTGAGAGGAAAATGACTCACGGGAACAAGAGCTAAATGGCTCATTAAATCAGCATCTAAACGGCTCACTGAGAAAAGAGTTAAATGGCAACGAAAGAGATGGAGACAAGAAGCAAGAGAAGACCTAAATGGCTCAAAGGTCGTGAGGCTCTGAGCCCGCTGCGGAAATCTCTTGAGCAATAGAAAGAGGCGCGACGAAAGCACAAAGAACACCCCCCCCCCCTCCCCCAAGAAGTGATACCTTGATGAAGTTCCGTGCGGGAAAAAGGCGACAAAAGAGTAAGGAAGAAGGGTGATAAAAGAGTAAGGAGGCACGAATATGAGTCGTGAGTCCCACACAGTGCCAATACACTACAGGCCAGGCTTCTGAAGTGTTTTAAACCTTACTATAAAAAATCACGCAAGGACATATTCTACTGTACTGAAAACTCACTGGCATATCGTACTTTTTTCACAAAACTCTGAAAGACATAGAATACTAGAAAAAAACTGTTTCTTCATATTGAATAGACGAAAACTGCAGTGCAAAAAATAGAAAGATTACTAATAATTTTGCCGTATTTAAAAAAATGTAGGGGAGACCGGGGCTAGTTGGCGGTGTTTTCAGTTTTCATCTTTACCGATTTGATTTAGGTAGGTCTCGAAAAATAGAACACGTAGCATGATGTTGGAAGCATCCCTGAATTTTATTAAAGTGTTTTTTGCATTGTCTTTGTTTTTATAGACAAAAATATGCGACACGGAGAACCCGCCAACTTACCCTGACCCCAGAGTAAGCTGGCGGTATGAATGGGTGCGCCAGAAAATAAACAATAAAACGGAGATTCAAATACTCCAGGGGTTCTTATGGAACGTGCTGAATGTATTTTCAATAAAATTGTATACTAACCGACATTTGCCATTATATTTCTGTCTCAATACCCAGGCATTTTGCAAGCGTATTCCATATTCAAAAGCAAATTTTCGAAACTCTTCAGGCGATTGGCCGAAGTAAGTGTCCACTGCACTGACGAGATACACAAGAAAAAGATTTTCTTACTATAGAGTGAATTCCAGAAATAAAAGTATTTGAGACTATTTTTGCACTGTAAACTACACAGCTTGTAGAAACAGTGTACAAAACTGTAAACTACACAACTTACCTCAACCGCATATTTTATAAAAAACTATTTAAAAAATTAGTTTAGTTGATGGATAAGTGTGTGGATCTATACAAATGCAGAAAGTTCTTTTCATGCACTATCGAAAAATTTATCAGACAGTATGTTTAAAAGAAACGGAGAAAAGGGGACTCCGCCAACTTACCCCAACCGTCGACAAGCCCCAGGCTCCCCTACACCAGTTAAATACATTCTATGCGTAGCTTAATTGTCAATCTATACTCACCAATAGCGGCCTGACTGTTGGATAATTTTCAGTTTTATTATCCAAATCATTCGCATTGTTGGTCTAAGGTTTAATTAACATATAGGGTACTAGGTTGCGCATTGCAGAGTGGTTAGACTGAAATGTGTTTTGGATGTCTAAGGGTATAATAATTATTGTGTTTGCTGTGCAAACACTTCCGATTAGCGGCAGCTCCTCGCCACCGATTAGCCTACCGTATAACAAAGGACGAGCAAAACAGAACCGTTATCACGTAAGGCCGTTAGCCGTCGGCCGCCGACCAGCAAGGGGTCGCAATAAAATAAGACGTAAATCTGTTCCGCTTGAGATGGTGTAGCTCTTTATGAGGACGTGATGGCGATCAAATTGCCATAACAGCTATATTAAAGTTTCACTGTCCTTCTGACGTTGGTCGATCCGACAACTTGGCTCCGGGTTAAGCCGACCTCCTGATATGCCACTCTGAATTTTCCCTCTAATCAATTTGCACCCAACCACGTTCGTTCCGGGACTATCGTTCACAGCTCGGTCTCTGTAACGGAAAGGGTTTCACTTTGATAATACGGTGGCTTCCGGTCATTCCATGCAGCTTTCTGCTCTTTCTACCAGAAGTAGAGCTACCAATAATTTAATATCGATTTTAGGTCGCTTATCACATTCTCTGTGGTCCGTAAACGAGGGTTTGCTGATTTCCTCGTCACAAGATTGAATCCGACCAAATACCAAAACTAGAGAACACGCGAGAAGAGTAATCTTTTAATGGCTATGTCAAAAATGCTGTGTGGATTAGACATTTGATGGTTATTACGCCAGCTAGTAGG
Organism: Topomyia yanbarensis; assembly: GCF_030247195.1. Classification (NCBI taxonomy): domain Eukaryota; kingdom Metazoa; phylum Arthropoda; class Insecta; order Diptera; family Culicidae; genus Topomyia; species Topomyia yanbarensis. The sequence goes on from NC_080670.1 coordinate 66,139,652, forward strand.
GCTGTATTGTTTAGTAATCCGGTTTCGGTTTAACTATATAAAATGCCCATATTGATTTGTAATCCTGCTTTAATGCAGGTACAAATGTGTGTACGTGTGGTTCATAAACTCATATGCATATCGTTTCATTCGTAGTCGGAATATGATCATACACAAGAATATGCCGAAAGACATCCAGCAGCTGCACAGACAATCGGGCAATGATGTCTACCAACATATATAGAAAATCCTTATCATATGCACACATTCGTTACATTGGATAGCTTGCGCATGATGCTTCCTTGTGGTCATCCTGTTCGATTCGAACGGTTGTTGTTCGGTACACAGCACATAAAGTCATAAACCATGAAAAGGAAATACAACACACTATCTGTTTACGACAGAATGCTTTCAATGTCTCATGCGCGTGTTAATGTAATACTGTATGCAGATTCAATGAAGTGGTATCAGTCCATTGAAGCTGTTGCACTGGAAAAGATGATATTCCTACAAATAAATATGCACATATGGTACAGCGGATGCCAGAAGTGATAAAGACGTGCAGATATGATAACTAAATAACGGTTTTGCACTGATTGCATTGTTATTATCTTAGCTGCTTTGTCAGAGATTTCTGTGCTGTTTCGCAGAGCTGTACACGTCGGATGTCTTATAGCCTTTTCGATTGATTGCTGCGTTGGCAATGACTTGCACTGGAGCAGATAAACGGGCCAATGTGACTTGCAAATTTATACTGAATATTGTATTGGATTTCTGATCGGATATTTGTAAATTCATATAACGATTTTACTATGTTTCATATTTATTCTCTAGGGTCGACGTGCTGGTGGTGTGCCTCTTAGTACTTAGTAGTGTTCAACGACTCTTTGTATATTTTTGCTTTTTTCCTATAAAAGGTGGTGCAATAGGCTGTCCCAAAACTAATTGATGTTCGAAAAGTCATGGTGGTCAACCCTAGAATGAAAGATATGCACATTTGAAGTACTTTTGTGGCCGGGTACCGAAAATGTGATTTATGAAAGAAAAATGGCCACCCTTGAGCAAAATTGTTGTTTACAAGCGGTTTTCGCAACGTTGTCAAGACCCAATCATTTTTTGAACATTTTTTTATTTTTCTGTGGATCTTAGAAAATAAATTGTATTGAAAATATTTTTGGATAAAAGCGTTTATATAATTGATAGAACGTCTTAAACATGACAATAATATATTGTTTGTAATTTTTAAGAAAATTCGCGCAAAACAAATATCTACACAAAAATTTCTTTAATCCTAAGATACGTATCGGAAATTTTCAGAAATTTTTTTGTAAATATATAGGTTGAAGGGCTGAGATATAACATTTTGAGTCAACGCTTTCAAACCATGAAATTTTTCCGATATTTTTAATTGATCAATATCTCAACCGTAACTATACCAATGAAGGCAATTTGGGTCTCAAATGAAAACGCTTTTTCTCTGTTTTACAAGGCATTTCCATATTTGGAACTCACCATTTTATTCTGAGGTAATTATGGAGACATTTATGGATTTGAGCTTGATCAACATCTTTGTCGAATAAGAATAATAATAAGAGTAATGACTATAACTTATATAACATGAACGATTGATTATATTTATTTTTTAAAGTTTATGTTTGGTAAGTCTTGTGATAAAACATTCAAATTGAATTCATTTAATATGCTATGTAATAAATATGGCATCTTGACCCTTCCGGTAGTTTTTAGTAAAGTTTAAAGGTTTGAAAGCATTTCTCAAAATGCTATATCCCAACCGACCGACAGATTAACAATATATTTTCTCAAATATTTGGTGTCCATTGCCGTTAATGAGATTGGATCATTCGCTTGGTAGATATTATACTGCATTCCAAGCAGCAAGCATCGCGATGTGTGTGGCGTACAATCGGCGCTTTAACAGGGAATTTGCGGTAATGAAAGTTTTGCTCTGATTAGGGTTCGTCGCGGTTGCGGTAATTACCGCAACCGCGCGGTATTTACCGCACCCGCACCGCAAAATCTGCGGTGCGGTGAGACACTTTTTCCCGCAGATGCGGTGCGGGAAACAGCTTTCACCGCGCGGTTTTACCGCAACCGCACCGCAAAAAAAAAATTGATAAAGTTATAATTTTGATTATTCTAAATTGATAAACAGACTGCTATAACGAAAGAAAATCTAGCTGTGTCTGAAATATTTTGACGCTATTATTTTTACGGCATATTTTGGACTAGTTATTTTATACTTCTAAGTAAAACTTCACAAGCTAACCATTTCAAATGCATAAAATTCAAGAACCCAATAGAGATAAAATTATTAGATCATTTAAAACAATAAATTTGTACTCTTCAATCCTATTTAAAAGTGCATCACTTCTCCCGATTTCTGTTGGAAATCGTGGAATTATGAATCGTTTTCGATATCAATTTTTTCACTATGAATTTTGACTAATTTAAAGGAATTAGAGATGAACTAATTATGCTAGGACTTAAACACAACCCTCTTCATCAAACCAAACGAATTTGGAGTAATTGGAAGTAAAGGATACAAATGTATGAAAGCGTCAAAAATATGGAGGGATCCAAATTAGGATGATTATTCTATCATTCGTTCATCAACATCGTATTTCTATCTTCTTTGATTGCTGTGTAAATTCAATGTGCATTTTCTGCAGTCAATTTTATTGAAATCTTTCTCAAAAAGTATACTACATAACTTTTTTTTGCGTACTTCCATTCAAATTTACTATAATTTTCTACCAAATGAAGTCCTAATATTTTTCAGTTAAGACTATTTTGTAGCTTTATGAAGCTTTTTTTTGCCAAATACCACGTAGTTTGACTCCGGTTCACTTCAATTGAAGTTTTTGACATTGGCTCTTTGGGAAAATATTATAGGAAAATACATTAAATGCTAGAACTTTCGAACTAGCCTTTAAAAAAATTACACTTCATACGTTTTTGAAGGGAGCAATCTTAGTTTTTCAATGAGAATACATCTGTTTCTTGATGAATGCGGAAGTTAGAATTTTGGGATATTTTGTCTGTAAAAGCGCCTATTTTTAAAAATCATACATTTTTTTGCAGTTTTTCTAATGTTCAATAATTCTGTACCGGTTGAGACCGGATTCCTGATTAGATGTAATGTATAGAGCAATTTTTTTGTCAAATATGGCGTCGTTCTTATTAATGAAATACAATATGTTTTTATTTCACTGTATTGGAATATATGGGCTACTATATAGAAGTACTGGTATTTCGACTTTAATTTTTTTGGTGAGATTCCTTTAAGAATGAAAGGTGGTTTTTACTACGTAAATGTGAAAATCATCCATTTCATTTTCAAATGTCAACAACATTGAAAATATGAAAATTTTAAGAAAAAAATATGCAACTTCATTTCTTATTACATTTTTATTGAACATTTTTCAATTAACTGAAGGGTTGCTAAAATAAAAGTTTTCGTATTACTGCAGTAGAACGTTTTTGAATGTATAATGTTTGCCTTAAAATGTACGGAATTTTATTAATAGCAAATACAACAGTTGATAGAGTTTTCAACACTATTTTTAAAAATATAAAAATTTTACCGCATTTACCGCATTACCGCGCGGTGCGGTAAATAAAGTGCGGTTGCGGTAAGCGGTGCGGTTTTATTATTTTTTTGCGGTTGCGGTGCGGACAATCCATTTACCGCCCACATCCGCACCGCGACGAACCCTAGCTCTGACTGTCCTAAAGTATTTAGTTCGGCAAATTTGAAATCGAAATCAGTAATCGCATTTCCGAAGATTTCAAATTTAAATGCTACATTGTTTTATGGGTACCCGGTCATTCCGCTATTTGCTCGCAATGAACTGGCGAACGAATTGATTACCGCGGGCGCTGCGATTGACTTAGTTGGGCTAGAACCAGAAGTTAGATAAAGCACAAGATTCGCTCATGGGCTGCATCCAAACATACCAATCATTGGCGTAGCTAGCAAACTAATTTTCAAACAAATACTTTTCTGCTGGATGTGAGTCCGAAAATATCAAAGAATTTGGTACATTTTTCCAAGCACAATGAAAGGTGTCCCACATCAAAAACGGGAAAAAACGCTGTAGAATATTACCTAGTGGACCGATCCTTTTCAAAACTTTCAGGCAATAAAATATAACCCATTAGTAAGCTGTAGGTATACTTATTTCATTCAATTTCAATATCATAACTGTACGCTCGCACCTTACGCGTAACGCTACTCATTAGGATCTATGAAACGTCTGGCTGCAGCTTCTTCTTTTCTACTCTTTCTTTATGTCTTATGTCTTCCTGCATTTTTCGACGCGCCTTAGTTCCGATGTGTTGCGACGTCCATATCCTTGGGTACGAAACTTCAGGGCAACATTTGATTAGTATCACGAAGCTAGATCCGGCCAGAATATCATATCATATCGTGTTGCTTCAACAGGAGAAGCAGAAGCATCTGTAGGCACTCCTTGAGGTAGATCTCCCCGTTCATAGTCCCGGAGTCACGAGCTGCGCACTCCATTTGGCACAAGAGCGAATCACTTGGTAAATCATGTATTTATTGGCAAACTTTGAAAGTTTCTGCTTCCTTATTTCCTCCGGAACATTAAACTTGCGCTGGGCGGTGAAGAACAGTAGCCCAGGAAACTGCCGTAGTCCGCCTTGACGTAAGACTCATCATCCACGATGAGACAATGAGACTTCGTCAGCATTTGGGTGTACAGTTTCCGGATCCATGACTTCACCACCGTAGTTTGCCGTTCGTCACGATTTGGATCCGTCTGCACTCTGTACGTATGCAGTACCTTCCGGTCCTTGGCTTTCTGAGCGAAAGACTTGGACAGATTCCACTTTTGGCTACATCCCTGATCGAAGCATTAGGATTCCGCTTAAACGATTTCGCTACACGCTTGTGATCCTGATCACTAATAGAACATCCCTTCTGACCGCATATCTCCTTCCGTTTGATGTTCAGAGTTTGGTTGCAACATTTAATCACACGACTCACCGTTGACTGCACGATTCCAAGTTTGTTTTCCGATGTCCCGATGAGAGTGTTTAGGATTTTTCAGGTGCTTGCGCAATTCGCGTCGTTGCTGACGCCATTTTTTCCAATTTTTGAAAAAACTAACAGCGATATTAATACAGTGTAAATAAAACACTCTAAACCACTTTCACCCAAGTTTGCAAGAGAAAATACATAATGGGATATTTTCTACAGACTGAGACGAAATGAACTAGCATCGTTAATCCTCAGATTAGGGAAGGTAATTTCGCACGAACTTACAGGAAGTACGTAATTTACCACAAATTTCTTCGGAAATCAACGACCCTACAATCTGTTTTATTCTGTCAGCTAACCTCTGGCTCTGGCTAACCTCTGGTCCCTCTCCATCATTCATTCCAAGCGAAGGATCTTTGTGGTTTTGTCTACAGGATAATCTCAACAGGCTATCAAATTTATTCTACTCGCGAAGAGGAGTATTTACTAGTATGTTGCACAAGAGTCGAACAACGATAGGTTGTCTAACTCTTGGCGCAAACTAATCAGACTGGATCTATTGAATTTGAAAAATATTGCTGAATATGACATGACAGCTATAAAGTCGAAACGCAATTTCATTTGTGCTCCTCACGCTCAAAAAAACAAATACACAATTTTCTCCTCAGTGGAGAAAAGAATAGTTTTTAAGGGGTTATATATGTTGAGATGCGGAAAAAAATGGAAAAGTTTGAATTTTTATAAAGGTATGTAGCCATATTTTTATGAAATACTTGTTATATGTTTAGCATAGTACAATGTCTCATTTGCAAAATCCACTTGAGAAAATAAAAAAATATTAATAATTGTGGAAGCTATAGCAATTTCCGCAAAACGCGTTTATTTAAAGAGGTTTGCCGTAACTACGATTCCAGTTCAACAGCTCAACAGAAACCATCAAACTAAAAAAAAATCATTAGTATATGTCCTTGAACGATCGATTAAAAAAATTCTTCTTTTTGGAAACGGGGACGATTTTTCCAAAAAAAATCACTATTTCAGGTGAAAAAAATTATTAAAAAATTCACAACAATAATACGAAAATTTTGACGAAAAAAATGTAATCGTTCAAGAACACGGCAGTTAAATTACGAACAAGTCAAAAAAAAAAGTTTTGAGATCCGTTCAAAACTTTTCCGGCAATCGTAGTCACCGCAAAGACGCTTTTGGAAACATGATTTCGAGATAATCGCGTTTAAAGTTTCAAGTATAAGCAACACCTCCATAAGGGAGCAAGATGAAAAACGCTATAACTTTGCCTCCACTGCTCCGATCTCTATAAAAATTTGAGGTAACATTCTTAAGAACCTGCACTTTATGATAGAAGAATAAAAAAATTCAATTTTTTGGCCGACCTTAACATATATAACCCCTTAACTAATTTTTTCCACTAAGGAGATATATATCATACTTTGCTGTAATGTGTGTTTACCATAATGTGGCGTTTGTTATAAGATAGCACAATAATGACGAGATGACTGTAAATGGATCGCAAAAACAGGTATCTAGAGCAGCAGGGTAGATTCGACGCCGGAGTCTATCTGAGTGGATTCAGGCTAACCATAGAGCTAAATGATTCCACATACGCCGAAGGTTGTAACGGCTCATAGGAAGAAAACCCAAGGAAGCATAAGCATTATAACGTAGATTAATATTTACTTTAAATACACATAGGCAGTCTTATAGCGCCGTGAAGCCCTAAATACTGATATAATGCTGGTATTATGCTAGAAAAGGCGAAATATAGTGCTATTACTGTGCAGAGATTGACAGCTCGTTTTTGCACCACTAATGCTATTATATAGCACCAACGTACAAATGTCAAATTTGAAAGCCTAATATTGGAACTACTAATGCTATTAGAAAGCTTCAGTTGGCTGTCATTGTCCGCCATGGTTTTAAAACCATTTCTTTTGTGTTCGGTATGGTGAGCAAAAAGGAAAAATCTTAAAATAAAATGTTCTGTTTAAAACCGTAATTGACTCTTTTCTAATGCATTGTAATGAATATCCTTAATGGGTTTTCTTTTTCTTTTGTAAGTCTCGAACTGAGGTACCTTGCCTCGTCCTTCACGGTAAGCGCGCTGCGTTTGCTACCTAGACTATACAGCATATGTTCGATTGAAGTGAAATATGCCGAATATAATCTTCAACAAGAGTTGCATAGCGAATAAACCCACAGCAGTACAATAGCATTATATCGGCTTTTTATTTGCTCTATAATGGCAATAAATTCACATGTAAAGCTTACATGCTTTAAAGATCCTTGAAGCATGTACGCGTTATATCAGCTTTATATGCGCATATAGAGCAAGCGATAATGCTATATTTCGGCTGTGCATTTATACATTATTGATGTTAATATAGAGCTTTATTGCATTGTTAATGCTGTAATGGAGTTTCAATGCAACATTAGTGCAAATGTATAGCCAATATAGTGCAATCGCTTAACGCTTATAGTTACATGGGAAGTACTGAATAATGCATCATATTGTCTAATGTGTAACGGAACGGAGCTATCATCACGGGATCTCGCGTCCTTTTTAGCTCGGCGGACGCTATCGATATCATTAGCGTTGATGTCAGAGTAGTAGAAGTGGTGTTTTTGCTGTTTAAGATGGAGACTGAGAGAATCGGACAGATTATAAATCAGTCCAAAGGCATTGATTCCGACGTGGGATTAGGTCCGAGATTCGGACGAATTCGTACATCTTAGAGCACTAGGGATAATGATGATAGCCACGAGGTAAAAAGGAGTGTTGCGGCTGTGAATAGGACTTTCTATGGTTTACGTAGCCAACTAAAATCTCGTAACCTACAGATACAAACAAAACTTGCTATATTCAACTCGTTAATACTTCCTGTGGCTCTGTACGGCCATAAGTCATGGATGCTGAAGTAAGCAGACTACCGAGTGCTCGGTTTGATTTAGAGAATAATTCTGCGTTCAATACTCAGCGGCATAATCGAAAATAGTGAACGGTACAGGCTCATGAACCACGAGCCGTACCATGAAATTAAAAATTATTAAATTTTTTCGTTGTTTTTTACATATTAGAAGGCTAAGAAAACACGGCGGACTGTAGGTGGACGGATATGTAACGTGAATGCCGGAAGAAAGACCAAAGTTATACTCAGCAGAGAATCCAGCGGTGAGCGTCGACTTTGCGGCAGAATCCGCATTCACTGGAAATCTAAAATACTTTCAGTCAAGATTCGGAGTATCCGGATTGTTCAGCCTCGAAGATGATAATGATGATTATGCATTGCATTGGTTCGTTAGTCCAACGATGCTATTGTTTCTGTGCTTCCGGGACCTCACTCGGGACGAGTTGTTTGTTTCGCGAAGTTAAGCAGTGTTATGGAACCGAATGGCTTAAAAAAGCGGATATCAGTGCACGCAGACATTACGCCGCCGGAAAACTAGACAAGCTAGAAGCAAAAATTTAAACCACTAGTTCTAGGCCGGAGAATAAACCCTGGCAAGGGGGCTGTGATGGTTTGAATCATCATAATTATACATCTTTTGAAAATCAAACGTCGTCAGTCGCAAAAATCTTATTTATGGCTCACTACTAGGACACTCAGTTAATTAATGATAAAATTTATGGCATGAAATGATATAGAATAAACAAATACAACTTTAGTAACAAAATTTTAATATAATATTACGCAATTATATCTGCTCTATTAAAACTGTTAAAATCATCGTTACATGTTGCTATTGCTTTAGATAAGATTACCATGCAATCCTTGGCAGTGATTCTACGACTAGTGGATAGGTAATACGAATTCGCAGATGTATGAAAGATAATAGATATTTTTATGCGAATATAGCTTTTATTATTAGTTGCCTTTATTTATTTTTGTGCTAGAGTGATTCCAATAAAACTAACAAATTGTTGATTATATTCTTATATTGATAAAATAATTTTGCAGTATACATGCTACTTTTCAGTAACCAAAAGTTTTATTGAAACACACAGTTAAATGTATTCTGCCACCACAACGTATGGGCATTTCGCAACAGCAGATTCTGCTTGCATGAAACTTTTGAACAATATGTCTTAATGAATAATTTATAAGACCAGCGTTCTAAGATGTGCCGATTAAACCACATCCATGCTGCACGATTAGGCTAATAGCTAGTAATACCGGCGGCATATCTACATAAGTGGATTTTCGAAGCGCAAATTGAATCTCTATCAGCGAACACAATAGCACCGCTTAAGTAACATAATTATCTATTAACCTTACGTGATCTATTTCATTGAGTGCGGTGCCGTCCGGTGGGCTCGTTAACGTCGTTGAACTATCCAAATAGCACTAAGTAATTCGGAGACGTGCATCGCATTGTAGGTTAGTTGATTGCAGCTTATCTGGAATCATTTTTCAACCTTCATTCATAATTGTTCAGATTGTTCCATTCAACTTGGTTGGAACTTCCATAATCGAAAACTGCATAATTTGAAATTAATGTGAATCTCTAAGAAATATTGCTTGCATCATTTAATTACCTTTATCGTAGGTTATTTTTCGCCGAAATATGGGAATGACATTCGAGTTTATTATTGAATTTTTTCGTTGCTTTTTACATTCAAAATTTCTGATTCCACTAGCTGGGGCTAAGTGTCATTTTGAAATCTAAAATATACTTCGAAGCTAGTACGCTATCAAGGAAACTACCCGATCATAATGCAATAACAAGATTATAAGAGAATGTAACTTTCGTAGTAATCTGTGCTATAAATCTGGTCTCATTAGTTGTTAAAATACCAGAAAATTATTACAAGTAACAGCACGAAATATAGGTTTGAAAAATGTTTTTGCCTTTCTCATATAGAAAGGTTATGCAATCACTCTAAAATCGTCAACGTAATCCCGGCACTGAGGGCCGAATGTCTTATGCCATTCAACTCAGTTAGTCGAGATCGGAAAATGTCTGTGTGTATTTGTATGTGTGTATTTTTTTTTTTTTATCAATGGAGAAGACCTTTATGTCCTAACCCAGTACACGTGCTATTGGTAGGGTCCAATCTACCGCACGGGGTGCACTGGGGGCGTGTCGGACTCGAATGGTGACCAGCCATTAATACCGACTAAACTCCATTGGGCTCCGCCATCCATCCCCAGGAACTACCTTTCGGCATTACTTCTGGGGGGATGGCCGTACTTAGCGTACGCTCTCACTCGTGCCTTACATTATCGCACACTCACTCCCATCTTGGCATGGGTAGACCATACCTTCGTCTATCATCCGCCAATTCACTCACTCTAACTCCTCGCCTGCTGCTCGGCGCTCCATGCTCTCTGCAGCCGGCAGGCAATCTGAGTGGTGGCAGTCGAAACTGCGTTCCACTTCTCTACCGCTTGGCACATCCCCTGTACAAGGGTATCAGGGGTTGTGTCCAAGCCGCAGACGCCTAGCATAGCGCCTCTTTCGACGTCGAAGCGGGGACATACGAATAGTACGTGCTCCGCAGTTTCGTCGACACCTGGGCAGTCTGGGCAGACTGGGGCCTCAGCGTGCCCAAACCTGTGGAGGTACTGTCGGAAACAGCCATGGCCTGACAGGAATTGTGTCAGATGGAAGTGAACTTCCCCATGGGGTCTTCCCACCCAGCTAGATATGTTGGGTATCAGCCGGTGGGTCCACCTACCTCTCGACGAATTGTCCCATTCGCGTTGCCATCTGGCGACCGAGGTCACCCTGGCACGCTCACGGACTCCCCTATTGCCACGCAATTCGAAACAATCTTCGTCTTCCCGGATGACCAGCCCGACTGGCATCATACCCGCTATCACGCAGGATGCATCATGTGATACCGTGCGGTAGGCAGATATCACTCTGAGACACATCAAGCGATAGGTGCTCTCCAATTTGCGACGGTAACTGGTTACTCCCAGTGCCCTCGCCCAGGACGGTCCACCGTACCTAAGAATAGATACGGCGACACCGGCCAGTAGCCTGCGTCTACTGGCGCACACCTTGGAGCTGTTGGACATCATCCTCGATAATGCCGCAACAGCCACCGAAGCCTTCTTGCACGCATAGTCGACATGACTGCCGAAGGTCAGCTTGTCGTCTATGATGGCCCCAAGAATCTTCAGACTCCGCTTAGAAGTTATCTCAACTTCTCCGGCTTGGATAACTGCTTGTTGTGCCGACTTGCGGTTATTGACAACAACCACCTCCGTCTTGTGATGGACGAGCTCTAGGCCTCTCGCGCTCATCCATTCCGCTACTATGCTTATCGCGTGTGTCGCCGTTAGCTCTACCTCTGAGATGGACTCCCCGTAGACCGCCAGGGTGACATCGTCGGCGAAACCGACGATTTTCACACCCGGAGGGAACTTTAGTCTCAGAACCCCGTCATACATAAGGTTCCATAGTACCGGGCCCAGGATTGAACCTTGCGGAACTCCTGCGGTAATAAGAACACTTTGCTGACCGGCATCGGTCTCGTATAATAGTACACGGTTCTGGAAGTAGCTTTCCAAGATCCGGTACAGGCCCACCGGCAGGCCAAGCCGGTGTAACGAGAGCGCGATGGCATCCCAGCTTGCGCTGTTGAATGCGTTCTTCACGTCAAGTGTCACTAACGCGCAATATCGAATGCCCCGCCTCTTCCGTTGGATCGCTATCTCGGGAGTCCTTACCACTGAGTTGATAGCGTCCGCCGTGGACTTTCCCTTTCGAAAACCGAACTGATTACTTGACAGGCCCTCCATACCTTCTGCGTATGGAGTTAGCCTGTTGAGGATAATCCTCTCAAGCAATTTGCCCGTCGTGTCAATCAGGCAGATTGGTCTGTACGCCGATGGGTCGCCAGGTGGCTTCCCGGCCTTCGGCAACAGTACCAGCTTCTGCCTTTTCCATCTATCCGGAAAACGGCACTCGTCAAGGCATCTCTGCATAGCCAACCTGAACATGTTCGGGTTCGCCATGATTGCTGACTTGAGAGCGCTTTTTGGAACTCCATCAGGCCCTGGAGCTTTATTCACCGCTAGAGAATTAGCAACTGCAAGTAGCTCTTCGTTCGTCACCGGGGCCACCATGTCGTCCGTACCCGCCGTGCCTTGCGGCGCTGGGGGCCAGGGACTTATGGTTCGGGACGGGAAGAGTACTTCGATAATTCTCGCCAACCGTTCTGGCGACCGTTCAGGAGGTGAGGAGCCCCCTTTGGTCTTTGCCATCACGATCCTGTAGGCATCGCCCCACGGATTCACGTTGGCCTCCTCGCACAATTTGTCAAAACACGCTCTCTTGCTGCGCTTGATGGCCTTGTTAAGGGCCGATTTCGCAGCACGAAACACTTCACGTCGTTCCACTCTACCCTCCTCGGTGCGGGCTCGCTGCATCCTACGTCTAGCTTGTAGGCAAGCTGACCGTAGGGCTGCGATCTCAGCACTCCACCAATATACCGAGCGTCTGCCATTTCTTGGCAGGGTCTTCCTCGGCATAGTGGCGTCGCACGCGCGTGATAGAACAGCTACCAGCGCATCCCCGCTTAGACTGTCGGTGTTGGCCTCCAGTCCCAGGGCCGCGGTGAAAACTTCGCTGCCGAAGTGATTGGACTTCCACCCGCGTACCTGACAGGGATTACCCGCCCTAGAATGCTGCACACCAAAGTTGATCTTGAAGCGTATTGCTAGGTGATCACTATGGGTGTAGCCTTCGTCTACCCTCCAGTCCATGTCTGGGATCAAACTTGGACTGGCAAACGTTACGTCAATCCACGACTCGACCCCATTCCTACGGAATGTGCTAGCGGAACCATCATTGGCTAGCACTGCGTCGAGTTTCGCAAGCGCCTCCAGAAGCGCTTGGCCCCTACCATTTGTATAGCGGCTGCCCCACTCCACCGCCCAAGCGTTGAAGTCACCCGCTATGACAAACGGCTTTCGTCCCACCATGTCAGACGAGAGCCTATCGATCATCTGGTTGAACTGTTCTATTGGCCACATAGGTGGTGCATAGCAGCTACAATAGAACACACCATTGATCTTGGCAATCGCGACACCCTCCGCAGAGGACTGTACTACCTCCTGGACCGGGAACCGACCCGTTGCACAGATTGCCGCCATAGACCCGTCCGCCACCCAGTTGCCGTTGTCGGCAGGGACGTTGTACGGGTCGGATAGGAGGGCGACATCTGTCCCCGACTCCAATACCGACTGCCACAGTAACTGCTGAGCAGGTGCGCAGTGGTTAAGATTCAGCTGTGTGACGATTGCCATTACTTCCTCTTTCCCGCCTCCCCGAAGGGACAAGCAGGTCCGCCCATAACATGGTTGCGGCCCTGCTTCTTGCTAGCGCAGATGAGACACTTGGGTGCCCTCTCGCATTTCAGCGCCTTGTGTCCCTCCTCGCCGCAGCGACGACACAACTTGCTCCTGTCTGGGCCCTTACAGTCGTATGACTTGTGGCCTGGCTCCAGACATTTAAAACATCGGTCCACTGAAGGCGGCTGGAGTATGCTAACTGGGCATACTGACCATCCGATCTTCAACTTCCCTTTGTCGGTTACTTTCTTGGCTTCCGCGGCCGGTAACTTGAAGTAAGCTACCTGCGTGCCAAGCAACCGCTCCCTGATACGTACAGAGTTCTGATCGATCTCGACGCCGCACTGCTGCTTAACGGCCGAGACGACGTCCTCTGCGTTTGTGATCTCGTCCAGTTGCTTGCACTGGAGAGTCACTTCCGCTCCCAACGACCTCACCTGAGCGCCGTTTCCCAAGACCTCTTGGGCCAACCTCCTATACGTTGCTCCATTGGATTGTGATCCACGCTTCAGCACCAAGATCATTTCGCCATCTTTGGTGCGTCTGACGCTTCGCACATCCTGTCCTAAATTCGAGAGGCTTTCGGCCGCCCGCATCGATTTTAGGACATCCGCATAGCTGCCCCCGTTGGTTTTCACCAGCAGGGCCTCTCCGCTATCCCTCGCGGGTCGAGGTGCGTTGGACTTCCGCTCCCTGCTGACCACCTGCCATTCGCCATCTTGTACCGATGGCACCGGCAGGCTGGTGCCAGGTCGCTCCGCAGTGCGCGCCCGATTGGCGGCTTTCGCCTTTTTAGGCTGGGAAGTCGCCTTCTCGGGACGCCGCCCTGCGGGATCCTTCGCACCCGGATCCGCACCTCCCAATCGACGTTTGGCCTTGTTGGTTGCCCGTCGTTTGGCATTGCTGCGCGTGCCTACATTAGGCCTAGGCCGCTTCGCAGTCTCCCCCTCCATTAAGCGTTTGGTGGCCGATAAGGCGAAATCTATCGCCTCCTGCGCCATCGTCGCTCCGCCATGGAAGGAGAAGGCCTCGGTTTGGATACCGCGGTCGGCCTTCTCTCTTTCCGTCCACCTCTTCATGTAGGCTACTTGTTCTTGTCTTGCGACTCGAACAGCCTGACGAAGCACCAGCAGGTTCTGTTTTAGATCCTTACTGATGTTACTCCTCCCGCTTGTGAATTCGATGATACTATCCAGCTGCTTGGCCACTTCCTGCAGCGCAGATAGTGGTCCGCCAAGCGTGCTGGTAGTATCATCTCCTACCACATCCATTTCACCTTTGGTGCCGTTATTTGCGGCCACCTTCGCCCCGTTGTCAGCCCCTGTTGGGGGAGACCTCGCCAGACCCCCTTTGGCAAAGGGGTTCAGCGCCGTAAACGCTTCCGCCTCCTTATCGCATACTTTTTTATTGTTATTGCAAAGACTCATATTAAGACCCACGAGTTGCGCGAGAAAATAGGTCCGCCACGCCAGAGCTCCGCATTAACGTGGTAAGAGACACTTACTGTGGGGGGTGCCCAGGTACCCCACAGGCTCCGTTAACGAAAAGGTAAACAATCGCCAAAGAGGCGATACTATCATTTTGTCAATTTCAATAGCAAAAACAAATTTTAATTTAATAATTTCAAATACTTTATGAAGTTTTGGGTTTCGATCACTGAATCATGCAATCTAGGATTTAAAAAAACACAATAGTCCTTGAATAGGAAATAAAACCAAGTCTGGAAATATACACTGTTGATTTTCTTTGAATGGTATCACTGCTAGTATCGTTGATTTCTTAGTTCTCAGTCGCGTTGGAAATTTGAGTAATGTATAAACTTCAAATCGATTCAAAAAAAATTTCGATTTTTTTTGGCTCAGTACAATATATAATCCCTTTAGGAAAATTCAGTTTTCCCACCACAATATAGATATTTTATTAAGAGAGCATTAACAATAATTCGTTGGTATGTCTATTTTATGGGTCATTTTTTCGCTTTCCCATTGATTTGGTTTGAGATTTCTAGCACGGATGTTGTCCTATGCTGATTTGAGCGATTCTCTGAGTCCTGCCACTATCCCATGTAGTATGTGTTATCAAAAACATCGCGAAGCATCAAGTTCTAAATGTTCTCAAACGATATAATATCCGAAGAGAGTGATAACAGTTATAATAAATGTCTCATCACACTGTTAGGTGGATTAAAAACGTTTTTCATATAGAAAGGTTATGCAATCACTCTAAAAATCGTCAGCCTAATCCGGGCGATTTTTGATTTTTTTGACTTATTTAGGCGTAGGTAGGAATATGCAATGACGGGTTGCTACTTTAAAATTGAAACTAGTTTAAAATTTCTTAACAAGTTGAACAATTTTTGGCAGGGTCCGAAACCCCCGGATCCTCTTCCTTGATCCGCCGCTGGTTTCAAGCGATGTTTCGGTGTCGACACAGCATCTCAAGATCGTGGCTGTCGATCCATTATGCAAATGTATGTGCAAATCGTACTGCATATGTAATATTCATTTCCACCGTTGCATTGAACCTAACCTAGCCATGGAATCGTAATTTGGACAAATGAGAAAGGCACAATTGCACCACTAGGTGGATTAAAACAGGTTTTGTTATATGTTTCTGATCGGGTACTCTTTAGACGATCTTTCATCCCAGAACCCACGTTATTTTTGGACAAAACAACGTATCATTGTTTCTTATATAGCTTTGGTTTGGTTCTAAAGAATATCTCCCAAAATTTATCTGCGGATGATTTTGACTGTGAAAATCGTGAATCAGTTAAGTTAATTAGTTAACAGACATGCATGAACCCTTAAATGTATGAACCTTCAAAAGTTCAAAAATGGTCAAAGTTAAGCATGAAAATTACCATGATAAAAAAAACTACAAGGTTACTACTGTAGACGTAGGACTATACTACTTAATGTAAAATATTTATTTTCTTGGTACATATAGAGTAATAATAAATCAAATATATTTCTTACGTATAGTTTAACCTTCCGACAGTCGCGCTAGTGCACTGAGTGCACGCTGCTCTAAAAAGCTAGCGAAATCGCCTTAGAGCATCAGCGGCTGTTCGTTCAGTGGGTCATATGCGCGACTTCTGGAGGGTTAAGCACAACCAATCAACATCGAATGTTACATATTGAACCAAACCTTCTCGGTTATCATTTCATTTGTAGTAGGTGATCAAATCCGATTAAACTTATTTGAGAAGATCTGAAGAAAGAAGACAGGAAACCGTGACCGAACTAATATCTGGAACTAAATATTTATAGCACAAGATCAGTTTCTAAAAATTGTAAAAGCTTTTCGATTGTGTGTGGTAAAACCCAGGGCCGGTGAAGAAAAATCAAATTTTAGACAATATAATCACATTTCAAGTATAGACCAAGCTTTCTAGTTATACTTCACCATTATTGTAACTTTCCTAAAGTCTTAATCATATATCGAAACTAGAAATATACAAGAATCGAAAACAATTTTATATATGGACTTAGATGCGTTTTTGGTAACGGTTTTTCGAGTGACAGTGTATTCATTTATAAATAGGCTTTGTAGTTTGCAGCTAATAGCAGAATCAAAATAGGATAGGCTGAAGTGAAGTGGAAATGAATCAATGAATTGATCGAACGTAAATAATAAACTTTCGTTGTGCTTCCAACCAGAGTTAAAAATAATCGAAGCTCTTTTTTGACGGCTGAAAATGAACCTGATGCGACTCGCGGTGAATAGAAAAAATATTCATTCAAATATCCATGTTATTCATTCAGTTGAATATCGTACAATATATTCATTTCACTAATTATCTAGGAAAATGTTTTCAAATGCCGGTAAAGCATATAAAACAACAATTGTCATCGCTTACATTGTGTCAAGGCCTACTTTGATGCGTTTGATTCGTTGCTGCACGTTCGCTTCGTGTAATAATCGGAGACGAATGAAAATCTGCATAGATGAATGGGTGGTTTGTTCGTTTGACGTTTTCAGCTGCGTCACTGAATATTGAAAATGAATGCGGCTGAATATGATCAATTTTCATTCAATGAATTTGAATATTTTTAACTCTGCTTCCAACGCACAGTGGTTTAAAACGCGAAAAACGTGATCGTTTTGAATAACTCCAAAATGGTTTGTTATAGTGATATACTATCTTCGGAAGAATTTATGACATTGAGCTGCCCCATCTTTTCAAGTCAAAAGTTTGATGATTAATCCTCTTATAAGTGAGATTCAAAATTTATTTCTCGTATAATAAGAAATAGCGAGTTGGTGTATTCTGCAAAGTTGTAGTAAATTCTTGTGCAAGAAACTTTACTGAAGGTGGTAATAGTCTATCTTTAATAATCTTTGAGATATAGAGCATGATTGGAGAAAATACTGAAAAAATCAATTTTTTCATTATAACTTCTTTCCAAGATTTTTTTTGAAGGTTAAAATGTTCTATAAAACTGTCACAATTAATAAAATTCAAAATTACGGGGAAGAAAGCAACCTAATATGTTGAGCAGTTTCTGAGATATTTACGATTTTTGTTCAAAAAAGGGCCTATTTTGCGCTCAAATAACTCATGAACAGGCAAAAACGGGCAGACCACTCCGTATGCATTTAAAAGTACAAGAAAGATGCTACAAGGTTCTGTATGAATCACTTGTATCCGCTTGTATCCATGACTCCGGTAGCAGGATTTAAAGAATATCATTTAGCAGTCTAAAATATTTATGCGAAACATATTCGATGAACTGAAAAGTTAATGCGGAACTATCTTCGGCAAAGTTTTGGGAAATATTCTCACAAGAAACATTGTCGAAGATAGCAACCTTCTATCTTGACTGGTTTTTTAGATACAGTGCATTGTTCGGTGGTACAGAGAGTAATGCACTGTCTTATGCGCCATATAGTCGAATCTTAACCAGGAACAATTTTAAGTATAAGTAGGCGGTGCAATAGCCCTGCAGTCGGCTGCAAAGTTTGTCAACACAGAATGTCAAGTTCCCCAAAAAAATGTTGTACCAGTGCTTCGATCATCAATATTAGCAAACCGTTTACGTTTGCTATGAACGACTTGACGGTTGAATTTGCATTGTTATATGAAAGAATAAGCAATAGCCTTAAAACAATTTGTTTATTGGCCACCACCGCGATTACTACAAATACAAATGTTTTGAACTAACAAACTAGTTTTGTTGCTTAATAAGTCTGACGTAACACTATACAGTGACAATGTTAAACAAGTAATCAAAGCATGCGCGATTACCAAATGAATCGCTTTAGTAGGTTTTCCATAAATAACGCACCGTATCTTAGAAACTAGTAAAGATAGAAAACCGGTGTCTTCAGCCATGATTCTAAGAAGAACATTCCCCAGCACTTTGCCGAAGGTACCACCACTTTATCTCAACAGCTTTACCGAATATGTTTCGTATAAATATTTTAGAATTCTAAATGATATTCTTTAAATCCTGCTACCGGAGCCATGGATACAACCGGATACAAGTGATTCATACAGAACCTTGTAGCATCTTTCTTGTACTATCAAATGCATACATAATTGAGTGCAAAGTAGGTCCTTTTTCTAACAAAAATCGTAAATATCTCCGAAACTGTTCAACATATTAGGTTGCTTCCTTCACCGAAATTTTGTATTTCATTAATTGTGACAGTTTTGTAGAGCATTTTAACCTTCAAAAAAATCTTGGAAAGAAGTTATAATGAAAAAATTGATTTTTTCAGTATTTTCTCCAATAATGCTCTATATCTCAAAGATTATTAAAGATAGACTATTACCACCTTCAGTAAAGTTTCTTGCACAAGAATTTACTACAACTTTCCAGAATACACCAACTCGCTATCTCTTATTATACGAGAAATAAATTTTGAATCTCACTTATAGGAGGATTAATCATCAAACTTTTGACTTGAAAAGATGGGGCGTCTCAATATCATAAATTCTTCCGAAGATAGTATATCGCTATAACAAACCATTTTGGAGTTATTCAAAACGATCACGTTTTTCGCGTTTTAAACCACTGTGCATCGATCCGCGTAAATTTATTGCTAAGAACGTTTTCCTCTTTGCGCAACAAAAACACAGGTTGCGTATCCTGCATACGCATACAACCGCTAACAAATTATATCTACCTACACATTCGCCTCAAACATTAAACCCAAGCAGGGTTGCCACTATTTTTCAAATAATATCTAACAGATCAACTAAAAATGCCTGGCAAAATCTGACACTTAACAGCGACCTCAAAGTAATCGAAACTCGATTTTTGTAAAATTTGGGAAAATACGCCCCAAATTTCCAAAATGTGTGTGTAAACACTTCTATAATTTAAAAATCTGGCAGAATGAGAGGTTTGTATTTTTGTCTGGAAGCCGAAAAAACTCTGGTTGTGCCAGATAAATCTGGCATAGTGGCATTCCTGAACCCAAACGCACAAAGCAAAATGAGTCAACGCTGATGATGATGGGTAGAGCGAAAGAGACGACTAGTAGCGCAACATTTTGTTAACCGTGTTTGCAAATGGAGCTCGAATGTACAAGTGATTTTCTGTACGAATAATTGTGTTCGAGATTGTACATAAAAATTGTGCTGGAAACGAGCACAACACAAAAGAAGCCATAGTATTTGAACGGACAAGCTCAATCGTGTCCTTTACGACACTGGGTAGCGTACCTCACAACCAGTGTAACGGACTTCTAACTCAGCTACACTGGCTTTGAAAATACACAGCGTAGTGATCTGCTCCGCCTGCCGTTCAACAGGCAACTGAGCTTGTTCGGCCAAATGCGTTCTTTAAATAGTCGATGATGACGTCATTCGTAGAAGCGTAGCGCGCTAGGTACACAAATTTGTCGTGCTGCACTTGGGAAGCGCTAGCATTTGTGTGTAAATGCGCGATATTTTGACTAGGTTGTACATTATTTAAATTTTTAATGCCATGATATCAAAAATCTTTGGGCTTATCTATTGGAATCAATTCTTAGAAGTATTTCGGGACGATATGCGCAAAAAATTTGAAAATTTATCGTGAGATGGCTGAATTATATGCGTTTAAAATTGGAAAACTTTTCGTTACATACCATTTTTGTAGAATATCGAAAACAAAGACGTAGTCCTACGTCAAAACGGCATTTTTTTTAAAAATAAGTGGATTGTTTTTTTTTATTTATTAATATCGGTGGTTCAGCGGTAGTGTTGTAACTGGCCAGCCTACCGAGCTTCCAAGGTAAATAAGTGGGTTTATGTGCCACTCTCAGTGGAGAGACAACCCACCTGGTAGATCTGTCCGGCCTTGTTAGACCCCTCGGGAGAAGGTTCTGGTTTTCCTCAATGTAGGAAGGAAGCAAGCTAGCTGATCACAATTGTCTGAGCCGCATGTAGAATGAACCCGAAAAATATCCGAAATGATCAATAGGAACTAGTCCGACATGGGGACGTTTTAATTTGTCCACGCGTAGTTTGTAGGCGGGGCATACTCTTCGCTGTCGGACACTTTTCAGCCTTCATACCGCACGAATCATCCACAGTATTCTCGCCGCACTTTCCACAGTGGGCCTTATTTATGCAATGGGTGCTTTTTCTGTTCCTGATATTTCTAACCCGCTTATTTTATCAGCCGTTTTGCCCACTATAAGTATGTATTATATAAATTCTCGAGTTATTATTAAGTCAGCATTAGGATGTCCCAAAATAACGTAATGTTTAAAAAGTCATCAGGCTCTTTTCTTACATAGAAGATTAGGGTATTAGGACCACTTTCTTCTTCGGCGTGAATTTGCTAAAACGCAATTTTTTTGTCATTTTTCATCTATTTTCCGAAAAACTAAATGCTGACTAAGCATACTTAAATTGTTTTATTTTGCATAACAGTGTTATTTTTGATGAATAGCATAAAATGTCAAAAGGTTATCTAACAAAAACTTAAATAACTCATCCACCATTAGCCGTAGCTATACACTTTCTTCAGCAAAATTACGCCTCTATAATCCGCTCAACTATTTGAAGTGTTTTCTATACTTTTAAAATTTTGTAAACAAGCTTTGAAGAAAAACTAATGTGGAACACCAAAAATGGCTTTGAGCTAAACCTAACCATAATTTCACAAAAATGTATAGTTCGTGGGAATCGAGTACTGATACACAACCATACATTGATAGGCCCCATGTAAAACTGACTCAGACATCACTTCGTTAAAAAATTTATAACTTCTATTAACAAAGCCAGATTGACTAGCAGTCTTCGACAAACTTGTAGAAAATTAAATTATCTTTCTTAGTTTCACTTACAGTGATAACACGATGCATACAGTGCCACCTAGCGGCGAAAATGCGACCTAGTGGGTTTTCTCCATGTAAATTGTCGAAAAAATCCATACAAACTTCAGGCACGTTGGTCCGGTAGCTGGACTTGTCCGATTTGCTTCAAATTTGGAGCAAATACTCCTGGTGCGGCTAGGATTCGACTTAGGGGTGGGCCGATGGGGGTCATTTTTTTCTTGTCACTATTCAGCAGGCATGAATTTGAAATTTTACCCAAAATTGGCCCATTTTTCAAAAAATTAAAATTCGCCACCAGTAGGGAACGTTTTAGCAAATTCACTCCAAAGAAGAAAGTGGTCCTAGTACCCCAACCATTCATTTAAGAACTCGCCTGATCATTTTTTAACATGACGTCATTTCGGGACACCCTAGCCAGCATAGCATAGTTGGTTAGAAATGCTCCTTTTACGTCGCTCACCTGGGTATGATATCCAAACCCGAGTATCGCGGTTGTAGAGACTTTTCTAATTCCAATTTTCTCACGAAAACTGAAGTGAATGACCTTAACAAAATCTTGATCTTTCAATCTAGGTATCTATTACATAACCCGTTCTCACACCTCAAACCTTCTATACCTGCTCCTTTACAACTACAGTTGTTTACTCTCAACAGTAAAAATGTAGATAATATAAATTACTACTGTTTTGTATATGTCTGACTGATTGAAACGCTACTTAGCAATCAAAGTAATGTCATTTTGAATACTACCAAGTTGGGATTTTATTTTCTTGTTTAATTTTTTTGATTACAGTGAGCCAAAAACGGCGAAGTAATAATTACTTTTTGTTTTTTGAAAATAATTCCAGAAACCGTCCTACCAACAGAAACTCATTCAATTTAACGAAAGCGAAATGAGTCTTGTTCGTCAATCAAAATCAACAAGCAATTAAAAGCAAGCTCATCTGAGGTTATTAAAAATGTAACAGACTACCAAAGTAATTGCCACAGACTTCGTTCGTCCCCTACACCATTAAAGTAAGCAGTTTACAGTCGCATTCGCACCAGCGGCAGAAACATCAACAAGGGAAGCATATTTTTCACGTGGTAGCTAAGCAAATCAACAAGCTCGTTATTCTTGCTTATGTTAATTAACTTTTTGCTCGAATCTTTCATCAGCAGTCTCTCGCTTCCTTTCGGAACCACTTGAGGCTGCCCGGTTCGGCGTTGACTCGTCGTCGATCTAGTTGGACTTATCAGGCAGCAGGGGGGTTGAGCCAACCTTTTTTTTCTGAAGACCACCTCCTGTGTCATTATGTGACTAGATATGAGAATAAGTTATACTTGAAATTATGTGCCTATCCAATATCAAAGGCTTTCTTGTTTGGCCCTCGAAGATAAATATTGTGAGAAACAGTGGTTATTTATCTTTTATTCCGATGTTTTAATAACTTTGGAGGCCGTTCGGTTGCTTCAATGAACTGACAAACCAAAAGTTAAGCAATCTGATTTTGAAGATAGTTTGCAGGGCGGGCCTTGTTTACAAACATATTTTTTACTCCGATGTAGAATGCATGTTTAACTATTTTTAATGTTTTTGTTTTCGATATGGCGGTACACTTTAAAAATGTAACAAACATGTTGTGTAACTAAAAGGAGTTAGGTTTTGAGTGCTTATAATTAGTGTTCGTCGCGGTGCGGATGTGGGCGGTAAATGGATTGTCCGCACCGCAACCGCAAAAAAATAATAAAACCGCACCGCTTACCGCAACCGCACTTTATTTACCGCACCGCACCACGCGGTAATGCGGTAAAATTTTTATATTTTTAAAAATGGTGTTGAAAAATTGTACATTTGTGTAAATATATATAATAAAATGTTATATTTATTCACACGAAATTTAACTTTAAGAGACTCCTCAGAATGTAATGTTCATGAAAAAAAAAAACTTTTGCATTTTCTATTAATAAAATTCTGTACATTTTAAGACAAACATTATACATTCAAAAACGTTCTACCACAGAAATAGGAAAACTTTTATTTTAGGACCCTTCAGTTAATTGAAAAATGTGGATGTAATAAGAAATGAAGTTGCATATTTTTTTCTTTAAATTTTCATATTTTCAATGTTTATGACATATGAAAATTAAATGGATGATTTACGCATTTACGTAGTAAACCACCTTTCATTCTTAAAGGAATTTCGCCAAAAAAATTTGAAGTCGAAATACCAGTATTTCTATATAGTAGCGCATATATTCCAATACAGTGAAATAAAAACATTGTACTTCATCAATAAGAACGACGCCATATTTGACGAAAAAAATTTGCTCTGTACATTACATCTAATCAGGAGTCCGGTCTCAACCGGTACAGAATTATTGAACATTAGAAAAACTGCAAATAATGTATGATTTGTAGCATACAGCAGAAACGATTTTTAAAAATAGGGGGTTTTACGGACAAAATATCCCAAAACTCTAACTTCCGCATTCTTCAAGAAACAGATGTATTCTCATTCAAAAATTAAGATTGCTCCATTTAAAAATATATGTAGTGTAATTTTCTAAAGGCTAGTTCGAAAGTTCTAGCATTTAATGTATTTTTCTCTAATATTTTCCCAATGGCAAAAACTTCAATTAAAGTGAACGGGAGTCAAACTATGTGGTATTTGGCAAAAAAGCTTCAAAAAGCTACAAAATAGTCTCAACTGAAAAATATTAGGACTTAATTTGGTAGAAAATTATAGTAAATTTGAATGTAAGTACGCGAAAAAAAGTTATGTAGCATACTTTTTTGAGAAAGAGTCCAATAAAATTGATTGCAGAAAAATTCATATTGAATTTACACAGCAATCAAAGAAGATAGAAATACAATGTTGATGAACGAATGATAGAATAATCATCCTAGTTTGGACCCCTCCTTTTTTTGGACGATTTCATACATTTGTATCCTTTACTGCCAATTACTCCAAATTCGTTTGGTTTGATGAAGATAATTATATTCTTTGGGATGTTTTTAAGTCCCAGCATAATTAGTTCATCTCTAATTCTTTGAAATTAGTCAAATTCACAGTTGAAAAATTGAAATCGAAAACGATTCATAATTCCACGATTTCCAACAGAAATCGCGAGGAATGATGCACTTTTAAATTGGATTTAAGAGTAAAAATTTATTGTTTTTAAATGATCTAATAATTTTGTCTCTATTTGGATCTTGCATTTTATGTATTTGAAATGGTTAGTTTGTGAAATTTTACTTAGAACTATAAAATAACTAGTCCGAAATATGTCGTAAAAATAATAGCGTCAAAATATTTCGGACACCGCTAAATTTTCTTTCGTTATAGCAGTATCATTTATCAATTTTTTTCTTTTGCGGTGCGGTTGCGGTAAAAA
Organism: Topomyia yanbarensis; assembly: GCF_030247195.1. Lineage (NCBI taxonomy): Eukaryota > Metazoa > Arthropoda > Insecta > Diptera > Culicidae > Topomyia > Topomyia yanbarensis. Next base: position 66,164,639 of record NC_080670.1, read on the forward strand.
CGCGCGGTAAAAGCTCTTTCCCGCACTGCATCTGCGGGAAAAAGTGTAATACCGCACCGCAGATTTTGCAGTGCGGGTGCGGTAAATACCGCGCGGTAGCGGGACCAACTGTTCTCACATATGGAAAGCATCTCAGACGAGTGTTTTCAAATTTGAAAAACTAACCGCAGAACTGAAGTTATTGCAATTGATCTTATTGGATTGGTGGTGCCATGGACGGTTTCAGTTAACGTTGAAAAATGAAATTATATTATTATTAAATCATCGTTGTTTTGTAATATTTTTTGAAAACCGATGAAACCTATTAATTGTATACTCCGATTGACTGTGGGCGGATAACGACACGCAAATTCGCTTCGGGTATCGGACGAGACTTTAATTAGCTCTGTGTCGGCATTTACTCAAGTAGGGTTGCCACCTCTGGCGAGGCTTTGACCCGAAGATATTCACTGACCTGACGGGTGGTGGATTTTTAGTGACAGAAATTTAAATCAAAGCGATTTCTCGGCATTTTAGAGCACTTCGATTTTTTACCTATTGAGAGAAAAAAGACAATTTTGTACTTTTTCATTCTTCCTGTAAGTCGTCATTGATTTTAGCTCTGGTTGATTAGAAAATTACCAAAATTGTCTCACAGTCACCGTAGATTATTATGTTTTCACCAAGCTTAGTGCGCTTCACTATTTCATGACGGTAAAAAAGCTGCAAATTTTTCATGTTTGAGAACGGTTTTGTCGGTTTATTCAGGTAGTTAAGCATTGAAGATGTTAGTTATTTCAAATGTACGCGATGTACCCCATATCGATAAAAAGTATTCACTTCTAACGCCAATATATGTTAGCAAATCGCAACGAGTTAATACGTACAACAGAATTACATATTAATAATAGCTATCCGTTACGCTATGCTACAAACCCCAAACAAACACCTCTGCAACATGATCCCCAAGAAAATACAGCCCCTATTAGCGTCAAACCCGTAAAAAGCATTGCAAATAATCTATCCAATTCATCTCTCCTTGTAAACCATCTCACCACCCAGACCTTCAAATCCATTTATTGACAGGCAGGAGCAAAGTATTCCCTTCCTCTCCTAAAGGTCTTACTTGTTCACTCGTAAAGTACGGCTTACGAATGGCTCTTTGGGAGCCACTAATGGAATCGGGCGCTTTTCCTGGCAAGTCTCAAGACGTGTAATTATCTGGAGAGTTCCGATGGGGATTTAGCATCTGTGGCCGACGTAATCCTATACGGCGTAACACCAGGCAGCGGTAGATGGAATTAACATGGTTTTTGCATTTTGTACTCATCTTTCGCCTATTTCGCAAACTAATTCACCAACCATGCATTGGGTTTAGGGATATCTGGAACGAGCACCAGGGAAAATGTACGTGATTAAGATTTCTTAGAATTTTACTGAATTATTTTAGTGACTTTCAAAAACAAGTGATGATTTCAGATAGAGCTGAAGCTAACTAAAACCGAATCAGTATTCGTTGAAATCATTTAGAAATTTCCACTGAGGGAAGGATGATGTGTCGATTTCTTTTAGGGAGAAATTGGCGCACGATTAAAACAAAAACTTACGTGAATTGCTGATGCTGTTAAATTCGGCATGACGAAGTTAGAATGTACAGTTGTAATATCATTCTACAGATGGCGTTATATTACAGGAATGAAATCTATTGCGAATGTTTTACTGGAACAGGTAAAAACTAATTGTTTCAACCGGCATGATGTATCGCTGGGTGAAATGAACATGTAGCACAAACACTAATGCACAGTGGTCACTTATTAATGTAATGGTTTCCGTGTGTCATCGCATGACTCAAGAACGATATGACGGATTTCTTTGATTTTTGCGTTATGTTATGTGACAGGTTCTTTAGCAGGAATACAAAATATTAATATTTTCTTAATCCACCTACTTGTGCAATTGGGACATTTTTAGTTTAGGATTGATTACATAGTATGTCATAGTATGGAGTTACGTAATAAAATGTCATTGGTGTGTTATTGAGTTCCAGTTTTTCCGCGACGGTACTTTTTTGTTGAAAAGTCCTATTTTATGACAAACCTACATACTTGAAAATAATTCATTAAAAAGCTTCGGAATAAATTCGAGGTACCGTCGATTCTCCCATGGACCTGTTCAGATATTGGTTAAGCATCAGTATTGTTACTGTTTATAGAGAGAGGCGCAAATAAGAGAACTGTTGATCATAACGTATATTTTAGGACTTTTCGTAACATGTTTTACAATTGGAATCACCTCACGAGGAAATTAATAGAAGTTTGATCCACAAGCATTAATATTCTTTGGTGTCGTTGTATTTTTCAGTGAATAATTTTAGACAGGACAACGTCTGCGGATCAGCGAGTATGTGTAATGATAATCAAAGATAAATCGAGTGAGATTCATAAAAAACACACAAACATTAAAAATATAACGTAATTGATAGTTCCCAAATTTACTGTAAAGACTGTGCTTTAATGTTAACCCGGTTGGTTTGGGTTGGATCGCACAAACTACAATAAATGTAGAAATGGAACATATAACCGAAAACTACGATATCATCAGAGTAGTTCAGGTCTCCGGGCGTGATTTGATAAATGGTTCACTGCGATGCACAGTACAGTTAGGGTTGTGGTACCGGTAATACCGGTACCGAAAATCCCGGGAATACCGACCCATTTTTGGTACCGTAATATCGGTACTGAACAAAAGCCAGTACCGGTATTTTCGTTACTATACAATTTTTTATGACAAATATGTGAACTCTGCAGGGGATCTGTTTCAAAATATCGGTCTGCAAGATAACGTTTAATCATATTAATTTGCCTTCTAGATAAATCGGTGAGATGACACCTTTGTGTGGGAATGAGGTGGGGCCATCATCATAATAATTCTAGAAGTTAAAGTTTTATTAGCGACATTCTGATTGGTTTCCATTATTCACTGGGTGGCGCGTAATAAGACTATGGTCTAAGTCATGTCTGTATTTGATTTGCTCTTAAACCTTTATCTATAAAATAACGAACACGATTTAGTAGCTAACAGTTTTAGACTTGGTGAATTGTTTCAAATGGGGCGATTTGTAATTATTGGTGATCGGAAAATTCAGCAAAACTCCATAGTTAAAGGAAAGCAAGGAGCCTTGATATGCATTAGAGAATAGTAGGCAAACGACATAAAGGTCGAAACCAATTTTCAGAAAAGCAAAAAAGGAAATGCGATTAACCTGCTCGGATTTACTGCCATTCTCGCTTTGATTTACTGTTGTTAATAGGGTTTCATACATTTACCATCTGTTCAAGTCGACGAAAGTCGCACCACTTAGCAGTAATTGTTTTCAAAGTGGCCTAGATTTCGAAATAAAAGAAGGTACCCTATACGAAAAATATCTTTTGTGAAAAGAGTCTTGCCATTCCGAAGCAATTAAAAACAATACACATGTTTTTTGATCAGCACAAATCAATCATCTGAGAAGCATTCAAATTCAGTTTGAAGCTTTTTTCAATTTTTTTTAAAAAAATATTAGAGTACCGGTACTACCGGTACTGAGGGCTTCAGTACCGTAGTACCGGTTCTCGCCAAAAAGGGTCGGTACTGCGAACTCTAAGTACAGTTCAGCGAATCTATGCGCGAGTAAGTTCGCGATTACCATGCTATTAATCATACAAACAGGATGCTAAAGGTTTTACCCATAGGGCTATTCACCTCTTTTTTCGGGTTAATAAATTATGACATTGGTCTCCAATAGCAAGGAATAGAACGAGAACTGATTAGTAATCGTTCACAACATTGAGCACTTAATTTTCCCAATGTTATTTTAGGAAGATCTTTCGCCGTTTTATTCAACTAAAGTTCTCTTGTCCAGACTTTTGCTAGAGAGACACTAGTTTTATGTCGCACTTTATACAACAAACCGCAAGGGGGCAAGTGACGGTTGAAGTGCATTCAGAAATGTCTTTCTATTAAAACACCTTCGATTTCATAAGACAGCACTAACTATATTTCGAAGACGAGAAATGGAAAAATAATATAACACTGGAATGTTGTATTTAATAATTATCAACATGATGAATTAACCGTGGTCATTTATTCAGTGTAAAGAAGTCTAAAGAAAAAAATCATTTTCAGTTGGTGTAGGATTTATTAACTCGGAGCCTAACTATCCGATTGATGTCAAACATTGAGAATCTCGGGATCTGCTGTATATGTATACTAAAATTATATTTTGATGTATCGAAACCGGGACTCCCCAGTTTGTCATAAATCTTGTTAAATCAGGTCTGATTCCACCGTAATCGCCTTTTCCCGTGTCACCCCCCGAGAACGACAGTACTTATTCGCTAAAACGAAACAACTTAATCATTCCATAAACGCCAACATCTGCATCCGCAACAGAACCCAAACAGTTTTTATCGTTTCACGTAGCGAAGTGGGCGTGACTAACAGGCGTGAAAATGCTTTCTGGTGAATGCCCATTCCGTAAAAAGCAATATGTTCAAAACACAAATGATGTCTTAATATGCCAAAATGCTATCGTGTTATAAGGTCTGAAATTTTCTTCGCTCTTTGAGCTCTTGCTTTTGTGTTTTGCGTAATTCGTTTCACTGAATGGGTTTCAAGAAAGCTTGATTTACATTGTTTCATGACTTCAACACTGATACAGTAACAGAAAAAAAACATTCAATCTGGTTGCTTTTCCGAATAACACTGATTTGCAACGTAATTCATAACTCGAAAAAAAAATCCTTGAATTGGTCAATCTACGACCCCTTAAGTGCTTCTAAACTTTTATTATCAGACTTTTGACCAGGTCATACGAATTATTTTCTATAAACCCGTTGACCGTACACGTATCAAAGACACAGTACTTAATGAAATTCGAGTTTGAAAGTTTCATTTCCATATTTTAAAAAATATCATGGTATTCACAACAAACAATAGGCGCGAGTGGGGATACATGGACCACGGGGATAGGTGGACCACTAAGCATATTACGTCACATTCTACCAATTTGAGTACAAATCTAATGCGTTTTGGTAGCTCTGTCGATAAGCTAACCTCACACGCATTTACGATAGCTTCAAGTGTTTGTTGTCACTTTTACAGATAATCAAAGTTATTGTAGATTAAAAGTTGCCTCCATTGAGACCTGGCGTTTTTTGGAAAAAGTTAGTGGTGTCCCTTCTGTGAGGCTAAACATCACAAAGCTTTTCGTTATTGAAAGTAGGTGCAAAATATGTTATTTATATAAAAAAAATGCAAATGTAAATATTTCCTGCCAGCTTAACATTAACCCTCCGGAAGTCGCGCTAATGGCTTACTGGACGAGCAGCCGCAGCTGCTCTAAGATGATTTAGTTAGATTTTTAGAGCAGCGTGCACTCATAGCGGTAAGCTTGAATCTAGTTGGTACCGCCACGCGGTACTATCTTTGATTTTAGGCCTGAGTTTAGTCCGGCCTAAGACGTTAGTACCTGTCATTGCAGAAATGGCTGCATCCTGAAGCCAAACGAAAACAGTGTAAAAGGCCGCTATGTTCCTCTTGCATACATCGCATTAATTTGAATCGACTTTTTGACCTTCATGTGCAATATTATGCCCCATGTTGCACACAAACCGTATGAGGGCAAGTAAGCAAGTTTTATCCCGTACGAAAAACAGGAGTAATCGAATTTTAAATGCAATCTTTTTAATATTCTTTATCGTCCTATATCTAGCAGGTGCTACACGCTCATTTCAAAACGCCACATCGAAGAGATATATTGCAGGTTAGCAGAAGACGAATCATATTGAAACACACTGTCGAACGAAATTTTATAATCGGATTCAGAGATGAAAATTGTTTTCATTTGTTAGTTTACCTATGGCTATCAAAATAAGTGCCGTTTAATTTGCTCACAATTTTTTAGTTATTTTAACAAGAGGAAAAGAAAAGAATACACAATCACAGTTTATTTATATTTTTACTGCTTTCGAAATAGTTCAAAACTAAGATTGAATAAAAAATTGTAAATGAAGACATGCCATATAGCCGAAGTAACACTTTTAAATATGACGGCAAACAAGCTGCTACAAATATTCTCGTTTTGATCGTTATTTAAATGTTATCGGAGCTTGCTTGTATTGTTTCGCAATTTATAATTTTCTAGCATATCTTGAACAATTTGCATTTCCGCTGCAGTACAAATTTTCGTTTAATGATAGAACAGATATGCACAGAAGACCTCTTCACATTTTGAAAAAGTTTTGAAATATACATGGGTCAGCTCGGATTTTTTTTCTTCGTGTGAATTTAAGAAGTTTCGCCAAACATGACATAATTTGGACATGATTTAGAGGTGTCTCCAATCAAAAATCGTGTTTTTGCTATGTTTCCATAGTAAGATCACTTACACTCTGATTTAATAGGCTCTACATGCCCACATATCACCAAATGTTGTTCCTTAGACATATCTTAACATGTTTTAACAGGTGAACATAGCTCTAATCGCAATAGAAAATTTGTTAACTGGATTTTTATATGGAAAAGTATATCAAAAGCAAGAAAAATTAGTAGTATTTTATGTGTAAGGTACTATCGGCAAAAAATTGGATACTTGATTTTTTTCGATACAAAGATTGTTTGTCTTTTCAGTTCGGCGCCGGCGAACCAAACGTTGAGCCATTTGCACAGTTGTTTTTTACAGCATTTCACAAGTAATTAGGGGGCTTTTTGGTCGATTTTCGATTTTTTCGTAGCACTTTTAAACCAAAGTCCGATTTTTGCTAAAACAACGATTAACATGTTATTGTAAAATAATAGTATTTAGCTCTTTGCAAAGCTCTTGTAGTTGCCTGGGCAATGATGTGAAAAAGAAAAACTGTGCAAAAATTCAGAACGATTGGTCCAAGTAATTTTGAGTAATATTATTTACACCGCATTTCGTGGAGGTGCCACCTTAAGATTCACTGTCTGCATCCAGTATCAGGTTCAATTTGTTAATTTATAATTGTCAAATCATTATCAGACTATAGGAAGAAACTAATTGTATTTTTTATTAATTAAAATTACTAGACTTTTGGTATTTCAGGCTTGATTGGGTAATCGTGCTGATAATCTGAATTACTTTATTTTCAGCAAAGTAGGTCTGCCAAATTCTATATGCATGGTTAGTAGAGTAGTTGGGTAGGATGGTATAATAAGCCCCACCAGGCTAAAATGTCAGATTTCCATTGCAAGGACGACATAATTATCTGAAGCAAATAAGTAATTTTTCTGGAATTTTTCATGTGTTGCAGAACAGCAACTGATACAGACTTTTCAAAAGATGTAAGCTTCCACTCTTTTTCTATAAGCATTAGTTTTAGTCAATTATGGATCTTAAATAATAAATTGTTGCGGTTACACCACTGTAGAATTTAAAGGAATCGATTTTCTATTTATTAGTCTAAAATGTGCTTTAGGATGTAAAAATGATATCCCAAAACATAGAGAACGAAAACAATTAAAAAATATACAAATTTTCAATTTGGCCGCAACGCTTCTTATGTATATCCCATTTGTACTGCAAACTTTAACCGCGTTTTTCTCGAAATCACTGGCCGAAATGTAACTCGAACAAATGATTTTTGATCGCTTTGAAATTTTTACAGTGTATTCAAAATTGATACGTGACTGGAGAAGTACTTAGGATTAAATTTTTTTATTGCTTGCCTTTTTATTAACGATTTTGTGTAGATTTTTATAATATTTTCGACGTTTTTTACTCAAAAGTGCGCCATTTCGCGTAAAATCAAAATATCGAAAAAATCCTTCCTACATCGCTATTGACATAAGGAATCAGAAAATCTTTAGTTTTTGGCGCTAGGTCAAAAATCACGGGAGATAGATTTCCGGCCGTGGACCCCTTCCAAAAAACGCGCATGAGGTCAAAATGCTGCAGAGCCGCCATCTTGTGATGAAATTGCTCGAAAAAATTATTTTGTTTGATACAATACTTATGTTGCTGCGCTCTGATCAGCAATACACGGCAATGTTAAAAACTGTAGAATGAAATTAATTTAAAATTCACTGTTTATGCCATTTAATAGCCTGATGTATTTTTGTATTTAAAATGATTTTGAAATCCTCGGTTTAGCTTGAGGGTTTACACCACTGTAGAGCACGAAAAAATAGATTTATTTCGGGAATTTTTTATTGCTCAATAAAAAGTCGAATCGACATCTTGTTGAATGGGACATTCAACAAGATGTCGATTCGACTTTTTATTGAGCGATAAAAAATTCTCGAAATAAATCTATTTTTTCGTGCTCTACAGTGGTGTAAACCCTCAAGCTAAACCGAGGATTTCAAAATCGTTTTAAAAACAAAAATACATCAGGCTATTAAATGGCATAAACAGTGAATTTTAAATTAATTTCATTGTACAGTTTTTAACATTGCCGTGTATTGCTGATCAGAGCGCAGCAATGCAAATGGCAGCATCATGTTACCGGAGGAAGACAAAAATATACAAAAAATTGTCATGCTTCTCTTGCATACATTTCGTTATTTTCAATCCTCTCTTCGGCTTTCTTCTGGATAAATATGGCTTTTTTGCTCGCAATAAAGATGGCAATAAATAAGCCAGTTTATCAAGTAGGAAAGACAAGCACTGTCGAACTACACTAATAAAATAAAATACCAATTAATGCGTAGAAAACTACGCATTTTCAATAACAGTGGAATAACCCATTAACTGTCAGCTTAAAAGCCAACTGTTAAAAATATCTTTGAAAGGAAATTCCGGACAAACCGTTGCTCGCCAATGGCAGTAAACAAAAGAAAAAAGTTTTCTCTTCCATTAACTGCTATGAACTGTTTTTATCCAGTAACGGTTTGTCCGGAATTTCCTTTCAAAGTGAATTGTGACAGTTGGCTTTTAAGCCGTAATCATTTGCTTGTCGAGAAATAACTATCATGGCACCAATTACAACCGATGGTTCAACCACCTCTAACTCGACGAGCGCCTATTCAAACTGAATAAAAACATGCATATGTATACCAATTTATTTTCTTTTGTGCATTTAATATTAAGTCACTTTAAAGTGCTGTACACCATCGGCCAACTTTCAACTATCCAACACGTTAAAGTTCTAAGTTCAGAAACATATCGGCTACAAGACAAAATTGTTCTCAAACACTATGGAATAAGATATTTGACGAAGAAAAGCTATTTTACTGCAAGAAAATTTCGGAATGAATTTACTCATTTTTTTTAACTTGAATTTGTTGTTTTTTAACATTGACGTGTAACGCAGATCAGAACGCAGCCATAAAAATGACAGCATCGTATGATTAAAGCTTACCAAATATTTTAGGCTGGTTTAAAAGTTAGTCCGGTTTAAAAACAGTTAGTACGCCTTTGTGCTTACGGCTATCAGTGCACTAAGGTGCCTGCCGGAAGGTTAATTCAAATTTGCTTATGGCATGTGGGGATTAGACCGGCAACAATTTTGACTTTTTTTCGGAACACTGCTAATTCGAATGCTAATTGGTAATGATATTCATATGCAAAATATGATCTTTTTCCGATAGCTCTATTTCAATCACAAGAGCTTTCAAGTTTGTATAGTAATATATATATATATATATATATATATATATGGAAACTCGGAAATAAAAACTTATATTCCAATAAAAAATTTCACAGTAACTCTGTGTACCTCAAACCTTACGGTCATATAGTTTATTTTATAACGAATAGCTTTGTTGAAGAACGCATATTAATGGGAGGTTCCCCTAAAAAGTTGTTTAACTTTGAAGACCCAGCAATTATTTTGAAATTTCCTATTCAAAGCATGTGCGAGAAAGAGAGGCAACACATAACTTTATACGAGAATATCTTTTTACTGCAAAATCGGATTAATTTGCAGTCTTCGGCAATGTTGATCCTTACACCTTAAGCTATATATCTGTAGATTTTGGGATGCACAAGATGATACTGGTATTTTGTACTGAATTTATTGTTTCAATTGCCTATTTTTCATATATTTTTACATGCAAACTTGAAAACTCTTGTGAGTGAATTAGAGTTTTCGAAAAAAGCTCATATTTGACAAGTGGTATATGAAGCCAATTACCGTTTGATTTAACAGTGTTCCGAAAAAAAAGTCAAAATTTTTGCCGGTCTAGTGGGCACGGTGTTCCTAAAACCGTTATTAACTAAAAAAATGACCATAAATTTGGCATACGGCATTCGAAAGATACAGTATCCAAGCATCTTCTCAGTGAATTTCAAAATGATCCATCGAGGGATTCGAGAGATATGGCGATTTGAAGTTTTATGATACGTTTCATAAGGCTACCAGCAAACACCCACGGGTTTGGTCCAATCTCTATAAGCAAAAAAAATATTTGTCTACTTATTTAGTACATGGCATTCGAAAAATATAGTAATCAAGTATATCCCTTGCAAGTTTGAAAATATTTCATTGACGGAATCGAAAGTTATAATGGTTTGGATGTGGTATGCGGTCATAGATGGGTTTTCTACCAGACTTCAAGCGTGAATCCATGTTTGTCCATTGACTATTTAGATCGTTTATGCGTGTTGCGATTTTTAAAGGAAACCCTTGCGATTTAATTACATAAATATAATGTACAAATGGTGTTATTTATATGGTGCACTGAAAAAATATGAAAATAGGGTTGTCTACCAAACGTTAAATATAATGTGTAAATTAAAAAAATAGATGAAAGTTGGAATGTTTACTTCAAAAGGCCATATATCAATGGTATGTTGACTGATTCTAATTATTTTTTCATTATTGAACAGGTAGACGTTTCATCGTTAATTTTCATCAAGAAGAATATAAAATAGAGTTGTCTACGTAAATAAATAGACAATATAATTGGTCTCAACTATATGTATTATAATTATTTAGTGATTATTTTTGTATTAAAAATAGCGGCCTATCAATTTTTATATACTAGTTGATTGCAATTGCTGTTTACTACAAATTATGGATATATGAAATGTTAAAACTAACACAGTCGTGATTCGCTGGTCGCTCAATTTTTAACAGGCGCCGCTTTTTAGTTGTACCTCCGCTAGTTGTTCCATTGTCGACATCTGAATGTCAAATTCTCATGTTAAATTCAATTCGACAATAAAACTGACAATAGTTAGAGATATGAGAACTTGTACTAATAACATCCCCTTTGATCCCTACTAATAACATCCCCCAGTTTTAACATCTATCAACCCAACCAGCGAATCACAATTGTACAAAATTTCCAACAAAAACCGTATCATAACATATATTGATCTGAATCAGCAAATACCTTCATATTTTTGAATATATATATATATATATATATATATATATATATATATATATATATATATATATATATATATATATATATATATATATATATATATATATATATATATATATATATATATATATATATATATATATATGTATATATATATATATATATATATATATATATATATATATATATATATATATATATATATATATATATATATATATATATATATATATATATATATATATATATATATATATATATATATATATATATATATATATATATATATATATATATATATTGATAGGTCGTCGCTTTGAATATAAAGATATTTACTAAATAGTGATAATACATATAGTTGAGGATAATTAAGTTGTCTATTGTTTGAAGTAGCCAACTCTATTTTATATTCTTCTTGATGAAAATTAACGATGAAACGTCTACCTGTTCAATAATGAAAAAATAATTAGAATCAGTCAACATATCATTGAGATATGGCCTTTTGAAGTACATTCCAACTTTCATTTATTTTTTTTTAAATTACACATTATATTTAACGTTTGGTAGACAACCCTATTTTCATATTTTTTCAGTGCACCATATAAATAACACCATTTGTACATTATATTTATGTAATTAAATCGCAAGGGTTTCCTTTAAAAACCGCGACACGTATAAACGATCTTAAAAGTCAATGGACAAACATGGATTCACGCTTGAAGTCTGGTAGAAAACCCATCTATGACCGCATACCACATCCAAACCGTTATAACTTTCGATTCCGTCAATGAAATATTTTCAAACTTGCAAGGGATATACTTGATTACTATATCTTTCGAATGCCATGTACTAAATAAGTAGACAAATATTTTTTTGTTTATAGAAATTGGACCAAACCCGTGGGTGTTTGCTGGTAGCCTTATGAAACGTATCATAAAACTTCAAATCGCCATATCTCTCGAATCCCTCGATGGATCATTTTGAAATTCACTGAGAAGATGCTTGGATACTGTATCTTTCGAATGCCGTATGCCAAATTTATGGTCATTTTTTTTTAGTTAATAACGGTTTTAGGAACACCGTGGTGGGGATACATGAAACACCTTTTGCGGGGAAACATGAACCACTTCTAGGTTCGGATTTTTGTAATTTATTGTTAAGGGTTGTCAAAATAATGTGCAACTATAAACGCTAAACTACTCAATAACTCGTACGGTACTTTAAGTCGTTACGTCAGAAACTTTAAAAGGACGAGAAACGTAATTGGGAGTTGATTTTGGACAAGAGACAGAATGGACTGCTTATCTTTTTAATTGTTTAGAAATAAGATTCGGATTGAACAGTGTAGAAACTTTTTTAGAGGCTACGAATCAAATCAGTCTGAGATCTCACTGAATATACCTATAATGTGCCATCGGCAGGCAGAAAGTATAGGTTTGTACCAGGTTAATCACCAGAAATTTGCGCGGATTCCCAAAGGCTCAACCAGGTGGGTCTAGAAATTAGGAAAGAAGACGAGAAAGAAGTAGCATCACTACCGACTCGCCATAAATTAAATTGATCAAAGAAAAACACGATGGGAGAAAGGAAAGAACACAAAAATACTAAAAACAAAAACAAATAATTTTTGATATGGATTCTAAATTACAAACGAACAAATGAAATAATTTTTATGCACAAAAGACAGAATGAACGAACTTTTTTCGTATGGTTCTACGTGTTTTATGATAGTCTGGATAATGATTCAACTATCCTCATGGAGTGGTTCAAGTATCCCCACCCGTGAGGACATTTGACATACTTAACAAATTGCATATAATGTTAATAACACGTTACTTTTGTTTACAAACGGTATTAAATATAGAAAAGCTATGTTTGTTCTTTTTTATTCATGCATATAGAATATTTTATCGCAAAAGGTCTAATACATATAACAATTAACAAAAAAGTGGTTCATCTATCCCCACTTCCCCCTATAGCTAATGATCATGACTATATGGAAAAATCACTTTACCAATCTGCTGTGGAAAACATCAATAAAGCGAATGAGGCATAGAGGATGAAGATTGAAAAACAAACACGATGCCAGAGCAGCACTGATGTTCCATGCAGTAAAGTACCAGCTAAGTTCAACTTCAAATACCAGTATTTGTATACTCTTCCACCTGTTGCTTAAGGACGGTCTTAAGAACAAATTACCTTTAATTCTTTTATTGAGCAATATACGGGACAAAAATGTTCTCGGTTTGTTGCTTGTTTATAGATCAATCAAGGCAGTTTCTAGCTGCATAACCGGATGGGATTTGCTTCTGTGGATCAGCGATTTTGGAAATTAGATGTCCATATTCTATACACAACACAGCGCCAAGAATTTTTAATTAAACACATAAATATTTCTACCAAGTGCAGTTTCAGTTGCACATGAGCAATTTGTCATTCCATTGTTTACAATACATGCGGGCTGCATCATTGTGATGTGGTATATGATGAATTATTTTTTGAGGATCAACTAAAAGTCATTGATCAGTTTTACAAAAATGTGTTTGTTGAATGTATTACCAAACTTTTGGAATTTAAGTATGCTTCATATTACGGTTAAATGAACACTGTAAGAACCCTTAAATGTATTGTTGTTTATATATGGTAAAGGCATAAGTACACCATAGAGTGTATTAAGAACTTGATTAATTTTTATGTTCGAGTATATACTTATTTGCTAAGTACATCAATAACCTTGCTAATCATTCTTCAATTGCGATTACGGATACAAGTTAAAAGTTGAGTTTTACAAATGCTCGGTTTAAAATTCAAAAGATAGAATAAGATTTCGAAAATTTTGTTGATGCCCGTGAACAAAGTGTATGGTACTTTCTGAGTTAAGATTCTATTTGTTTTCACCAAACCAATCACTTGTTCTACGTTCCCACATCTAGCAGCGGTCTGACGTGTGTTGGAAACTTCTTCTTCCATCATCTGAGGACCCCGACGGCATCAAATCCCCGGTCTGTTAATATGATGTTTCCACATTTTAAGCAGTTTAAAATTCCAGAATTTTCTACAATCATATCAGTGGACGATCCTTCAAACAAATTCAAAACAATATGGCCGTCCATTGCTTAAAGATGACTGAAACTGACTGTTTACTAATTTTAAACAGCAAGCTAAGTAGGTAAAAATCCAGATTCAGTCGGTACTTCATTTGACATAATAGAAGTTGCTCCATAAGGGGTAAGGTATGACACGACCAGCTACGCGAGCCGATTTCTCTTAGAACTGTTTCGAAAATTAACACAAACTCTTTTTTAGCATGGCCAATCAAATAGTTCAATGCATCGTCTTCCATAGTGGATACCACGAGCGGAACAATTTATCCATCAAGCATAGCGTTCGTAAAAATGTGTAGTGGTTCAGTTGTATGATCAGCACGCTCCAGCAACAGAAAATCGCTGCAATTAAAGAAAAAATACTTCACATTTTTCCTATTGATGATATACTAAAATCAACTTTTCCAACAGCTATATAGCTCGGAATATTGTGCCTGAATTTCTTCTACAGCACCGTAGTTCTCCAACAAGAAACGATACACTGTATTTTCGATTACCGCCTGAATCGCGCCTGACTGGTATGTGGCATATGATTCATCAATGCTGCGAACAGTCATCGTAAGACCAGCTGATATTGCTTCAATATTTACAAATCGTAAATATATTGGTCCTTCTCGGATTCATTGGTATTTTTCATACCAATCTGCATGAACTGTAGATACTACCTGCAAACAAACAAAAAAGTAAAAGTTAATTACTCTCTAGAAGGCGACAAACTATTTTCAAGCTAATAACCAGTACCTAACTGTGTATAGCAGTGCCACAACAATGCAATACTGCCAATATGAACATTTCACCAAGAAATGAGTACAAAAACTTAGCTCTGGTCTTGTTATAGCTGACCCAAAGCTTTGCACTTTTTAGATTTTCCCCGGTAGGTAAATGTCCGGTATAGTACTTGGCTCAAGCCGTCCTGTTCCTGAAAATATAGATAATCATGGAATTGTAACATATTGATAGATAATGCATTTGCAATATATAATACTCACCAGGATCCATATATTGTTTGAAAGAAAAGTGTAGCTCATCGGCATAATGCATATTCTGGACAAATGTTCGAAAAAGAACCTAAAATCTACAGCGAAATTGAGAAAAAACGAACGTGTAAACAAACGAACGATTTGACAGAAGATTCTAGTAATGTATCTTTAGTAGGAGTATGGACAAGTTGTAACCAGATGCCTGAACAACCAACACGGGTAAAAAAATTGTTCTAGAAGTTGTATTGCACTTTAAAATGGACAAGGGCCGGATTATAATCTATAAAAGATGCATGGCGCTGCTAGCAATGGGCAGATATCGTCTAGCTCTTACAAAAGATAGATCCATTAGTTGGACATTCTTTGTCTTGGCTGTGTACATGGCAAAGTACTCAGAGGTTGATCGCTGTGTGCCGGTTGTGTTTTTCGCTCCCCGTTTAAGCTGAATTTAATACGAAACGTTTATCTTTCCCGTTTATAAAAAGTGTCGAACTGCAGCAATTACTGCCCAAGAAGTATATCCTGTGATTATCAACGTGCATTACGAACGCAATTCTACGATATATTGCAAAACTGTGTGATTTATTTCAACTACCGAGGTGCCATTGTTCGTCTGATCGAAGCGTCGTTATTGTTATTTTTCCTGTACAGAATGGTGTGTGAAGTGGCGGCGATCGATTGCAAACTCGATGTTATTACTGTGTGCCAGGGAAGCTGCTGTAAACGATTTCATGCTCAATGTGTCGGATTGAACGAGGCTAACATCGACGCACTCACCAAGAATATTATCTGGTTATGCGATAAGTGTTTGTAAACCTTTATTAAAACTGTCGCTACCTCGCTGACTGAGTCGTCAGAGCCGAACCCATCTTTGAACAACATCGAATATGAGGTGGCTTTTATGAAATCAAAAATAGACGAAATTCAAAAGACATTATCTCAACTATTGCCACAGAAGCCTCCATGCCCATTTAATTCTACCCCGGTTTCGTCTGTAGATTCACCGAACGAATCGAAGAATGCAAATCGGCTTGATTCACCAACTGACAATGCACATCGAAGTGATATGGAGTTCTCCTTGTTCCTGTCGAAAATAGAACCACATGTTACCGAAAGCGAAGTGAGTGCCTTAGTTTCACAGTGTCTTGGACTCAATTCAAATGACACAATTGACACCAAAAAACTTGTTCCCGGGTGGAAGTCTGTCGATGATATTGACTATGCGTCGCTCAGGATAGGGCTTGATGGGAAGTGGAAGCCACTAGCCCTGCAGGTGACGACTTGGCCTCGAAAAGTCCCCTATCGTGAATTTGTCAACCGGAACAACACGACGTGGAAACCTGGATGTTGAACAACACATTACCGACCATTGTAGATTTTGGCTAATTGGAATTATTAGTGTTTATTTCCAAATGCAACAATGTGATAAGTGTTATATTTTTGTTCTGTATGAAATGTCAATTTTATAACTGTAAATTTCCAAATGCAACAATGTGATAAGTGTTATATTTTTGTTCTGTATGAAATGTCAATTTTATAACTGTAAATAGTATAAGGAACCACCATTGGGATCAAGGGGCCTGTTGGTGTAAATAAATAAATAAATAAATATCGAAGTAAAACTACGTAACGATATGCTGTAGTGAAACAGAATGGTTCGACTAATAAATTTATTAAAAAACTAGAGCGTTACTAAAGTAATAATCTTTTGTAACCTATATCTTCAATACTACACATTTCTTAAAACCGTACGCAATTAATTACTTCAAGCACCATTAAGTGCCGTGTCATTATTTCAAAAGCATCCACCAAATTTACAGTAATTTAATACACACAATATTTTAAATACAACAAATATGTTTTTGTAATACTTCTATCACTTTAACAAAGGCACTAATAGCATTAAGTCCTATTAAGCACATTAGAAATATTTTAGATAGTTTCATGAATTAAATCCAAAATTTGCTATTATTTTAAATACGACGCATAAAAAAAGACTACGTACAAGTAGTGGAGATAGCACCCAAGAGTTGGGAACCATTAGTATTTAGAACAAACAAGAAACCCACACATACGGAGTAGACGCGGCGAATCCGTTCGCCAGATGTGATTTGATGAGATCACCACCATATGTAGCATCTGAAATTAGTCAGTAAAAGTGGCAGCAAAGTACGCGACAAGTTCGTAGAGACGAGAAACAATGTCCATCAGGAAATTAAGGAGATGGTTCTCGGAGTCCGAAAAGCGCTAGGATCTATTAGGTTTTACACCAACCGACATAACCCCACAAAATAAGCTGGATGAATTTCGTTTGACAATTCTCGGTGCTTTGTTTACATGGAAGTTAAGTGAGTTCGAATGTAATAGATGAGCACTAGACTGCCCAGAAAAATAATGAATTTTTGAAAACTCAATCGGCCCACCCCTGAGTCGATTCCTAGTCACACCAGGAGTGCCTGCTCCAATTTTGAAGCAAATCGGACAAGTCTAGCTACCGGACCAACGTGCTTGAAGTTTGTATGGGATTTTTCGACAATCTACATGGAGAAAACCCTCTTGCACACATTTTCGCCGCTAGGTGGCACTGTATACATCAGATTATCACCAAAAGTGAAACTTAAGAAGATAATTTTATTATCTACAACTTTGTTGAAGACTGTAAAGAGATCCGACTCCAATAGGAAAAGTTATTAAACTTTTAACGAAGTGATGTCTGAGTCAGTTTTGCATTGGGCCTATCAGTGCATGATAGTGTATTAGTACTAGGTTCTAACAAACTAAACATTTTTGTGGATTAATGGTTAGATTTAGCTGAATAGTATGTTCGGAAGAATTGCAGTACATAATACGAGTTATGTTTTGGTTAGAAAATTTTAGTACAATCTGTGACCGCATAGATGGCGCCAACACTAAATTTTCAACGGAGAGAGATAGAATATCGAGACGTTTTGAAGAATTACTGCAATATTCTTGTTCTACAACTTTGTGGAAGACACTTAATTTCTATCTCTCTTCGTTGAAAAGTTAGTGTTGGCGCCATCTATGCGGTCAGATGTGGAACTACAATTTTCTAACCAAAACATAACCCGCATTATGTACTGCAATTCTTCCGAACATAGTATTCAGCTAAATCTAACCATTATTCCATAAAAATGTTTAGTTTGTTAGAACCTAGTACTGATACACTACCATGTACTGGTAGGCCCCATGCAAAACTGACTCAGACATCACTTCGTTAAAAGTTTAATAACTTTTCCTATTGGAGTCAGATCGCTTTGCAGTCTTCAACAAAGTTGTAGATAATAAAATTATCTTCTTAAGTTTCACTTTTGATGATAATCTGATGTATACAGTGCCACCTAGCGGCGAAAATGTGAGCAAGTGGGTTTTCTCCATGTAGATTGTCGAAAAATCCCATACAAACTTCAAGCACGTTGGTCCGGTAGCTAGACTTGTTCGATTTGGCTCAAATTTGGAGCAGGCACACCTGGTGGGACTAGGAATCGGCTCAGGGGTGGGCCGATCGGGGTCATTTTTTCTGTCACTCTAATGAGCACCCATTGCACTCGCACTCAGGCAACTGACAAAGTAAACAAACCACCGATAATTGTCAAACATGAACTTAATTCATCATGAGTTCATTCGTGTCGTCATCCTGTAGAACTCAATTGTGAAGGAGTACACAGCGGCAACACTGAGGATTGACGGAATGACTAGGCGGGTCAAAGAGGCAACGCGCTAGGATCCTCGCACTGCCGAACTGAAGGATTCCACTCAAAAGGGAGAAATTTGAAGTATCGTTGTAGGTCGGAATAAGAAGCAAAGGAAACAGTAAAAGCGGAAGGATGAAAGAAAATTGGAGCAAAAGAGCAAGGAAACCCTTACCCTTCAGCTCGTCAGAAGACGCTAAAGGGAGGTAGCCGTGCTCATCAAAACAAATGACGCGACGACGACATTTTATCCCAACTAAATAAAATGGTTTGGCAACATTATTTTCTGCAAACTAGCACCACTAGCGTTAACTTCAGTTGACTCGTATACTATACAGATACCGCAGAGTTGCAATGTCGATAATTTTTTCATCATGAAGTGCTGTGTGAAGTTTTGTGCCAATAAAACTACCGTAGATTTTAAAAATATTGTTTTTTTTATCGCTTACCGATGAACTATGACCTTCGTGCGGAATGGGTCCGGTTCTGTGGTTTACCAGAAAATTACAACATTATGGATAGCTGTAATGGTTGAAGCAACTTTTAGTAGGAACCGTAATGATAAAAGTTATATGCTCTACCTTAGAGATTCGATTCAGAACTTTATTCAAAATATTTTAACTTACTATCTCAATACTTTCCAAAATTCATTCATCAGATTGCAACATTTGACAAGTCTTCTGCTCGATTGGAATGACATTGACAGATATCGTGCTCGATTGGAATGACACTGACAGATAAATGGTAAACAAATGATTGACGCGTCGAGTCTTTATCCAGGGGGATTCAGCGTCGTTACTCCTACCGTGATGTTTGTGGAGTGCGCAGCAGTGCGGCCTCTAGCAAAAGCAAGTATCGGACTAACCATTCCTTAACTTTCCTCCCGCGATCTACGTTAGGGCCTGGCCGGCGCCGGTATTGATCAATAAACAATTTGGGATTACCAGGAGTTGCACATTGGAAGATGTTTCGCTACTCCCAAGCATAATTATCTACTTATTCCCTGTGCAACTTCAGCTAGTCTAGATCGAGAACGGAGTAGCGGCCAGGGGTGGTCGCACAAGCTCAAGCTCAAGCTTATATGACAAAACTGATTAGATTGAGTCCCCCATATTATTTTTTGTTAGATTGCGTCCATTAACCAAATTGAGCTATTATGACCACGATAGCCATATAAAAGAGTGTGAGAGATAACTTCCACTAACCACTACATGAAACGTAACGTACACAAGTTGCCTTGGAAACGTAAGAGAAGCTTCAAACAAATTATGCAATCTTCCCATTCCAGTTCCTTGTCTCCGGATTGCAAATGTTAACGTGAATAATCCAGATTGAATACGATAATCGCTTGGATAGATTTCTATTACCGAATTTACAAAAACTTGAATATTTTTTTCTACTATAAGAAAACCAGAAAGGCAAAATAAACATATGAACTTGAAACAAAATGTTTTAATTTATGAGAACAGTTGAAACAGACTAAATTGCAATGCGAGGCTTCCTCAAACTGATACATTACTCTGAAAACACGTTTACATTGAAAAATAATAATGCTCGTGGAATTCGTTTATTTTCGGCTTTGCATCACGCTGCAAGGAGGTTTAATATTTTCATATATTAGTCATAAATTGTCTAAAACCATGAAAAACCATTTTTCATCACTTGTTATCGTATAAAAAACCTTAAAAACATGTGAAATAATTTTGGCCATGGATTTGATATAGTTACGCCACTGTGCGACGTTACGAAAAAAAAACCAACGGCGTCTTCATGTGCAGCTGTTACGCACCTACTAGGTCGACAGTAGAGCAGTTCAGTTTAATTCTGGAGCAGCTAACCGAACAGTTAATCGGTCGAAAACCGATAGTCATTTGGCGGTGCTTTCAATGCCTGGGCTGTAAAGTTGGGTAGTAGAGTAACCAACAAAAGAAGGTGTATGCTGTAGGAAACTCGGCAGTCTTCACTGACAGCGAATATGGACTGGAGAGTATGCAAGAAGTATACCCATAGCGACCATCACACGATTCGCTACCGTATCGACCAATGGAACCCTATGGTAGACCCAAGGACGCAAGAAGTTGGGGTGCTGAATGGCACAAGGGAGCCGAAGAGCTCAGTTAATTACACAATCTGGAGTTTGCCAACCAGATAGCCCTCGTAGGGGAAAAGCACCAATTATTGATCCACAGCTAGCTTTCGTACTGCCACTGGTGATGTGTCGAGCCCATTAGAAACTAACTTACTAAGTAGTTGGACTAGAGTCAGTACTATGCAGATAGAAAACTCCTATCCGAAGAAATGCTCTAAGGTAGTGAAAACAGGTTCGGTGGCAAGAGTGGTTATTTATCAGGTCGGCTGGCTGCCCATCCCGTTACCTGAGCGGAGTTTTGAACATTTTTCTGCTCAGAGTGTTTTGAAACATTTTTTCGACTTTAAATATATAAACATGCACACGTACAAAAGTGCATTGTCCTAGTTTGTCGAGTTGAGTCGTTTGGTTTAGTACGGAATTGGGAAGAAGTTTTTAAAGTTTGAGCGAATTTATTTTTCAAAAAATGCAAAAATGATTTCAGTTGGATGCTGGCTTCAAAAAATGATTTCTACATGCTGTAGTTTTCATGTTTGACTGCTCGGGTAGTTAACATTCGGTAACAGCATAATTTTAATGATTCTTGAAAGTGTTCAATGTGGTGCGATAGGTTTATTACTCCGTTCTGCAAAATCTGTTTACTTACTACAAATAACCTAAAATGTTGGTGCGAATTTTCCAGCTCCAGTCACACCAGCTATAAGCGAAATCATTTATCTACCGCATTCATGTGAAATGTGATTCAAATTAAAATTTTAGATGGGGTTAAGAGTATATTATCGCCCTATTTCCATTATCACCTGACCCATCTGCAGTCGTTGGTTAGGGTAGGCTCAAATGGTAGTGCGATAATTGGGGCATTCAATTCGAGTTTTCAAGCAGAATTTTTTCGCTATTCTCGGTTTATTTTTGTTATTATATTAGTTCTTAGGAACGATGCAAAGATACCGGTTTATACGCATTTCATCGATTGTGGGCTGCACCAATAATGAAATAGTGCGTCACCTTTCCCAATAGGGCCAAAATAGGCTCTTGTCCCAGCAGCTCGAAGAAGTCACACAGTAGTTTATCTGCATGTCAATATCATGTGGGTCACAGATAATGGCAGAACTTCAGCGTAGTGAAACACTGGTACAATGCGATTTTACAAATTTTATGCAAAGTTTCATACGATGAACACCAACAACATCGGCTGGAATTGCGGAATACTGTTTCTATTAAATATAAGGCGTATCTTATTTTTTAGGAACAAGTCTAGGTAGCTAAAATGCTCAACGCTTGCCATTCCAAATGTTCATTTGTGGTTTCTAATATGTGTCATTTTCAATTGTGCCAGTGTGGCATAAAGCTGACGGTATTTGGAGCAGCCGCTCCCGCACGAGTGGAATGCGTCGAAAACAATTCCAAAAGTAACATCTGCAGATAACTTGAATCAACTGCAACAATGCCATGGAAAAGGTTCTTTTCATACAAGTGTCGTGCAATTGAAATGAAACAGTTTGTCTTAGATGTGTAAAATTTTATTTAGAAATTACAAATTTCTTCAATTGGAAAACTTTTTTACACTGGTGCATTTGCTGTATTTCGTATTCCAGATGAGTCTCTTATTGTTTTGAATTTGGCAATGATGCAAGTATCGATGAAAGGTATCAACGAGTGGAATCGTTTGTGACAGAGGTATAGTGAAAGGTGTTCCATACTAGAGTGACTGAGGTATTATAAACCGCTTTAGGAAATCATTGTATATATAATTTTCTTTGAACTGGAGTCGGCTGTTTCCAATTTTTGGGCTAGGTTTGCAGTCTAATTTTTAAGCAAAAACAAACTATTTTGTCTGCATCCGACTGACTGAAATGTCGGATGAAGATTAAATAGTTTGCTTTTGCTTAAAAATTAGACTGCAAAGCTATACACCTAGCCTAAAAATTGGAAACAGCCGACTCCAGTTCAAAGAAAATTTATTTATTTTTATTTTGGAACGTGTAAAATGCTTTCGAAAGTTTTCATATTAATTGAGATTTTACAAAAGATATCTCTACGTTTTGGCCAATAACTACGTTTCTGAAAGTATCAACTAACAGTAACGTTCCATTGTGCGTGGATTCAGTAAAGGAAGGTGGAAAATTGGACAACTAATGATAGTAACTCGTAGAATTCAACATTAAATTCTACACATTTATTATATTTCTAGATGCGGGGGATAATGATCAAAACTGTCTACATCTAACGATTTTTTTTTCAAATATACATTCAATGAATTAATGTGAACCACAAAATATGTTCAACCGTCCTGCCCAGGTGTGCTCGTTTTTTTCGCACTAGCATCGAAGTACAAAACGTGCGAACAAGGTGGCACAAAATTGCACTGACGTTTTGCTGGCAAAACTTTCGCATTATTGTACCCAAGAGGAGCTTCTTTTGAAAATTCTTTCATTATTCACCAACCGTACGACGTTCTGTGCACCAACTTTTGTCATTATTCTAAGACATGATTTATAGCCCTGCATGCAAGCCTGTTCCGCCCCGAGGAAACAAAACTCTCAAATTTAATTCCGGGAGATTTAAACCATGAAACAATTCGAATTGGTGGATGCATCTGGGGAGTTCTGAAATGGATAACACAGCATCCAAATATCTTTTTAGATGTTTCAATTTATAACTCCTCATTGATGCGCTACAATTGAACAAGCATTCTCAAAACGGCGTAAAGGCCGTCGCACGATCAATCATTTTTTTTATTCATTTCGTTTATTTGATCGGCACAAATGCGTTAGCTTGGCGGTGCCGAATTCTTTTGTTTTTACATTTTGAATATCTTAAAACTAGGAGGTTACAATGTTGAAATATTTTTTTTATAAAAGAGAAAAAATTTAGAGCTATCTTAAGACTAGAAAAAAAAATTCTATATATAATAGAGGGAGCAAAAGATTTTTTTTTATGAAACATTTTAAAAACAAGGAATTCAATAGTAATAGTTTTTTAGGAAATATTTACAGTTATCTTAAAACTAACAATATAGTTTGGTACACAAAAGGGGGAACAAAGATTTATGAAAAATTTCACAGATGTTTTAAAACTAGGGATACAATTCTATTTACAAGATGGGGGAGAATAGTTTTAACAAAGAGTAGAAATTACAACTATCTTAAAACTAGGAATACGGAATACAAATTTGATTTTTTATCGGATACTTATGCTTGGTCATTTCCAAAATCGGTGTAGAAGTAGTTGTATCAAGGACAGGGGAGAGAAGGCGTAGATGGTGACCGGTGGAGAAGAGCAAAACTTGCAACTTTCGGGCAAACGGGAGATCAGCGAAACAAATTTGCGCCTCAGTCTAGTAGGTCGGATTGGCGGATGGTATTCTTCGGACCCGCGGGGAATCCTTCAAAGGGAATCCTTCGGACCTCGAGTCGCTCTCGCTTCAGATTCCGTAGTGATAAGGGCGACGGCGGTTACATAGTGGCAGTCTGAAGCTTATCGGTTCCACACGGCAAGAGGAAACTTCTAAAAACGAGAAATAAAAAGAGAGGGGCTAAATTGGGATATTTATCGTTTTTATGAAAGTATAAATAAGGGACATATAGGGGAAATCACGATTTGCCAGCATATCTCGGACTGGGACATTGGGTGGTCTACCTCGGGCCCGAAGGGAATCCTTTAACTGAGACCTGGCGTCCAAACACCCGGCGCATACCCAGACAACGTGCTCGATGTCATGATAGCCCTCGTCACAAGCGCACAGACTACTCTCCGCAAGCCCAATACGCCGCAAATGTGCATCTAAGGTGTAGTGGTTGGACATAAGTCGGGACATTACACGAATAAAATCCCGACCCACATCCATCCCCCTGAACCAAGGCTTCGTTGATACCTTTGGGATAATCGAATGTAGCCATCGTCCAAGTTCACCATTGCTCCACGAGGTTTGCCAACTGTTGAGCGTCCTCTGACGACAAATACTAAAAAATTCGTTGAAGTAGATTGGTCTTTCGTATATGTCACCATTTAATGCGCCCACCTTTGCTAATGAGTCGGCCTTTTCATTGCCCGGGATAGAACAATGAGAGGGGACCCAAACAAAGGTAATCTGATAAGATTTTTCAGATAACGTACACAAGGACTCCTGTATCTTCCCCAGAAAATACGGGAATTGCTTTTTAGGCTTCACCGCACGAAGAGCCTCGATAGAGCTGAGGCTGTCCGAAATGATGAAGTAGTGATCTGTGGGCAGAGTGTCGATGATCCCAAGGGTGTACTGAATTGCAGCTAACTCTGCGACGTAAACTGAAGCCGGATCATTGAGCTTGAATGAAGCGGTGATAGTATTGTTGAAGATACCGAAGCCAGTGGACCCATCGAGATTTGATCCGTCAGTGTAGAACATTTTGTCACAGTCGACTTCTCGCAATTTATTATAAAATATATTGGGGATCACTTGAGGGCGTATATGGTCCGGGATTCCACGAATCTCTTCCTTCATGGATGTGTCGAAGAATACAGTAGAATCAGAAGTATCTAGGAAACGAACATGGTTGGGAGTATACTTAGAAGGATTAATGCTCTGTGCCATGTAGTCGAAGTACAGGGACATAAATCGGGTTTGAGAATTAAGCTCGACGAGCCTCTCGAAGTTTTCAATCACCAACGGGTTCAGAATATCGCATCGGATGAGCAATCGATATGAGAGTTCCCAAAATCGATTTTTTAGCGGAAGAACGCCCGCCAGCACTTCGAGACTCATCGTATGGGTCGAATGCATGCAACCCAAGGCAATGCGCAAGCAACGATACTGGATTCTCTCCAGTTTGATGAAGTGTATGTTCGCAGTGGAACGGAAACAGAAACACCCGTACTCCATCACCGACAATATCGTTGTTTGGTACAACCTGATCAGGTCTCCTGGGTGAGCACCCCACCATGTTCCAGTTATTGTTCGGAGAAAATTGATCCTTTGTTGGCATTTCTGTTTCAGATACCTAATGTGACATCCCCAAGTACCTTTAGAGTCGAACCAGACCCCGAGATATTTAAATGTGAAAACCTGGTTGATCGTTGCACCCATTAATAGAAGCTGGAGTTGCGCCGGCTCACGCTTCCTAGAAAAAACAACCAACTCAGTTTTCTCCGTGGAGAACTCAATACCCAGCTGAAGAGCCCAAGCAGACAAATTGTCCAAGGTATTTTGTAATGGTCCTTGCAAGTCGGCAGCTTTTGGCCCTGTAACAGAGACCACCCCGTCGTCTGCAAGTTGCCTTAGCGTGCATGAATTGGCAAGACAATTGTCAATGTCATTCACGTAAAAATTGTAGAGCAGGGGACTTAGACATGAGCCCTGGGGAAGACCCATGTAGCTAAATCGCGATGTTGTTAAATCGCCATGCGAAAAGTGCATGTGCTTTTCAGACAACAGGTTTAGCAAAAAGTTATTTAAAATTGGTGAAAGACCATGCTGGTGCAGCTTCTCTGACAGAATGTTGATAGAAACTGAGTCAAAAGCCCCCTTAATATCCAAGAAGACTGATGCCATCTGCTCTTTGTTAGCATAGGCCATTTGGATTTCTGTAGAAAGCAACGCAAGGCAATCGTTCGTCCCTTTGCCTTTGCGGAAGCCAAATTGTGTATCTGACAGTAAGCCATTTGCTTCAACCCAATTGTCGAGGCGAAACAAGATCATGTTCTCGAACAACTTCCGAATACAGGACAGCATTGCCATCGGCCGATACGAGTTGTGGTCGGAGGCTGGTTTTCCTGGTTTTTGAATGGCGATGACCTTCACTTGCCTCCAGTCATGAGGGACAATGTTACCCTCAAGAAACTTGTTAAATAAGTTCAGCAAGCGCCTTTTTGCAGAGTCAGGCAGATTCTTCAGCAAGTTGAATTTGATTCTGTCTAACCCTGGGGCGTTATTGTTGCATGACAAGAGAGCAAGTGAAAACTCCACCATCGAAAACGGTGTTTCGTTCGCGGTATCGGGAGGAGACGCGGCGCGGCACGTTTTCTGTACCGGGACAGAGTCCGGACAGATCTTCTTGGCGAAAGCGAATATCCAACGGTTTGAATATTCCACGTTCTCGTTGGTACTATTACGGTTACGCATACGTCGAGCCGTACCCCAAAGAGTGCTCATCGCTGTTTCTCTCGTTAAACCGTCGACGAACCGGCGCCAATAACTGCGTTTTTTGGCTTTCATTAAACTCTTCATTCGCCTTTCTAGCGACGCGTACTGTTGATAGCTAGCGGGTAACCCGTCTTCCCGGAAGGCCTTATATGCAGTGGACTTCTCCGCGTACAGCTCTGAGCACTCTTTATCCCACCACAGTGTGGGAGACCGTCCATGGGTATTCGCGCTGGGTACTGGTTTAGTCTGAGCTTGATTCGCACTGTCGAGAATCAAGCCAGCCAAAAACCTGTACTCTTCCTCTGGAGGAAGTTCTTGAGTGGATTCGATTTTAACGGATATCGCGGTCGCGTAACTCTTCCAATCAATGTTCCGTGTGAGGTCATACGAAGCATTGATTGTTTTCGATGGTCTTGAACCGTTAGCAATTGAAATCACGATAGGCAAATGATCGCTACCGTGGGGATCAGGGATCACCTTCCACATGCAATCTAACTGTAGCGATGTCGAGCAAAGCGATAAATCCAACGCGCTTGCGCGTGCTGGTGGTGTAGGAATCCGCGTCATTTCTCCCGTGTTTAAGATGGTCATGTTGAAATTGTCGCAAAGATCTTGGATTAATGTTGATCTATTATCATCATGAAGACAACCCCATACCGTACCGTGCGAGTTAAAGTCTCCCAGAACTATCCGCGGTGCCGGTATGGATTCCGTGATATTACAAAGCGTTCGGTGCCCTACCGAGGCACTAGGAGGAATGTAAATGGAAACAATGCAAAGGTCTTTACCTTTGATTAAAACTTGACAAGCGACAATTTCAATGCCTGGTGTTGAAGGGAGGTTAATTCGGTTGAAAGAATAGCACTTTTTGATCCCCAAAAGTACTCCTCCATAGGGGTTTTCTCGATCCAGACGAATTATATTAAAGTCATGGAAGTTGAGATTTATATCGGAAGTTAACCAAGTTTCACATAATGCGAAAGCATCACATTTTAAACTATTTAGTAAAAATTTAAAGGAATCGATTTTCGGGAGGATACTTCTGCTGTTCCACTGTAGAACAGTGATCGAATCGGTGACCTCGTTCGATGACTTAGTCATCGAAGGATACGATCGCTGCAAGGAGGGGCCATTTAGTAGTCAACTGCTTCAAAAATGTTTGCACTATAGGGAGAAAACGTATCAGAAGGCTTTTAAGAGGATCAGTAACATTGAAAGCTGTGAAAAGTCCACTATGTCAGAAAATTTCATTAGTTCGCTACTGGACTGAGTATCTGTTTGAAAAAAGGGGACACTTGGGGTTTTTGGTGTCCCTGGAAGTGGTGGGTACTCCTTGTTAGAATTAATATTTCCAAGTCCTGGAGCAAATTGCTTCGGCTGTAGTGCATCACTTCCGTTGGATTTATTGATTGTAGTTGGCGCACTCTGAGTGGACGACACCTTGGCACCCTTACGATGCAATTTAGGGGAGGCTAGATTTCTCCTCTTCCTGGATTCCCCTGGGTTAACCAAAGATGTTCCCTCTTATGGGTCGTCAGATTCTTGCTCAACGCCAGCCAAAAGAGCAAAGGAATTTTCGGAAGGGACAGATGGCGAAGCATTCTTTAGCATTTCTGCATAAGAGTGCCTCGAGCGATCCTTAAGGGAGCGCTTAATTTTATCCCCGCGCTGCTTGTACGCCGGGCATGACTTAAGAGCATGCGGAGGGCCCCCGCAGTAAATACACTTCTCAGTTTCTCCACCGCAAGCGTCATCCTCATGCTCTCCCTCGCATTTGCCGCACCGTTTTTTATTGCCACAATAAGTGGCTGTGTGGCCCAGTTGCTTGCAATTGCTGCCGTTCATTACCCGCGGTACAAACAGGCGAACGGGTGAGCGAACCCTATTCCAGAATCTTCACCTTTTGAAGTGAAGGGTCCTTAAAGCAGCCAACTCCGTACTTCAACAGGTCTTCGCACTTTAGACCTGGTTCGGCGACTATTCCATCGATCTCCACTGCCCTACAAGGCACATACACTCTGAATTGTTTCGTAAAACGCTCGCTGCGAGCAATCTGGTTTGCCTGATCGAGGTCATTTACTATAACGCGTATCTTATTGGCTCGAACACGTGTTATCTGAGCTACGGCCGGGTAGTTAGCAGTCAGCTCCCGTGATATTTCTAGAATATTGGGCGATTTTGTGTTGGGCCGGAAATACACCACCCAGGGTCCATTTGAACTGGCTGGGTATGTTTTAATACGGGGAGGACTGGGGGAATCAGGGGAGGGAGTAATATCGGGTTTATCCGGTAAATCCATGGGAATATCATTCCCATCCAATGTTCCTTCGCCCTCGGCCATTTAGGCACGAGGATAGCACGTGGTGTAAACGAGAGATGAAACTTGTAGATCAATCATTTGATTAATTGTGAAAAAAATTCTATTGAAGAACCTAGGAATGATAGGGCTCAGACACATTTTATCAACCAACATTACCTTATAGGTGAAAGTGAAAAATGTGAAATATATTATTACAATACTCTGTTCAACATGTGAATTAACAAGGTGAAGTTTACGATAACTCAAGCAAGTTGCAGTACTAGGTTCAATGTTCTCTACAGAAGAATGTTTGAAAATCTTGCATAGAAACGGAGATGCATTCTGTTTTCTTGAATCACTTAAATTCGTCTGATCTGATAATAGAGTTTTCGATACTTTACTTAGTTTTGGTGAAATTTTATACCTCTATCAATTGATTGAAATTGACTTAGCTTCTCCTGTCCCATCGTTCAGTACAAACAAATGTTGTCTTCTCAGTTCTGTCAGCAGACTTCTCGGGTTTTTGAACCCAAAACCCGGACTCGGGTTCGGGTTCTGTAAATTTGTACTTCTCGGGTTCCGGATTTTCAAATTTGAAATTCTCGGGTTCGGGTCGGATCCGGGTTATTGAAATTTTAAGCTTTCGGGTTCGGGTCGGGCTCGAGTTTTTCAAATTTGGAGTTTTCGGTTTCGGGTCGGGTTCGGGTTTTGAACAAATCAAGCCCAATCATTGCTTGATGCTGTTTACGTTTATCCACAATACCTAGTCTCTTTTTGTAGTAATTAACTTTACTTAGTGGCGATTTCTCCACCTTCGCTTAACGCTTAAGCCAGGTTTAAACGTACTGGTAAACATGGTTTAAAAGTTAAGCGAGTGTGTAGAAATCGGTCCTTACCTTAGAACATTTTATTTTTCATTCATGTATAATTTTGTTTATTCATATATAAAATTTTGAATTCATGTATATTTTTTTTCATAATAATTATTTGATGGTATTATTGAACCAAGTCAAAGGAAATTTGTCGAAGTCAAATCAAATCAAAGGAAATTTGTCGAAAAATATTGGTTCACCATGGAATAAGAATTTCGACATACTTAGGCCGCGGTCGGAGTAAACGCGTAGAACTCGGTTAAAGCATATAGCAAATCAAAGCGAATAGAATTCTACGGGCGGTAGAGATAATACGAAATTATCTATTGATCCGCTCCTGCTTGGTCATTTTAACAATAGCAAGCATTCGAAATGCTTTCAAAAGTGTCGCGAGTGCTCTGAGTAGCAGTACTTTTTGAAACAACTATGTAGGGGAGAGTGAGGACACTTGATCCTTGGGGATATTTGATTCCCTGGTCATATCTCATAATCTATACGCATAAAGTTATCACAATATTGAAAGAAAATGAAATATTTGGTCGTTTATGATGTTTAAAAAATCAATCTGATGTATTTATATTTGGTTTGGGAAAGTTATTTAATATTTTAGAAAATGTGTTCAAATTCATCTCGATAATCTTTTTACAATTGTTTTGAACGGTTTTATGTGATCATCGAACTAATTATATACCAATATTTTCAAGTACGATTATTTTCTAAGGACTTTTGTCTAGAAAAACACGTTTTTCGAATAAAAAGTTTTATAACATTTAAAAAAAAATTAAATTTTGTTCACCTCATACAATAGGTATCTTTGATCCCTGTAACACTGGGTATTCTTGATCCCTATCATTAGTTTTCTCAAACACTTTCGAAATGTATAGAAATAGAAAAAACATCATTTCCATAAAGTACCTGGCACCATTACATGATCTAAAATGTTTTTTTCCGTGAAAAAATATGGTATAAGTTACTGAAGATTGGAAAAGCAAATTAAACAACACTAATTTACCGCAAATACTTGTCTTGACTTTCTACTGTGGTTAAAGTTTGTCGTGCATCAAAAAAGATAGTCTTATTAATTATTTTGTCAGGATAGGTGATTAGCTGAACTTTCCTGCCTATAAACCATAATCTTCTTCGTTTCTTTAGCCCTAGAAGGCAGTGGATCAAGTTACCACACGTTCTTACAAAAACCGCGTTTTGACATGATTTTCCAAACTGTTCATATTACTGATAAGACATAGTATTCGGATTTAAGCATTATTCATAGCTCTTGAAAAACGAATCGACTTCAAGCTGGCGAACATTGCAATTAAAATTTTTATTTCATTGAAAAGTTATGAGAAAAAAACAAAAGTGGGATCAAGTTTACCCACTCACCCCTATATTGTTACCAGAAACATTAATTAAAATGATAATTTGTATATTCTTAGCATAGTTGCGATCCATGAAATTCCTAACGATAATGATGTGACATCAAAACACATCAGAGAATCTTGATTGACACCCTTCGACACGAGTTTGACCATACCAAACAGTAACGCGGGTGCCGTCGTGTAAACTTTCGAATATGAGTTGCCATAGCCTAATTTAATACATCTAATAAATTATTCAATTTCGACGTTCAATAATAGTAAATTTAAATGCGAATTCCACTCGCCAGTAACCTATTTTGCTAGGGGCAGATTTAACTGGACACGTATCGTGCTACTTCAAGTTCGACAGATTCTGTCATTCTTAGATGAGTACAGGATCCAGCTCGAGCAGGCCCGTGCGCAAGGGGAGGTTGAGAGTTTTGAATTACTTTTAAAAATTTATTAACTTCCTGTTCAGGAAAAAATACCGTTTTGACACATAAAATGTCATTTGTATTCGGTCACTCTAGAAACAAGTCAATGGAGAAACCAAGGACGAAACTTTGCGAGGTTAGCTGGAAAGGGATGTATGTCAAGTTGGACGGCTTCTCTGAAGGATCAGTTCACGTTTCGGTAAGCTTCGATATTAGCAACTGTTTTAAGTAGACAGCAGATGTCGGTCAGCGGGCTAGGAACGGCAGCTAAGGAAGAAAAACATGAAGTTGGAGAAAATCGGAATATCGTTGTCTAGAGAAAAAAATAGTTTCTATTTTAAATTCATTCTAAATTCTGAAACATTCCAAACCAGATTCGACCACCAAAACTGATTTTAATTAAATTATGGTATTACATATTACGTATTGTACAATTAACATTTAAAAATTTAAATTTTGGACTTCTCCGAAATTTTATTCTGGATCCGCTCCCGGCTTATAGTAAATTTATAATTGTTCAAAAGTTATCGATAATCTAAATAATGCAATCCCTGTTTAACTCATTGGATAATTGATGGGAGTATTTGGATATTGAAGAGGGAAACCGGTTTCTAACGTGAATCATTTTTTTTTTATTTCGATTATAGAGGTTTTAACCTTAAGGTCATTCGCCTCTTCGGGTTAGAAAAATCTCTTATGAAAATTTCTAACCCTATGTGCGGGGTCGGGGCTCGAACCCAGGTGCGCTGCGTACAAGGCAATCGATTTACCAACTACGCTACGCCTGCCCCCAACGTGAATCATATTAGAAATTACTTTTCAGAATAATGGCAGAAAATTTCTGTTAAATGCAAGAAAAATTTGCGGATAGCATTCTAAAACGATTGAAAACTGTAACTACAAAAAATTATTCACATCTCATATGTCTCGAAAACTTCTCTTTTACTTGTAAATTACTTAAACGTATATGGACTTGAATCATTGTAGAAAAATTTTACTAGACCTTCATACTGAAAGCAAGATTTTTGACAAAAAATGAAAAGGCAGAACGATAATCGCTACAACAATAAATATCGGATACCCATTTCGTTTCCACAGCAGAGATTGAATGACAATGCACAGACAAGATTAAAATTTCGGTGTATAGAATGATATATATGGTAATGAGCCTATTTTCGCCATGTTTCTATTATCACCCAACCCATTTGAAACCGTTGGTTAGAGCAGTATCTGCCATCATTGTTCAACGCATTGGGTCAAATGGTATGACGACAATTGGGGCATTCAATACAAGTTTTTCTTATTATGTTAGTTCTAAGGAACGAAGTAAAAGCACCCTTCCTAATAGGGTGAAAATAGGCACTTTACGCTATGGTATAAAATTTGTGTAAAGTGCTTGTATTACTTGTTGGAGGGAAGCCGCCCTATTCAGTATAGTGCGCTTGAATAAACCTTTACTAGCATTGGTCGTAGAAAGATTAACATGAGCAGAGTATCCACTTGAAGCGTTAATGGAGCAATGTCAGCAGCATCCCAAAACAGCAGGCATCGTCGGATTCATACAATAGGGACACAACTCCAAATTTATTCAAATATTTGTTTCACCCTACACAATACCGTTTTGAAATTCATTCGACATAAGAGCATATAAATAATTATATTTGCTCCTAAGATATCGTCAAAAGAGTTAAGTTAAAAGCATTACAAATGACATTTTTTTCGAAGGTAGCTCGTCGCCGGATTGTTTCGGTAGTTCCTTAAATTTTCCAAAATAATAATGATTTTGACTATAAAAATGTTTTGTTATGTCTTGGAATCAACATTTTTTAATGCTTTTTATGAACATTTGCAGATTTTGAGTTGTGCCCCTATTGCACGAAACCGACGCATTTTGAAACTGATCCGTAGCGGAAATGCAATGCAAAGTGGTAGTATCTAATAGAATGCACTACTCGTTGGAAAGGTTTAATATATGGATCACCTGATGCCACTTATGTCTTGAGGATGTCAGAGTTGTGGCAGTTTATGCCACTCATTCTGCTTTTGAAACAGATCGTTATAGGATATAAGATTCATCTGCTCTAAATTTGCACGTTTCTCGTATATGGATTAAGTAAGGTGGAAGTATTCCATTAATTGTGTTAGTGTCAGTAATATAAAAAGTTAAAAGAATTCTTATTTTACATATATGTACCAGATGGTTTAAAGTATATCATTGTGACAACAGCATAAATAACTAACAACGTATTTATAGCCATGTGTACTACATTCTAGAATATTGTCATATGGGAATACGAGATATATGAGAAATTTTGTTGTAGTGTAAACTAGATTTGAATAATTTTTCATTGAGTTCTCATAGCAAAAACACTTTTAATCCATCTAGCAGGGAGACCCTTCATAGAACAATTCACATTCAATATTCGCAATTGACCACTCCATTTCATCATAATGTATTCAACAATATTCATTGCATATTATAAATATTTTCAAACTAGATTTCTATCATAAACAAGTAAAATAACAAATATATAGCACCGCAATTTTTTTTTAATATTTTGATCACTTAACCTATAATGAATAAAATACACGAAATAAATATACTAATCAGAATGAATCCAAAGAATGAAACGAATAAAATAGATAAAATTAGCTCTAATGAACAAAATGAATAAAAATAATAGTGAATGAAATAAATAATATAAATGAAATGATCATATATTTAAAATTAGGCATATAATCATAACAAATAACGAAAACAAAGTAAATAAAATCCACAAAAGGAATAAACCAAAAAATTAGTTTATAGAACAAAATTCAAAAAATGATTTAAATCAAGTAGAGGAAGAAAACGAATTGTACGAATTGGAGAACCATTGTTTGAGAAAGTGTTTCCATTATTTCCTGTTTTCACCTTCCGTTCTTCAATTTTTGACGATATAGCTCAAGATTACGGTATTTTTATTTTATTTATTAACCTTGATTAGCTGTGAGTCAAAATCTCCCAAGTGTGCATACCATTTTTCGCCGGTCGAGTTTTTCTGTTATTTTTTTATTGCTTCACAATAATAAGTAAAATTGCAATTTGAACGGTATTTCGAAATTCGAAATATTTTCAAAGTTATGGTAATTTATATTTTTTAACGTGAGTTTGGATTTTATTTTATTTATTACGACTGATAGCATTGATCCTGTTCATTTTTTCCCAGTTAATCATCTAGTGCCCAATTTTTTTTTGGCTTGAAAAAACTCTTGTAGGTGGGCTTCGTGATGAGAAAAACGAAAATATTGTTGATAATTCTTGTAAGTAATGGATTTTTCATTAAAGCTTTAAAATAAGTAGGTCGCCTAGAGGCGGTGTTGGGCACCTGAGCGAATAAAAAGCAAAAACTTTTTTCTTCTCGTTACGTCAACATAAGCGAATACAGATGGTTGCTTTTATTTCGGACTCCATCATAATGCAAATCACCTAAACTGTAAGGAGTATTTCTCTAGCGCTTTGGTTGTTTAATCATTGACTTCAAATTTATAGCAGGAGAGTCCAGGATCTGCTGGCGATGGTTTCACTTATCATGTTTATTTTTTTTTATTTGACATTCCGGCAGTCGCGCTAGTGCACTGAGTGCACGCTGTTTGAAAATCTAGCGGAATCGCCTTAGAACACCAGCGGGTGCTCGTTCAGTGGGCTATAAGCGCGACTTCCGGAGGGTTAAGAAGATCGTGTAAAAGAGAATGCGTTGCATAAAAGAGCAGATTGTTGGCTGCATCTTAGAACCTTTAATATGTGACGCGGAAATCTTGCCAACTTCCGAGTGTACGCACAATGATGCCACCTGGCCACTTTTGATGATAAAGTATGGATCGCGTGAGATGTCTTTTCAATAAAACTGTAAATTAATCGAAACTTGTTGTTATTTTTCAGCCTCAATTTTCCGGCACTTTGAATTCGGCGCACACTTCGAATTCAAAAGCGAGTCTCGAAATTCTTCAGGTGAAATTCTGAGGTGAACAAACAAAAAAAAAACAATTTTGTTTGTGGTTACGTATATTACATATACGGCCACGGAATGTTCTTTTCGCGCAATGAACCTATTTTCGCCCTAACCTTGTACAGCCGTTGGTTAGAGCGGCGTCAGCGATCTTTGTTCAACGCATTGGTTCGAATGGCAAGGCGATTTTTGTTATCATAATGGTTCATAAGAAGAAAGCAATGATAATTGGTTCCAATTCATACGCATTGCATTGTTCGAGTACTTAATGAAATGGCGAGGAACCCTACCTACCCCGACTAAAATAGGCTCTTTACTCTAATACGCTAGAAAACTCAATATCGCGTGTACAAAACAGAATGAAATATAACAAAAACAGATTGGAGAATGTATTACACAGTATTTGGAGTGCGTGCAGAACTAGAGACAGCGCCATATGTCTAATACAAAAGGAGAAAAAAAGATTCCGCCAACTAGCCCCAGACTCTCCCAAAAATTATTAACAAAAAAGCTAAACTTCGGAATTATTCCACTAAATCAATTCACATCTATAATGAAATAGTAATAGACTACTCAAAAATATTTTTTTTAGTTATTTAAATTTCCAAAAATAGTTAAAATTTGTTTAATGAAGATTACCACTAAACTCAAAATAGTTTTTTTCCACGTTTTCCTCGAATATTCAACTTTGAACTTCAATTGCTTTTGACCGAAAGCTACGAATATTCAAACAATGTGTGTGTATGAAAGGCGTGAGCATTGCACAGTGGCGGATTTTCCCTAAAACCTAATCAAAAGTCGAAAATGGTTTTGATTGACCTGCAAAGGAACATACCACGATTTTTTGGGGCGCAGATTACGGTTTTGATGTAAGATTTTCAAAATTCAAAATCGCGTATACAAAATGGTTGACATTTTAATAGAAATATATGTAAATTTTCACGAATGAATGGTTTCGATGGTTCCAGTGTATGCCAATAACGTTTATAATGTATCGAATTTTAAATGGTGTGTAGTTAAATGATAGAATTTGTTGATTTGCACGAAATAAGATATTTGGGTGTCTAGATGATGTAGCTTTTATGAGAATTGATGTTATTAGTCATTTCAAACTATGTATTTATGGTGTTATTAGGCATTTCAAACTATGTATTTTGAAATATTATACAACATAGTTATAAAACTTTTCAACTCTCTGTACGATTATTATTCAATTGTTGTCCGATACACATATTTCTCAAAGCACGAAAAATAGTATTTTTTTTAATTATAAAAAATAAGCCGATTCTGTTACGAAATGCATGGAGTGAAAATTGACAATAAGCTTGCATGCAAATTGTAGTAACTAAAAATGAATACGACAAAATACGAAAATAAGTGAAATTCCCTAAGAGTCATAGTTTCATTTAAATTGATAGACCGAGGATTTGTCCATAATCCATTATTACGATGAAGCGTCCATTTAAAAGCATGCGTTATACTTAGTCAGAACACGCTTGTACTGCTTCCTGGTATAGTTTTGAGCAACCACGTTTTGTTGTCATGCTTGCTGACATACTACGACTGATAACCTTCTCACAAACAAATTCGCCAAGCTGCAGTGTACGCCAAAGTGAGATTTTTAGCCAAATCACGGCCTGAAATCCCAGTATTCTTTTGCACTACTGATTTTCGCTCGTAGAATCCAGTCATATATTCCACCTCTTAATTTGTTTTGCTTTGCATGATCAAACGTCATAGTTTCTCGGTAACGTTTAACCACGATATTCGCAATCGATTATTGAAATTTGGAACTTTTGGCGATCTCTTCTGTTGACCTCGTTGGTTTTCAATATGAACGACCAAAAGTACGTCTTTTGCGTTCCACTTTTAATAACTTTTGAAAATGTTTATGAATCTCAATGAAATTTTCACCGCTAAATACACAATTCTTCCTGTTCAAAATGCAGTATTTTGCAACTCGCTATGACAACCGGAGGTGCAGCAGTAATTAAAAGTACGAGTCTAAATTTTAAACTGAAAATCTTGTAATCCGTCTCCGTCTCCACTTAATCGAAGATTACTCAAAAAACGGGCAAGAATTCTATAATTTTCCAAATCGATCAAGGAACACAAATTGCTTTGAAACATAATGGACATACGTGGACAAAAAAGTATTTCAATAATTTAGCAAAAATGTTTGCTGAAACCGTCTACTACAAAATTATGAAAGTTATTGACATCTTCTATAAACAAACAAAATAGTATCTGTTGACATCAACACATATAAATAAAGTACATACCTTCAGCATAACTTTCCATTATTCCATATTCGAAATCGGCAGTTTTATCAAAATCCAGCTGTACTTAAATTATACTGATATTTCGAGCGCTCGATAAAAAAAAATATGAGCAAAGCGCGATAGTTTGAACTGTTTGGATGTGCCAACACCTCAAATATGGAAATTTTAGAGCGTTTCACTTAAAGTAGCATGCGGCAGCACCATCTGAAGGTCAATCTATGTACTAGAATCCAAAGTACTACCATGCAATTTGGCCAGGTTTTTAGGCTAACCCGCCACTGTGCGTTGGGAAGATATGCTAGTGCGGGTGACAACACACACACACACACACACACAATCGTGTTTTAGTAGTTTTATTTAGATTTTTATAGAGACCGTCTAGAGGCCGTAATGGGAACTAGAGGGTTAAAAGTGAAGAGTTCTATTAAAATGTTGTATGGCGGAAGTTAAAGTTAACTGCAAAATTTAATAACAATTTTTATAAATAAATTGAAATAATAGTGACTTTTCAATCTATTTTCAATGTAATTTCGGCCCAATATTGTTGTATATTTCATAATAAATCAGATGAAAACATGAAAATTCCCAACGATACAAAAGTTATTTGCGTTTTGTATTGCCGCGCACCGAGTTCGACTTGACCATTTCGGTGTGCTCTCAGTTTTTTGTGTAGTTTTTGGAACCTGCCTCTTGATCTTTTTCAGTTGCGACTTTTTCCTACACCCACTGTTGTTCGGCGACTCAGTGTCCATCGAACGCCATCGCTTGGTTGGTGCCTTCGCTATTGGGGTTTTTGCCAACTCTAACGCTTCAGAGGGTTTGTGGCTGCTTTTCTGGTGTGACGAGTTGCCCGTGCTCCTTGTTTTATTCTGAGAGCCCTCTGTCTCACCGTTTGTGTCCTCCTTGACTACTGTTCGATCCTCGTCTTTAGCTGGAAAGCTGATAATGGACGAAGTATAGAGCACAACATCCTCCAACGAGCCACTAGTTGGGTAGCTAGTATGGTTTCCGCGCAATACTTCTCCTCTTCCAATACTTCTCGCCACAATCTCCGCCGAACATATCTCACCGTCTGACAGCGCATCCGCGTGCCTCTCAATAGACTAGCAAAAGTCTAATGAAGCACAGAGATACATACACAGCATTTTATAGGGGACGAATATTTAGTTTGCTTACCGCACTGTCTGCCCACGCATGCACGTGCTTATCATTAGACTTAGTGAAAATGATGAAGCACAAACATATATACGGGCCTCATACGTATTCGATAAAGTCTCTTAGATGCTCTATATAGACGGTTCTGTCTGAAATAAACTGGAAAATTTTGGTTTTCTGCGTTTTCAAGAAAGATTTTCTTGAAATTAGTTTTTGCGTTGTTTATAAAAAGTCATACAGACTGT
The DNA here is from genome assembly GCF_030247195.1 of Topomyia yanbarensis. Taxonomy (NCBI): domain Eukaryota; kingdom Metazoa; phylum Arthropoda; class Insecta; order Diptera; family Culicidae; genus Topomyia; species Topomyia yanbarensis. The sequence continues at coordinate 66,204,593 of NC_080670.1, forward strand.
GAAATTTTATGTAACATTGGTTCTTCTTTTTCTGACTGACTGGTGCAAACGAAGAGTAATTCAGTTCAGTAGAACGAATGATATTAACGTAACTCTATCACTTATAGGTGAATTAATCACTGAACAATATATCCCTGTAAATGCGCGATTATAAAGGCAAGAACTTCTCCGAACAAACTATACTCCTAATGGTTTAGACGCTATTAATTTTGAGCACGAAAACGACGTCTTAAAACACTGTGTGTATCCTTAAACAAAACTGTATAATTTAATACAACTACAAAAATGTCAACCTAGCTTCAAAACACTTGCATTTTTGTTTGTTTAACACTGGTTAATGTTTTAAAAGTGTTAGAGTTTACTATTTTTCATTGCTGGTTCCTAATTATGTCAACATGCTTTTGTTTTAATTCTCCACTTTTAGTACGAACAATCGCAAGAGAAAGAACAATAATGGCAACTTCTCCAGGCTGTCTCCTTGGCGGAATATTGATAGCTTCAGCTATTCGTGATGCAGCACTATTATTCCTTATTGGCAGGCAATTTCACTGCCAAGAAAGCAATAAATTTATCCCCAACCACTCAGCAGTGATGCAAAAAATCGTTCGAGTTCCGCAGCACACTGAGGCGGGACGGTGATGACAGCAAAGCACAACACGCTGGTGCAGAACAGGAAAGAGGACTGACATCAACACCTAAAGAGCACATTGTTCAATTCTGCTTCGGCGGAATGCAGAACCGCATAGTGGGAAATGGTTTCCGTTACTTTGAAATGCTTTCAATAGAAGGAATAAGGGTAGTTGCTTAAATTGGCAAATTATTATATCAATAGTTCAAATCTTACTCGCCTAATAAATATCAGTTTTTTGGATATTTTTATATTATCGGATAGACTGTTAAAAACAAAAGGAAAACTAGGTATTTCTCTACATTTCAAAAACTGATATCAGGGATAGCTTCATAAGCGTTCTGGAAAATCTGTAAAGCCGGCCACTGTGTTTAAAAAACTTCAACCTATGGATTTTGCCGATACTGCACTGCAGCTGGTGACGGACATATTACCCCCACGATGTACGGCAGCACGACACCGCGCTGCTGATTGGGAAGTGTTCCTTCGGAGAACGGTGTGATGTCGTGATTTTTCATCGCACCACGTTATTATCGGGCATAAGGACGTTATCGCCGTCATCGTCGTCGTCGTAGCCGTCAATGGGAAACGGAACATGGTACATGAAAGAGGCGAGACGGCACGTAATTGGACTACATCATTGTAACAAATGGGCACTTTTCGTCCACATCATTGATTGCTAAGTACCACATGCACAAGTGAATGTTATTGTAGTACATAAAACGGCCGACAGGTATTGAAAGTAATGTCAAAAGTGCAGCAGAATGTTCTATTCAAGTAATATGTTTTTTAATCTTTCTCACATTTTATGTCGAAATGGCTTCCAAAAAAATTGACACCAAGCATCACTTTGCTGTAGTAATTGCAATTGTCAAACTTAGTTATTGAAATTTCAGTATTTCGGACCGTGTCATTGCAAATACAGTAACGGCGCTGCCAATCCAACAATTTTTGAATTGCAATATTTTAGCCAAGTAACTCTGTCAAATAAATTTAATTCAAATCGTCAAGTTTTTCGCATTTTGAAAATTTTGCTGGAATCAACAAACAAATTTTGCTGTGTTTGTTATTAGTAACGTAGGCCAAGAAACACAAAAAATCGCAAAATGAAAAATGTCCAAGTTGTTTGGAAGTTGATCCATAAAATAATACTGAAGTAAAATTTGGTGATTGACCTTTCTCTTATAGAAAGGCTATACAATGACTCTGAAAAACGACTTCTTAACCGATGCCCAGAGGGCTGAGTCTCTTGTAACATTCGACTCAGTTCATCGAGTTCGGCAAATGTTTGTGTGTGTGACCAAAAATGCACATCGCTTACTCGGAAATGGCCGAACCGATTATATCAAACTTAGACTCAAATGAAAGGTACAACGTTTCTATGGGCTGCTATTGAATTTCATTCAATTCCGACTTCCAGTTCCGTAATTTGGGGCTGAAGAGAATCGTGAAAAATAGTTTCGTAGAAAATGAAACCATTTTTAGTGACTGAAACGAAATGTTTCTTTATTTTACCTAATGTTTGCATATATCACGAATATTTCGTTGGCCGCACGATTTCATTTTCGTTCATCGCACAAATCTTTCGTATATTTTTTCATCCGATCTTCAAGTATCGATGTTTGACAACAATGATTTCTGTCTTTCTCATATAGAAAAGTTATGCAATCACTCTGAATATAATCCCGGCCAATTTGTTTGACTAATATAAATTTTCTGTATTTTGACCGGGGCGTAGCTAGGGGTATGCGGTGAGGGGTTAGCGCCACCTCTTACACATCACACACCACCCTTCCCTAACCCCCCTTTCCCCATTAAGTAGCCTCTCCACAAGCCCATTCCCCTGAATAAAATTTCCTGGTTAGTCTAAAATTTCGATTTTGAAATGAACACTTTATGTAATACGAAATAACCGCATTTAATAAAAAACAAGTAAACAATTTGATTTGAAATGATTTTTTTAGTTTGAAACTACTTCAAAATTGAAACTAATTTAAAATTTATTTACAAGTTGAATTTTTTTGGCAGGGTCCTCCTGGATCCCCCGCTGATTTCAAGTGTTTCAGCATGGACACATAGCATCTCAAGCTTGTGGCTGTCGATCCATTATGTATGTTTGGACAAACGAGAAATGCACGATTGCACCGCTAAGTGGATTATAAAAGGTTTTTTAAACGAAAGAGATCGATCTGGCAAAATCGATTTCATTTCAAGTGTTTTTTTTCCATACGTTTATTTGACACGGCATTTGCAAAAGCTTTTTACGCCAGTTTCTTTTTTTACATAGCACGTTACATTATTCCTTAAGACTAATTTTAACTATACTAGTACTTTGTCTAAAACTAACACTGAAATCACTTTATTGTTTGCTTTTTTCCTTACATTGTTGTATTTCATAATGATCTAGTATTTTCGGGTGTATTTATTTACTTTTTTTCTGTTATTGTCTAAATTTAAAAACTAAATATTCTAGGACACTTTAATTGGTGAATGATTAGCCTTGGATGAGAGTATGAGGAGATGAATTTAATTAAATTTTGACAGATGCTGTTTTTAGAAAATGATAGATAAGTTCCATGTATAGAGGATCGCGATACGCCAGGATGTCTCTAACAGGAACATGGATTGGTCTTCCTCGGACTTGTAAAGAATCTACTAATTGTGATCTGGCTTCACGATATTCAGTGCAGGACCAAACAACATGCTCAATGTCATGGTAACCTTCTCCACAAGCACAATGATTACCCTCAGCGAGCCCAATACGACGGAGATGCGCATCTAAAGTATAATGATGGGACATGAGCCTAGACATTACACGGATGAAGTCCCGACTTACATCCAATCCTTTGAACCATGCCTTCGTTGATACTTTAGGGATAATTGAGTGTAGCCATCGTCCCATATCTCCATTGTCCCAAGATGTTTGCCAACTAGCAAGTGTCCTCTGTCGAGAAGCGCTATAAAATTCATTGTAAGCGATGGGTCTTTCATATATTTCACCATCTAGTGCACCAATCTTGGCTAAATTATCAGCTTTCTCATTGCCCGCAATAGAGCAATGGGCGGGGAGCCACACTAGGGTAAATTTATAACATTTTCTTGTCAGGTTACTCAGAGATTCTCGTATCTTCCCCAAAAAGAATAGATCGTGGTTATCAATCCTCTTTGAGCGTAGAGCTGCAATTGTGCTGAGACTATCAGTGAGGATAAAGTAATGGTTCGGGGGTAAAGTATTAATTATTTCCAAACTATAGTGAACTACTGCTAGTTCCGCTATATAAACAGAGGCGGGTTCTGCAAGTTTGAGAGAAATTGAAAAATTATTGTTGAAAATACCGAAACCAGTGGCCTCACTGATTCGTGACCCATCAGTGTAAAACATTTTAAGGCAGTCTATGTGTTGATATTTACTTGTGAATATTTTAGGGATCTCCCGCGAGCGTAGATGATCCGGAATTCCACGAATCTCTGCTTGCATGGACGTGTCGAAGAATAAAGTGGATTCAGGAATATCTAGTATATTGACGTATGTGGGAACATACCTAGCAGGCGTTATTTCTTGTGACATGTGATTGAAATACACTGTCATGAATCTGGTTTGGGGTTGAAGCTCGACAAGTCTTTCAAAATTTTCAATTACCAGTGGGTTCATAACCTCACATCGAATAAGTAAACGAGACGAGAGATCCCAGAATCGGTCTTTTAAAGGAAGAACTCCCGCTAGTACTTCAAGACTCATCGTATGGGTCGACTGCATGCAACCTAGGGCAATTCGTAAACAACGATACTGTATCCGTTCCAGTTTAATAATGTGAGTGTTCGCAGCTGAACGGAAACAGATGCACCCATATTCCATTACTGAAAGTATTGTTGTTTGATACAATCTTATCATGTCACTTGGATGAGAACCCCACCATGATCCAGTTATTGTTCGCAGAAAATTTATCCTTTGTTGGCACTTCTTTATCAGATACCTAATGTGGCCTCCCCATGTACCTTTAGAATCGAACCAAATTCCGAGATATTTAAAGGTCATGACTTGGGCTATCGTTCTACCAACCAACTGAAGCTGAAGCTGAGCTGGATCACGCTTCCTTGAGAAAACGACCAACTCTGTTTTCTCCGTAGAGAAATCGATGCCCAGCTTTAAAGCCCAAATTGATAAATTATCCAAGCTATCTTGCAATGGTTGTTGTAAATTTATAGCTTTTGGTCCTGTAACAGAAACCACGCCATCATCTGCAAGTTGTCTTAAAGTGCATGGGCTGACAATACAATTATCAATGTCATTCACGTAAAAATTATAGAGAAGGGGGCTTAGACAAGAGCCTTGTGGGAGGCCCATGTAACTTATTCTGAGTGTCACCAAATCGCCATATGAAAAATGCATGTGCTTTTCTGACAATAAATTGTATAAATAATTATTCAATATCGGTGAAAGACCACATTGATGTAGCTTCTCCGAGAGAACATCAATGGAGACTGAGTCGAATGCTCCTTTTATGTCTAAGAACACAGACGCCATTTGTTCTTTTTTTGCGTAAGCGAGTTGGATTTCTGACGAAAGTAGCGCCAGACAATCATTCGTTCCCTTTCCCCTGCGAAAACCAAACTGGGTATCTGATAGCAAGCCGTTCGCCTCAACCCAATTGTCGAGACGTCGTAGGATAATTTTTTCCAACAATTTCCTGATGCAGGATAGCATTGCAATCGGTCGATACGAGTTATGATCGGAGGCTGGTTTTCCCGGTTTTGGAATTGCGATAACTCTCACTTGTCTCCAGTCGTGCGGGACAATGTTCTGCTCAAGAAGCTTATTGAATAAATTCAACAAGCGTCTTTTTGCTAGGTCAGGCAGATTCTTCACCAAGTTGAATTTAATTCTGTCTAGTCCCGGAGCATTATTGTTGCATGAGAGGAGTGCAATTGAGCATTCCATCATTGTCAAAGGCGAATCTATGAAATCGTTACTTGTGGGAGCATCGCGAATGATTTTCTGCACAGGAGCAGAATCTGGACAAATTTTCTTGGCAAAATTAAATATCCAACGATTCGAAAAATCTTCGCTTTCATTAGTCACGTTACGATTCCTCATTCTTCTGGCTGTGTTCCAAAGAGTACTCATTGATGTTTCTCTTGACAAGCCATCAACGAAGCGTCTCCAATAACTAGACTTTTTGGCACGACGGAGACTATCAAATTTGTTTTGCAAAATGAAATAATTTTCAAAGTTCTCACGTATACCCCCTTTCTGTTTCATAATTTCTTTGTAGGCAACTTGTTTAGCTTCATATGCATCGGAGCACTCTTTGTCCCACCAAGGATTAGGGGGCCGTCTATTTATTGTCACTCCAGGATTGCATTTCGTTTGGGCTTGTTCTGCTGCTTCAATAATTAAACCCGCTAGGAATTCATATTCTTCGGTAGGGGGTAGCTCTTCTGTCGAAGCAAGAGAAGTGGAAATTAATGTTTCGTATGTTTTCCAATCAATATTTCGTGTTAAGTCATAAGGAACATTGATTGAATTCGTAAGGCCTAATTCACTGTTAATTGAAACAACGATTGGCAAATGATCGCTACCGTGAGGATCAGGTACAACCTTCCACGTGCAATCTAACCGAAGTGATGTCGAGCACAGAGATAGATCTAATGCACTTGGACGTGCAGGAGGTCTGGGGATGCGTGTTGTTTCGCCAGTATTTAAAACTGTCATATTAAATTCGTCACAAACATTGTATATCAAAGAGGATCGATTATCATTGTAGAGGGAACCCCACAATACTCCGTGCGAGTTGAAGTCTCCCAGTATCAGACGCGGAGCAGCCATGGATTCCACTACCTCAAAAATTTGACGTTGTCCAATTTGAACTTTGGGAGGTATATATATAGAAGCGATAGACATGTCTTTGCCTTTAATGTTCGTTTGGACAGCTACAGCCTCAATGCCCGCAAACAAGGGGATGTTAATTCTATAGAAAGAATAGCACTTTTTAATTCCTAGAAGCACTCCTCCATACGGGGTGTCTCGGTCTAGGCGAATAATGTTGAAATTATTTAAGTTGAAATTAATGTTTGAGGTAAGCCATGTTTCACATAGAGCAAAAGCATCGCATTTTAAATTATGCAGTAAAATTTTTAAGGAATCAATTTTAGGTATGATACTTCTGCAATTCCACTGTAAAACAGTGATGGAATCTTTCATTGGAGGAGGTGAATTACCCATTGAAAGATACAATCGCTGCAAGGATGGGCCATTGAGCAATCAGCTGCTCTAAAAATGTTCTAATTGTTGGGAGGAAAGCTGAAAGTATACTCTTTAGTGGTTCAGAAATATTGAATGCTTTAAAAATCCAATCAACAATTTCAGAAAATTTTAATAATCCTAGCCCCGGCTGAGGCTCAGAGGAAGTCGAAATTTTATTATTTCCAGTAATGGTGTTCCGTTTGGATTGTACGTTCCCAAAACCGGGCGGAATTGATTTCGGTTTTGAATCGGAATTTTTCGGTTTTGGGCGCAGTTTATCTGTTGGTGGAGAAATTTTAAGGCCTTTTCTTGGCAGCTTGGGAAAAGAAGACTGTTTTCTTTTTCTGGAATTTCCGGGTAAAACAAATGATGTACCTTCGCACGCTCCGTCAGAGTCAGACTCTTCCGAAAATAGAGATGTGTAAGTGTTTTCTAAGAAGATGGGTTTAGGGGTAGCATTTTTCAACATTTCTGCATAGGAGCGCTTAGACCTCTCCTTCAAGGATCGTTTAATTTTATCCTCACGCAATTTATAAATGGGGCATGCAGGGAGCTCATGTGAGTTTTCTCCGCACATTAAACATTTTTCTGAATTTTCATTGCATGTATCCTCTTGATGAGAACCCCCACATTTGCCACACCGTGCCTTATTGGAACAGTAAGTGGCTGTGTGGCCAAGCTGTTTGCAATTAAGGCAATTCATTACACGAGGGATAAAAAGGCGAACAGGGAGACGAATCTTATCGATAATGACATAGTTGGGCAGTGCAGACCCAGCGAAAGTCACTCGAAATGAGTCAGACAGTCGATAAACTTTTTTTTCTCCTTCGTGTGATACTGAATGCAATTGCTTGCATTCAAGTATTTTTACGTCTTTAAGTATGGTGTCTTTGAAACGACCAACCCCATGCTTAACTAAGTCATCAACAGTCAAACTCGATTCTGTGATGACCCCATCAATTTCAATTTCCTTTGAAGGAATATACGCTCTATATTCACGCGTAGAAAGCTCGCAAGAAGCAATTGCATTGGCTTGTTTGAGACTACCAACGACAATGCGTATTTTATCTTTAATTACTTTGACGATCTCTTTTACATCCGAGAATCGCGAAGTCAAATCTTTAGAAATTTGAATCATATTTAGCGCCTTTGCTTTACGCCTAATAAATACAATCCATGGTCCCGTTGACAACTCTGGGTAAATTTTAATTCTAGTCGGATTTACATTTTCAGCATAAGGCTTAGGGGGAGGGTCTGTTACTCGTTCTCCCATTTCTTCATCCATTTTACCTAGTAAGAAAAACTATCACAAAAAGGAATGAAAAATATACCTGTTATCTACTATCTATTAGGTGACGAAGACACCGGTAGAACACACCTCATGTGTTACGTTGTAAACTCGGTGCCCGTTGTTTGACAATGTGACACTTGCTGTCCTTCTTCGTCGCGTTGCTTCTTCAGTAGAGAAATAGTCCTACCTGCAACACTTCAAAACTCTCTCCGATTAAGCTGCTCGTCGGTATCACTACCACAAGCGCGCTCTCTCCGTTTCCACCACCTTGGTAGACAAATGTGACTACCTGTGGCTTGCTGCGAAAATCCCACTGTCGATGCGGCACTTTTCGGTGCCACTTGTTTTCCTTATTCGTCGTACCACTTCTGCGGTAGACAAATAGAGCAAATGGGTCTACCTGCAGGCCCGTAGCCAGGAGTTTATTTCGGGAGGGGCTTAAAAAATTATTGTGTAAAGCTTTTTTTTTATTTCGATTATAGAGGTTTTAACCTCTATAATAACCTTTTTTTTATTCGCCTCTTTTTGGGTTATAAAATTTCTTTAGAAAAAATTCTAACCCTATATGTGCGGGATTGATGAATGAACCGTGATGAGCTGCGTACAAGGCAATCGATTTACCAACTACACTTTACCCGCCCCTGCATAAAGCTTTTAGTTCTAATTACTTCATATTGTCACTAGAAACTAAACGATATTTTGAAAAGTTCTTAATGAAAACAAAGCCAAATCTAAGACAGGCCATGTTCTTTGTCACAAGAAAGGCTATAGTACATCAACGAATTATTGATGTTTAATTTGATTTTTATTACTTATTTTTATTTACAAGTTACAATTTACTCTCGTTGCAACAATGGATATTCTAGAGTTCTCAGTATTTATGCGCTAACCGAATATGACAATCCTTGACGGTGCTGGAAAACGCAAGGTGTTCTAAGCTACAAGTTTAAAATGTGTATAGGACGCTAAATCGAAATGAATAGAAAAATATCCATAAAATATTCGATCGAAGAGAATGTCGCAATTTGCACTAAATCTTCTGATTTAGCAAACGAATTGTAGATGGTTCAACTTCTACTTTCTTGATCTGGCGTCCTGTAACTATTACCAGTTCTAATGCATCATGCTAACATAATTTTTTGGCATACCCCAGTTAGGAAGGAGGATCTTTGGTGATCAATAGGATCAAAATATATGGGTCATTCCACGTCTGATTTACAACCAAAATTTGAATTCCTTCCAATTTTTTTCTTGCATTCATTAGCTAAAAATAATTGACACGTATTTTTTATTTTGGCTGAATATGATTTTTTTTCAAGTTATTAGTTTTTGAACTTTTGAAGTTTATAACATTGATCATTTTTCAATCACTTATAACTAGGAAACGATTCGATATATGGAAAAAAAATATTAAATAAAAAAGTTGTGTACTCAATGAGCTTACTGAAAAAAATTGCAATTTCTTTTTGTTATATAACTTATGAAATTTGCAATTGTTTGAAACAAATTGAATTTTTTAAAGTTGGACCAATTTTTTTACTTATTATTTTCTTTAAATATTAAGAATCATGTTAAAATAATTGTGCAAAAATTTGGGAGTGGATATCAAAATACTTTGCGAGATATTACAATTATAAACTTAAAACAAGGCAATTTTACACCAAACGCCTAGTGATAGGCCTATTGTAATTGAAATATCTCGTAAAATACTTCGAATTTCTTTCTGAAATTTGTACACAATCTTCTCGATATAATTATAAATTATTTGAAAAAGCTAAAAAGATTTTTTTGGCCCTACCCTGAAAAAAAAATTTTTGTTACTAATATTTGCATAATACATAAATTATTTAACAAAAACAAATATTACAAAAAAAATCCGCCGAGATCTTCCGAAAACGCAGCTTTTATTATTTAATGCTTTTTCCAGAAATCTAACAGTTTCTCAGTTATCAGGGAATGAAAAATGTCCAATTCTATTAAATTTATAAAACTTTAAAAAATCACTATATTATTAAAAGTCTATATTTGTATGTATATGATTTATGGACTCCCAAACGGCTTAACCAATTGCCGTAAAAATTTATGCATAGTAGGAATTTGTTATGGAGCGTGTTTGTGTGCTATTGGTGGGGATTATCTGCCTACAAGATGGCACTTCGGAACAAATTGTGTTTTCCTCCTATTTCGTTGAAAGTCGCATCAACGCGCGATGGGTATTAGCTAGTATTTTATAAAGTTCAAAAACTCATAACTTGAAAAAATATCAAATTCAGCCAAAGTAAAAAAAAAATCGTGTCTATAATTTTCAGCTAAAGAATGCAAAAAAATTGGAGGAAACTAAAATTATAGTTGTAAATCGTGGAATGACTCGTATTCTGCAAATTTAAGACTTTTTTGGGGGTATTCTAATGTTAAAAGCAAATATTTTTTTAAAGTCCCCCGAAATCAAATTTATTTTGATTACATAACTATATTACTGATTAAGTGAAAATTTCAGAATGGAACTCGAAGTGTTTTACGAGATATTTCAGTTATAAGAGGCCTTTCACTGGGCGTTTAGTGTAAAATTGCCTTGTTTTATGTTTATAATTGTAAAATCTCGCAAAGAATTCCACTGCCAAATTTTTACACAATCTTTTTAACATGATTTTAATACTTAAAGAAAATAATAAATAAAAAATTTAGTCCAACCTTAAAAAAAATCAATTCGTTTCAAGTAATTGCAAATTTCATAAGTTATATAACAAAAAAATTGTGATTTTTTTTTTGGTAAGCTTATTTGAAAACGCATCTTTTTTATTTAATTTTTTTGTCCATATATCGAGTCGTTTCCGAGTTATCAGTGATTGAAAAATGTTCAATTTTATAGACTTCAAAAGTTCGAAAGCAAATAACTTGAAAAAAAATATAATATTTAGCCAAACCAAAAAATACGTGTCAATTATTTTTAGCTAAAGAATGTAAGAAAATATTTTGGAAGGAATTAAAATTTTGGTTGTAAAACTGACGTGGAATGACTTATGTATTTCAATGATTTAATCAACTAAAGGTAACTGCCCGGAATTTAATCTATTCAAGAAAATTGTCCACAAATCGAATGAAAATCACTTAACACTGTTACTACTATCATCTAATTTACGTAAAATTTTAATTAATGCTTCATTGCTGACAACATAACTAAAAAATATAAATGTGAATAAGCTCAATAATTTCAGCATCTCTTAATTTCGACACATAGAAGGAAATACATCGCACTTACTTCCCCTCGATTTCAATTTATTGATTCCTTTTTGCTTTTTTTCTCCGTGATGTCTTATCATCTTATTCCATAAAGACCAAAAGTAAAACGAAAGACTATTATAAGGAAAACATGAAATCGAAACAATAATCCCACCTTATTGACTTACAGACTCAACTAGTTACAACATTTTAGTCGCTCTCCGTGATAACCTACTGATGTCTGATGTCTATCGACACGTCGTTTTCAATCTTACATAGGCATTAATTAGAAACCATCGAAAGCGACTAAAATGCTGCTGGTGGTTGCAACATTTAGTTTATTATGGTTGATAGACTAATATGTGATTTAGCATCAATTGATCAATTGACATCCGAAGGAAAGTAAGTGTAAAATCACGTCAGTTAGTCCTACCGTTACTGTGTACGTTTCTGTTTATCAACAAAATTAGTAATATACGATTCATGGGTTGATGAACACCTCAGGAAAACCGCTGGTTTACCACTTTTTGGCATGTTTACTTTTTCACGTTTTTCTTGCTTATTGTTCGATTTTCCAGACTAACAGTGTTTCAATACGGCCCGCATTCCCCACATAAAATGAAATTGAGTGTCAATAGAAATACTATTGCATTAAAATGATGCGAAACTAAAAAAAAACTGTCGTCTCGGCTACAACTATGTCATCAGCTAATTGAAATGTTTTTTTTAGCACGCTTGAGTGAGATGCCTGACGTTTATATTAACTGTACAGTGCTCTAATCTATTACAGAAATCCAATTTGCGTATGATTTAACTAACTTTCTTTATTCAGGCCAATATCTAGCATAAAATGAGTTTTGTTAGATGCCATCACTAGCAATAAATGTTAATTTTGGGACAGTTTTTGTACTCAGTTTTCTATGAAACTTCTAAATTTTTATTATATAATTCGTTTATTTGAGTCGGTTCAATGCATTAGCTAAATGAAGCCTTGAGTCTTTAATATATTTCCACGATGTAAACAATGAAAATGATAAAACGCTAATGGTTGTCTAACAGATCTCGTGCGATTGACCTGTTTACTGACTGAGAAATATTTTTCATAATCAACCGCGTCTAGGTGGTCGTTCAGATCTATCTTTTACACTTCCGTATTATTATCGTGGTAACTGCCATGTCCATGTTCGCGAATATCTGATTTCATTTTTGTTTTGTCCCCTTACGGGCCACCAGTGTCGACTTCCTCAATGATAATGCTGACTGTTAATTTTGAGATACTAGACGCAGTTTTTGCCGTCAATATTATATGAACAGCAGCCACAAATTTGGCAATTGTTTGTTTTTCAGGTAATCGTATTGGAGACTATGGATGTGCAAAGATGTAACGTATATAATGATACCATCGCATTGCGTTTTGTACGTGCAGGGTCAGCTAGGACGAAATCCTAGCTGACCCTGCCCGTCTAATTCCTAGATGTGTCCTTTATAATAAATTCCATTTTTTCCTAATGTGACAGGAATCTTTTAATGGCCACGATTCAAATAAGTTAAGTTTGTTTATTGGGGCTTTAACCTCCTCGTCGTTCGCCCGCGGTTCAAGTAAGTGGTATCAGATCTTGTAGCCGAACATTGATTTTCTCATCATACATATATATGAGAATCAACCACGTGTTACAAGTTGCAAAATGACTGGTTTCGCCTGGGCTAATTTGTTGAGTAACATAAGTACTGAATGCCTGGCAAGGTAGAACTCGTTAGAGGCGAAGATCGTAAGCATAACCTCTATTTTCACCTTTAGCAAATATTTCCCATCATGAAATTCGGTTATGCAAAAATTCCGGAAATCAACCTCCACGTTTGGTTGGAGTACCACTTCTTGCTTCTGCGATTCAATCATCCGACGGATCACCCCAGCAAGAATTAAAGTAACGGTTTCTTTTGTTCTTCCGACGAGTCACACAATATGAAAGGAAGTGTGTTATCAGACTCGGCATACTGAGTAGATATCGTGACCGATGTCTTCGGTGGCTCGAAATAGCAATCTTCCTCACCATTCTCCCATTAATTTGTTGAAACCAAACAAGATACAATTTTTTTACGAGTTACCGAAAAACATGTTGCTTCTTAAATTTATTTTTGAAAAATTTCGGGAGGGGCTTTAGCCCCCTAGCCCCCCCTCTGGCTACGTGCCTGTCTACCTGTGACGCTTCCCTCTCGTCGATTAGAATTGCCCGACGACACCAATACACTATATTTTTTTTTCTGTGTGTACAGGCACGATCACTGTCGATTTCTGCCACCGCGGTAGGCAAATTCGTCTACCCGCGGTTTGCTGTCAAAACAGCACTTGTCGAGGATGCCGTTGACCGCGCCTCCGACGTATCAACTGTCGACTCACACTTAACAAACTCGTCTCTCTCTCCCACAATAACGCATACAGCGTCTCGCACTCCGTCACTCTCTCGAGAACAAAACCTTCCACCTGGAGGCACAACCGTCTCGGTCGGTTGCAAAAACTGTTATGGTTTCAAGTGTTAAGCACTATTGAGTACTCGAATGATTGTGATATTATTTGATCGTGACATTTACGGAAAATGTTTACGAAAGTTACATGCACTGTCGTAGAAACTTTTTTGTTAATATTGTAGGAATTCTTTAGAAAAAACCGTGATTAACGCCAAACGCCAAAATTTCTTGGATTGATTTCGAATCTAATTCGTTAATAGCAACAATACGTTCTTTCTAGTGTCTTTCTATTTTCCGTCTTTCTGTCATTTTTTCTTATCTATTCATCCTGTTGGATTGCGGTTCGTGGGTCGAGTTAAAACTTCCAAACACCATCGGCATTAACTTCCAACAATTCCAAATCCAGCGTTACCTCCTTTTCTACCTTTACTGACCTGTAGGCCTTTCTTACACTGTTCCCTGATGTTCAATCCTTTCCTTTCCTGTAGATATTCCTTCTCCAAAGTGTCCCAGTTCCTTCCAAAATTGTATCCTAGTTCATAGGTGAAATTCAATTCCGAATAAAAGTACTACTTCCGAATAACGTTCCGAATAATAATCACACTTTATTGAAGCTAAACAATACACCGATTTATTGCAAAAGATGCGCGTGTAGAGGCCGTGTTTATTTAAAGGCAATCGGTTGGCTACTGACAGGCCAGAAATTTTTCCTACTATCTTCTACCTACTATCGTTCGGATCTGCATACTACTTCACTATCATACAATCAGTGTATGTGATAACAATTAGAGATGCTCCTTTTTCTTTTAGACGATAAGCGTATAACAGTTAGTTTATAGTTTAGGATAATGCAGTCATAGCAAAATTTAGATACTAACTACTAATTGCAACATTACCGGTCCCCTTGAACTAGTTTTAACTATATAATCTAGACATATAACACTAAAATTGACCATTAACAATAGAAAGCTTATATCTAACAAACTTGTAAAATTTAAGGACCTTCTGTACTCTCTTCTGCTATAGCATTTTTGTGTTCCGATGGCAGTGGACATATTCGGCATACGGGTCTTCTGTATATTCCGTTTGCTGTCTTTACAGTCACTACGCGAACGATACCTTTTTCACCAGGATGCACCTCGATGATTCTGGCTAAAGGCCAGCGCAGTGGTGGCAGGTTGTCCTCTCGTAGTACCACGATGCTACCGATACGAATTGGGCTTGGTTGCAGATGCTTGTTCGATGTTTGCAATTCACAAATATATTCTTTACTCCATCTTTGCCAGTAGTGCTGGAACATTTGCTGTCGCTGTTGGTAGTGGGCAAGACGATTTGTGGGGATGCTGCGGAGGTCTCGTTCTGGAAGGGCTTTCATAGCGGTGCCGATCAAAAAATGCGCCGGCGTGAGGGCATCGAAGTCTAAGGGATCGTCAGACAATGGTGCTAATGGACGGAAATTTAGCGCAGCCGATATTTGAACAAGAAGCGTGATGAAATCTTCATGAGAGAGCTGACGTACACCAATTTCCTGTTTGAGAGGCGTTTTGACGGAGCGAACTGCGGCCTCCCATAATCCGCCGAAATTGGGTGCTCTAGGAGGAATAAACTGCCATGAAATACCTTGTTGAGCAAGTTCGGTTCCAATTTTGTTCGATTCATTATTTAGAATGCGGTATAGCTCATTTAACTCGTGCTTGGCGCCAGCGAAGTTTTTAGCATTGTCTGAATGAACTTCGCTCGGAACACCATGATATCCAATGAAGCGACGGAAAGCCGACATAAATCCAACTGTTGATAGGTCACTGACGATTTTAAGATGCATCGCTTTGGTGGCGAAACAAACAAAAACAGCGATATATGCCTTGGGAGCTGCGGCACGACGATGCGGAGGCATTCAATAAAAAGGACCGCAGTAATCCACACCTACGATGGAGAACGGTCTACTTGGTCGAACGCGTGTACATGGAAGCTGGCCAGTTGGTTGCTGGATGGGTACTGGATTACAGCGAAAACAACGATGACATTTCTGAAGCACGGTGTTGACCACTCGTTTACCATGTATGGGCCAAAACTCCTGTCTCATAACCGCTAGTGTTAGTTGACGTCCTCCATGGACTGTTTGACGATGAAAATAATCAACGAGCATACTGGTGAAGGGATGCACACTTGGAAGTATTGTTGGATGTTTTGTAGTGAATTCTTGGGCGGAATAACTAAGACGACCACCAACTCGAATGATGCCGGCCTTATCAAGAAAAGGACGAAGCAACCTAAGCGTAGACCTTTTATGGACATGTCCGTGCTTGTGCAAATGTTTAAGATCATTCTCGAAGCACTCGGCTTGAACTAGTTTGACCAAAGCCAACTTTGCCGTTGAGAATTCTTCGACAGTTATAAATGGGGAACGATTGCGACTTTTGACATTCCGACAGTTGCGAGTAAAACGAATGCAGTATGCAACAATGCGCAAAAGTGGCTCCAACGAAGAACGCATCATGAACAGCGCATTCGGCTCTGGCACAACAATGGCAGTATGAACTAGCTTTCGTGTCTCCAGCTCTTCATCAGTGAAATTCACGTCTCGGGTATTGGATTGACATATTTCAGCCGACGACTGCAACCACGGAGGCCCACATTTCCACAGCAAGCTTTGAAGAAAGTCCTCAACTGACATACCGCGAGAGACTAAATCGGCAGGATTCTCCTTTCCCGAGATATGTTGCCAATAATATCCATGTGACAGCGTCTGAACACGATTAGCCACAAACGTTTTCCACGTGTTAGGAGGAGATTTTAGCCAGTGTAACACAATGGTAGAATCAGACCAAAAGGTACACTTGCAACCAGTCAAATCAAGAGACTTGACTACTTTCGCATGCAGACAAGCTGCTTCCCTTGCAGCGCAGAGTTTTAGTCGCGGAAGTGTTAATCTTTTTAGCGGAGCGACGCGGGACTTAGCAGACAGCAACTCGATTCGCACATTTCCTGTTCGATTCACTGTACGTATATATAAACACGCTCCATATGCTACCTCGGAGGCGTCAGCGAAACAATGAAGCGGAACGTTGACCCAACCGGAAATGAATGCAAATCTACTGATTCGTAGCTCTGATAATCTGGACAACTGGCCGTAGAAATCTGTCCATTTCTTCTCCAGGGTGGGCGGCACAGGAGCATCCCATTCAGTTTGCAGCAAAGCAAATTCTTGCATAATAATTTTTGCTGAGACCACCACCGGCGAAATCAATCCAAGTGGATCGAACAGCTTTGCTATAGCCGAAAGCATGCGCCTCCTGGTCCAAATATCGCTATTTTCTGCAATGTCGTAAACGAATCGTAGGTGATCAGTGCTTGGATCCCAAGTAATTCCTAAAGTCTTCACCTTCGTTCCACACCCTTTTTCGAGTATTTCGCTGGTGGTGTTGACAACTGTATGTCAAGTCCGACGTGCAATTGCTTTTCACAATTTCCCCTCAACCCAGCTGTCGCTGTTTCACGCCAATGCACCTGCTTACATGCTGCAGCTCTTCCAAGCGCAGTAGTTTTACTGGTCCTCATTACAAGGGATGTATTGCAAACGGATATTCAACGATCCAAACACTTCTTATCCATATCCGAACACTGCTTCCGAAGGACAATATTCCACAATCAGTAGTACACCGATACCGATGACTGGAACTAACGTTTCCACTAAGCGACTATGTATATTAGATTGCGGGCTTTATTACATTAAAGGTTCATACACACTCGTCCGTGCTAAATAACTTTTAAATTTACGAAATAAACCGCACGAGACAAAACTAAATTACAGCACAAAGAATTGATTTTTCGGCAAAACGTGACATTTAAGGACATTATACATGCGAGCCACAACATAGCTCCTACGCCACACACACTCCTCTTCCCTGCCTAACCATGTATCTGGCATGAGCAAATATAAAAATACGTTTTTCAACACACTAACCTTGCTGGTGTGCCACGAAACTGCTACTTAAGGAAGCTAGAATATTTTCCTATGCAATCAATCCGAGTTTTTGACGGAATGCCATCTGTAGCTCCTATTTTGTGCGAAAATATCACCCTCTTCACTTGGGGTTTCTTTTCGAAACACTCTTCTTTTCGTTTTCATTGCACTTTTTCAAATGCACTTTTTTCACAAACCACTCCAAAAACACTCGCGAAACTTTAATCGTTTACTAACAACACTTCAAATTGTCTGCCAATGTGCAGATGACCAAAGGAAAATGTTCGGAAACTCTTATTTGTGCGTTTGAATTTTCACTTCAGATTTCAGTTTTTGCTAATGTAAACAAGCGAGTCGGTGCCTAGCAACGTGGCTTCCACATACCTTAAGGAAAACGCGTCCAACTTTTCTCAAAGCCAACTTCGATCTCAAATAATTCACCAGAAACATGCATAGTTATTTATTTTTTTATTTATTTATTTTTTGAATTTTCTATCGAATGTAGCGGCTTTGCTGCATAGCCAAGACCGTACTGCTGCTTAGGATCCGCCGACCGAGGTTGCCGCCGACCCGCCGTCGGAAGTGGCGGCCCCTCGCAAGCAAACCTGTGATCCACTCGTTTTCCCTGATTATTCAAGCTATAACCAACGGAGCGGTAGCGATGTCGGACTGCACCCGGTTTGAAGCGATGCGTTGCCACATTAGGCCTCAATTTTATTTTTTATTCCATTCAGTCAGTAAACATGCAGCGAGAAATAGGGTGTAAATATGCTAAACATTATTAATATAACTTTTAAAACAAATCTAAATAAATCACCCTTCACTAAAAATTGATCATTCTTTTCAGTTACAACAACTTCATCTATCACATCTCATTGGTTTATTCGGTCTAATGGCCAGTCAGCCTTTTGCCTTCGGCCTAATGACCATTCGGTTTAATGACCATTCGGTCTCATAACCATTCGGCCTATTGACTATTCGGCCTAATGACCATTCGGCCTAATGAAGCAAAACATTAAAAATTTCCCAACACGTTTCTCGCTATATCTCAGTAACCAAGCAGAATGTCAAAGTTCTGAGAATGCCACTTTGTAGAGATTTTTTAGACAAGTAATGTGGCATATCAAATTCAGTTTACTCTAAAATGGCGTTTGTCATAAGATAGTACAACAGCGACAATTTTTTGATTGTTAGTAAAACGTATTTCTGTTATGATTGCTGTTGTGTACATCGTTTTGACGCATTATGGATGTCTTCTAGAAGGTTTTGGTAGCGAACATTCGAGTTTAGTGAAAACTACCACTCAATTATTCAATTACTAAAAAACTTAATTCATTGAGCACAGAAACCAACTCACGAACAGCAAGAACACTTATATTTAATAAGCCGCCCCTGAAAACTAAGTTTCTATAAAATCTTCGATTTTCGATCTTTTGACATATTTCTAATCATAAAAATGTCCATGCTGCGTGATTCTGAATGACAGAATATCTTGAATATACCGCCATCTTAAATTTTGATCTGCTACCTTAGATATAAATATACTTTGGGCAATTTCCCATACCAAAACATACCCATATTGCAAATTTCCTGATGATAAATCATCAAGTAAATGTCGCCATATTGAGGTAAGGAAACCCATTTCCAACAACATAATGTATTTGTACAGAGAAGATGTCTGAAGACAATTTTTCCAAAAACCTAAAAATACCTATTTTCAAGTGGCAGCTCTTGATTCTTCTGCCTTAAATTTTATACATTGGACATATTCGGTCTATCCACTCATTGAATGCTTACTAGAATAATATGCTAGAAAATGCATAAAAATTACAACAGCAGAATAAAAGAGACGGGAATAGAAAGAATGCTAACTATGCATGTTCTTATTTCTCAGCGTACCCAAAAGAAATTTGTTTAGAATGTTCTTAATAAAAAGTACTGGCAGCACTAGCATAGCTGATAAACATCAACCTGAATACACAACCGCAAGACAACCGAAACTTGGTTTCGTTGTTCTCGTGTTTCGTTCCATACTCGTGCACCGGTGAACGAAAACCAAAACCAAACCGCTGTGCTGTGTAAACGAAACTCGGTTTGGTTTTCGTGCCTCGTTGAAACACAACCAGTGGCAAGACCGCACACGGTGTAAAAGAAAAACAAAAACACGTGTGAAGATTTGGTCTACCACACCGATACTCAACCGGTTTTCTTTCCACTTCTGCAAGCGACTACTTAACTTCCTGGTATCTAAAGCAGGTTTTTTGATTGAAAAAAAACAGGCGCAATAGTACTCCGCCGTGGAGGTTCTCCCGGTCCAAACGAATAATATTAAAATCGTCGATTTATATCCGAAATACGCCAAGTGTTACATAATACTAAAGTTTCATATCTCAAATTGTTTTGTAATATGTTGAAGGAATCAAATTTCGAGAGAGTACTTTTCCAATCTCCCTGTAGAATAGTGATCGAAACTTCATTTGATGAAATAGCCATCGAAGGGTGCTGCCGCGGCAAGGATGAACCATTTAGCAGTCAACTGCTTCAACAATGCTTTCCCTGTAGGTAGAAAAGTTATCAGAGGACTTTTAAGAGGAAATAACATCGAAAACTGTCCGACTGTGGCCCACTAGTCAATCACTAGACACCTGGCAGCAATACATCACTTACCTTTGATTTTACCTAGCGCGAACGCTCGAATTCGTCTCTTTGGTATAATGCAGTAAGCTCCCCAATAATATTTTTAGCATAACACATTTTTTTGTAGCTGTTTGTTTTGGGTGCAGCCCTCCGTAAGTCCTTATTCTCTCGTGATGCATTATTATTAGATGTTGCCTCGACGACACAGTTAGTCTCTCTACCACATACACATACTATTTTCTTCAGTTGTAAATTATTATAATTTAGTCAATCCAAAGACATTCTCTAGTAGACACTAAAATCCCTTTTAAATTTAGAGTCTCGGTAGTGAACGAGGATATTTGCAGTAAAAAAACTGCTCCTTGGAAAAGATATGCAAATCCCTATTTCCGGTAAATTGTAACACGTCCCAATCTTTGAGCATTATCTTTCTGTGTAAAGTGCACAAATTGAGTTTCATTCGTTTCCGGCACGCCAGTGTGGAAAACAGTAGAACAAAAGAACTAAAAGTATTACTTTTATGGAAAACTTATAAAGTAGGAGCACAATCCGACCGACCATGGCATTCCAGCAGTGCCGGGGATGTGTTCTACAGTGTCGGTTGATTTAATGACATCACGTACCGAAGCAAGATCATTTTCAATCCAGGTAGACGAATCGTTAGTGATACGTATTATGATGGGAGCCATTTTTAGGTTTGATTTCCTACTCACTCAGTTCAACCACTTCGAATGATTGCCGCGATTTGTTACTGGTAGTGGTTGATATTCACTACCTTTATTTTCTCGCAACGAAATTTTTTTGCAATAATTTTCGAATCCAACATTGAAATGTTAGAATTAATCGTGCCAGATTGTACCTAGTAAAATCTTCATGCTTACTTAAAGGTTTAAAACATAATTTTAGCAGTGATTACTTAGTTTTAACTACATTGGGATGTTGGAAGTTTTAAGGATTATTTTTAACTATATTTTTAAATTATTGATCACTTTTAAATTCTTGGTATTTTTTTTGAATCCCAGTAGTAGGAGAAACGTGTCGAAGACGAATAGGATGGACCCTCAAAGTTTCAGTGTCAAGCATGTGAAGTGAGAAGTGATTTGCCTTACACAGTTACGCTACTAACAGTATACAAACCCTTCTGAACCACACATCCCATACCTGCTATGGCGACTGCCTAAAATATCAACAAAATAATACAAAATGGATAAATATGCTCGTTGATGTATTGTTTTACCCGTGTTACTTAAAATTTTGGCGGTTTTAGAGAGTATTTCTAGAGAAAATTTTCAATAGGACGTAAGTAACATTGAGAGCATCTCTTTGTTTCCTTTCTCTTTCGTTTATTACGACGTCATTACAATACTTTGCACTAATTTTCCAGTACATATCGAAAGCCGACGGTTTTTACTAGAATATTATGCAAAGAGTAGAGTAGTAAATGTTGAAATGGCCGAGTAATGAACAGAAGAGAAAGACCCAAAAGAGAATCTCTCATTGTTACTTACGTCCTATTGAAAATTTTCTCTAGATTTATATATATCGTTGATTCATAGTGATGATTAGGGTGTTCTTCACTACCAAGCTGAAAAACGGTGGGACATTTGCATCTACTACCTAATAAAGTCAACATGATTTAAAAATATTCATTGAATCCCACTATTGGAACAGCGTATAAGTATTAACTGTTATTTGGAATTTGTAAACCTTTTATCGTAACCTACTACAAGCGATATCAATCTATATGACCTCCAAATTTCTTATAAATCCTACTAAAAGTCGAATATTAACAATATGTTCAAACAAAGTGGTTAAACCAAACAGAGGTCCGTATTTATGTTTTAATTGATGCCCAAAGAATTTTTATGAAACTATAGCGTTTTCGACCAAATTACTTTAAATCGGTAAATAGTCCAACTTGTCCGTCATATCCACCCTAGATATTCTTCTTTCCAGCATTGTTTCCAGTCAAAGTTTTCAAATCGAAAGATTGAATTTCTAGTTTTTATGGAATAATTTCTATTTATTTACAAGGCACACTAAAAGCAAAATGATTCCAAATTTTAAATTGTTCATCTTAGGCATAGTTTCCCTTTATTTTGGTGTTTCCTAAATAATTAGGAGTCGACGGAAGACTTGACCAGATTTTCAGTTCAACTAAATCAAAACAAAACTTAAAATTCAGTCTATCTTCTGACCTCGCACAAAGTAGAAGCAAAAAATCGCTACGCTATAGCAGGCTGTTTGCCAAATGAAACAAAAGTGCCAATGCTACGGGATAACACGATTTCGATCGACTGTAATGAAACTCGTGATAGACCCACAGTTCAGGAAGTGGAACAATTAGTTAAAGTTAAAATGAAGCTTAATCTCGCTGAAGCTACGCACATTCAGCTACACCACGTTAAAAACTGTGTTTTGATCACATTAAGAAATTTAGCACAGGCGGAAAACTTCATTGCAAAGAACAACGTGCAACACGAGGTCTAATTTAATAACACCAGAATCAAGATCCCTGTGTATATGGAAAACGACATGGTGGACGTGCGTATCCATGATTTGGCCCCGCGCATTAGGGAAGATTACATCGAACGAATCATGTCGCAATATGGAGAAGAAAAAACTATTACGAATGACACCTAGAGAAATTTTTTCACCGGCATTCCCAACGGCGTTCGTATTGTGAGGATGCGAGCGACTAAACCAACACCTTTTTACATGACTATCGAATGAAAATCACCGAAGGAAGGCCTAACCAATAAGCAAACAACGCTAATCACATATCCCGGGCAGATCCCAACATGTCAATTCTGTAACCATACAGCCCACTGCGGAAAAACATGCGCCGAAGCAACTAGTCAAAACTCATCTAGTGAAGCCAACTATAACAAGCAGCTACCGACACCTTCAGATAAACTAAAAATAACGTTCAAATTAACCAATAATGCAGGTACAACGACCACGACAACCGCTGCCAAACCAACAACTAGCATCGTCAATAAAGAAGCAAATACCGATGAAGACGGATTTACAACAGCGACCCGTAAGTACAAGAAAGAACCTCTGATCGTGAACAGCAAGAAAACAGTAGGGGAGAGAGGGTAACAGTGGATCAGCAGGAACTATGAAACATTCGCAATAAAATCACAATGCATGATCGGAATCGTCTAATTCCCTCATATTTCACAATTTCTAATTCTTTACACGTGTTGCTATATTTTGGAAGAGATCTGATAACTCTATCTCTTTTAATGGATATTTGTTTGTTTTGTGATAGCCAGAGTAAATTTGCAATGATAAACATTATTCCATCTTTATGAATTACCATTCATTGAATAAATGTTTAGTCTATTGCTATTTATTGCAAATTTTATGCTCAACATTTGCCGCGAACAAAGTTTTTTGGTAACTACTCATGGTTCTGTGTGATTTCACAATTTTCATGAATAGACCCATTGGGTAACTGTGAAACGATGGCATATGGGGAACAGTGATTTTTGTTTGTTTTTGTGGTCTGTCTCAAAATGTCAATGGGTTCCGATTTTCCACACTAAATACTACTCATATAGTGCAAAATTAGTAAATTTGGCCAAATTTTGTAGAAATTGTCTCTTATTTCAGGATTGCAGCTAATATGCATATATGGTGGTTCGATGTTACGCGATGATATAGTGGATTCTTTCGTAAACAAACGATTTTCGCCTCAATATAACTTTAATTCAAAGCGTTAGGATCATTCTTCGTCAAAACAAAAGAATAAAATTTATAAGTAGAATATTTCACTATAGACGACATCGTGTTTCATAGTTCCTACCCATGGGGCACACTGATACATTTTACCACCAACTGTTTATTATCCAAAAAATGTTATTTCCCGTGAATTTTACCAGCTGGAAAAAATATATGTATTAGTTAACAACATAGTGGCACTATGTATCACTTTTGATTACACAAATAACATGTATTATCATCAAAATTAAATTGTAGAAAAAATGTGTTTCATTGTTACCCTCTCTCCCCTACCGATGATGACATGGACGGGACCAATACCGCGAGCGAAGACAGACTGAATGACCCCCAAGCGGCTTCACCGCCAAGGAAAAGGATCTCAACACGCAGCAGCAAACTGCGTCAACAAGATCTGGCAGATAGACATTCATAGCATTTTTTTTTAATTTTTACTTATTGTAAAAAAATTAAAAGGCCCACGACTCAGTTGTGTAAATAAATAAATAAATAAATAAATACTACAACCTGTTTAAATCTGGCTGATTAAGTTCAGCGGAAAGATGGGAGAGGACAAGGATGGGGGAAGGGGTCGATAGGACAGTATATCCATTTCGATAAACTTGAACCTCTGAAGTATTACGATTGTACCGGTTTATATGTGAAATTCCTATGTGACAACCACAGCAAGCAACCTGTAACTCCGGTACCAAAAATCTGATCTTAACGAAATTCAACCGCAGTCAATTGGTATTGTATCTTTTATTTGAAATCAAGATTGTAAAAATTTCCCAACAATTAACTGAGATATAGAAGAAACATTAACGTAGGAACTTGGCGAGTTCCTTGGAGACATCAAGAACCATCATCAGTTTCCAATTTGGTCAAATCTACTTTGATTGGTCATTAGTGATCTGAACCCGTCCATCAACGGAAACTAGATCGAGTAGATCGGGACGAAGCGGGGAGCTAAATGGCTAACGGAAACGAACAGCTGGGTAGATTCATCGCCATGGATTATTCGCCTATATCGGAGCTAATTGGTTCACGAAACAGACATCGGTACCGAGAGAAACGACGTAATAGATGGAGACAAGAAGCAAGATAAGAGTCGAAATTTAAGTCAAAGCTCATAGGTCGAACCATTTTATGCACCAAGTGAGACTACGAGATAGAAGAGATGAGCGAGGTGACGAAAGCACAACGAGCTTTCCCTAGAAGAAATACCTTGATGTAGTTAGGCACGAAAGTGAGTCGTGAGTCCCACACAGTGCCTATACACTACTGTCCAAGCTTTTGAAAGCTTTCTATATCTAAATGTAAAAACATGTTTCAATCTACCTAGCGGTGCAATTACCTTTCCCAATCATGAACACAAGAATTTCATGGTGCGTTATGGTCATTATAAACTTTCTTATGCATATATTCCATTTTATTGTACATTTTATGACAACGATATATAATAAAAGAAATCAATATTCGATTTCTAAAATGTTGTAAATGAAAAAAGACCAAATCTAAAACTTAAACCATCAGAGTCAAGCCGATTTTCGCAAAAAAAATGTTTGAGATAACATAAAGTCTCGAAGTTTCATGCATTTTAAAGATATTTAGCATCGAAAATAAGAATTCGACTTCTGAAATTTCCTGGAGTCATGCCCTTTGAAAAAAAAGTTATGGCTTATATAGGAATTTCATATGTGACCTGTCGTTTTAGTCTATATTTCAGGAACCGTATAACCGAATCGGCCTAACCATGCCTGATGAACTGGTGTGAGTTTGTTAATTTGGATAGGTGGTCACGTTTCCGGAGCACTTGTGAAACTGTCTATGGTAGTCTATGTGATCAACGAGACTTCAGTTGGCCACCAGTGATCTAGAACTGCAAATGTAAATTGCTTGATACGTATTTTAGAGTCATTTTTACCTTTTTGCATTCATCGCGGTATCGGTTTTAATCGGAGGTTTCTATGTGACCATACACCTTAACCCGTTACTCTGTAACTGTAAGTCGGATCGGAATTTTACAACAGTATACGGGGTTGTAAGACCTACATAACAACAAATACAAGCGGATAATTCTAGCAATTGATGGAATTTTGTTTAATTATATGGTTGTTTGGTTTACTTTGATGCAGGATAGATTTTTGGAAATGGGCGATATCTCTCCCGAAATTACCGTAACCAAAAAAGGAAACGCACATAGCAAAACATAAATACATGTTAGAAAATATCAAGTAAATTGTAGTTTACATTGGTTGCCGAAATAAACTTCCAATGCTGTCTCGAAATAGAATCCTTTTCGAGAACGGTGCTACATGCGCATGCATGCATGAAAGATTTTTGTCGAATCGTTGCATTCTGCCACGGAATAGAAACTGTTTCACTGAACCCTACCACACCTCTCGGTGACAATGGGGGAATAAGACGTATTTGCAAGCCAAAGCTAAACTAACGGAAAACGAATAGTTTTGTAACAAGCACCGTTGCAGGAGCATTTGTATCAAGAGACGTTTTTATCGCCTCGACATGCTCGATTTCACTTCAATTTATTCAGCATAAATCCATTCGCCTTTGTGTGGTACGGTACGCCGGCGGAGGCAATACGCCATAACTGATGCATTTCAGTTCCTTCGACAGACAGCTTCCATTTTCCCCAGGATATGGAACCTGACATCATGGAGTACTGTTCAGCCATGCATCAGTTTGATTTTTTGTCCGTTGAATCCCGTTTTCCACCAAAAAAGCGCATGTGGAAAAGTGGAATGACAACCAGAGTGAGTAGTTGGTTCGTGATAGGCAGCAGCTATGTGCATAACAGTATGTACAACAGAACAAAAGACTCCTAATGTTGAAACACTCTAACATTCTTGAAAGTGACTACCGCCCTTCGAACAGACGATCATTCGTTGATTATGCAGGCACTCCATTACCATTTGCGAGTAATCAGATTATATTTGCATCGAGCGTCAATCGTGAAGGGAAAACTTATTTTTTTGTGGATTTTCCATACTTATCAAAAGATCTCTACAGTTTCGAAGCAAATCGAAAGAAATCGTCCGAATGGCTCCTTCTGACCGTACGGGTGTTCCATTTACGCTTGTTCGGAGCCCTAAAACGGAAGGGCGAAAGGTTTTTCTGGCTTAATGCCAATATGTTACCGTCGAGGTATTAGTGGCGTCGGATCCAATAGGCATCTTCTGCGTTGCGACTGGCAGGTTTAATCAGCGTGAAATAAGATAGGACTTTAGCCTTTCGAAGGACAAACTTGACATTATCAGAAAACTTGCCAACGACTTCGAGCTGTCACCCTCGTCGTCGGGGCAGTGCAATAAGTGATTGCTGGAATAAGATATTGGACGATTGGGACGTATTAAATGAGCCATGAAACCCACGTTTCATTAGCAAGAATAACGTGAGTGTACATGATACTATGTGACATTGAAGAAGCAGAAATTTGGACGAGTGTGAAAAATCACCAACAAAATAATACAGTGAACATCCGTTTTTTTGGCCTTAGGGCCGATTTCTTCACCCTCGCTTATCGCTTAAGCCAGCTTTAAAGGTGCCGGTGAACCTGGTTTAGAAGTAAAGCGAGGGTGAAGAAATCGACCCTTAGGCTGATAAAACGGGGACATTGACAAAATCAGGACCTATATTTTGCTTTCTATTTAACAAACCAAAACCCTTAAAATATGCCACGTTAGCTCCTAGACATAGCCTCATATCCCTTGTTGATTATTTAATATAAATTTCCCTCGAAGGGGATTGCACAACATTTGGAATAAAAATTTACATTTTTATTTTTGCATATTTTCAATCTCTAAGATAAGAAAAATGTGCTCAAGAAAAGGTTTGCTCGAATTCTACTTGATTCGTCTGCTAGAGCCCATCAAATGGATTTTGAAAACTTTTGAAAAATCACGTTCCTTTGGAACGTTCTAACGTAGAAAGAATACCCTTATAATGAAATAAAAAAATACCTGTCGATTCTTCCAAATATGAAATTTTGAGAGATCCTATAACTTTTTACATTTCTTACAAAAGAAATGTATAGGATTCGCTCAAACTTTGAAAACTTTTTCCGAGGCCCGGAGGGCCGAGTCTCATATACCAATCGACTCAGATCGACAAATTGAGACAATGTCTGTATGTGCGTGTGTGTGTGTGTGTATGTGTGTATGTATGTATGTACAAATTGTCATGTAATTATCTCAGCAATGGCTGAACCGATCTTAATGAAACTAGTTTCAAATAAATGGCCTAATGTTGCCATTTGACACTATTATTTTTGATTTTCGATATGTTGTTTACTTTCTGAGATATGGGTGATTTTGTCAAAACACAGCAGGTTTTTTGCAAATAACTTTAAAAAAATACAATATTGTCCCACAAACCGCACATAAATAGAAAGCTTGTAAAAATACCTTTCTAACAAGCTACAGATTGTCTAAATCCATGCACGAGCGGCGGAGATATTAAACATTTTGTATTTTTAGTCCTCGCTTACCAATTTCCACTAATTAAAAATGAGATTGTTTCATACAGAGTATTGCTTTACTGGTGTTTTAGGGGCAAAACTAAACCGATTTTGAATATCGGGGTATGAAAACACATCTACGTGATTCAAGGAATTCTATGTTGAGAACATTTTGTGAATTATCTTTATAATAAATGAACTATTTCTCAAAAATCAATATATAAGTTCACTTCAAAGACAAAATAATGTGTTAATAAAGAAACGGTGAGTTCTAGTATTTATCCTTTGGATTAGGCATTGCGTTCAATCATGAGGTAAATGTTGGATGGTATATCAATACACAGATCAACAAGTAATTCACCTAGTAGTGAGATAAAAGATTTCTCATATAATTATACTCGTGGCGTCACCGAAAGCAACTGTATGTTTGAAGCCCAAAAATCTAGTGACAATTTAGCTCTTTTCCTTTTACTACTCACATTAATTATGACAAGAATGAATGAAATCAATATATCATAATAATATACCTATAAAAATAATGTCACTGCATTAACCATCATTTGCCATTCCTCACACGCCCCCCCCCCCTCCATCTCTCTCTCTCTCTCTCTCTCTCTCTCTCTCTCTCTCTCTCTCTCTCTCTCTCTCTCTCTCTTTCGCTCTTTCTCTTTCTCTCTCTGTGTCTCTTCTATCGCATCTATCTAGCTATTTCTGTATCGATTTCTAAGTTGTGTGATAATCTGCCAATCTGAAATATTTATTAATTGTAATTGCGAACTGTGTAATATGAAAGTTTGACGATGAAAATTTTCAAAAGAAACATTCCACTATTCGTATCTCTATTGAATTTTGAATGAAATATATGATCAAAGACTGAAAGCTGAAGTCAGCAGGATTGGTCTTGCCATCAACGTTTCGAAGACAAAATACATGAGAGGAAGAGGTTCTAGAGACGACAATGTGAACCTCCCACCCGAGTCCGGATTGACGGTGACGAAATCGAGATGGTCGACGAATTCATGTATTTGGGCTCACTGGTAACCGACGATAATGATAACATCAGAGAAATTCAGAGACGGATCTTGGCGGGAAATCGTGCCTACTTTGGACTCCGGAGGACGCTCCGATCGAACAAAATTCGCCGCCGCACGAAGTTGATTATCTACAAGACGCTGATTAAATCGGTGGTCCTCTACGGCCACGAGACCTGGACTATGCTCGTGGAGGACCAACGCGCTCTTGGAGTTTTCGAACGAAAGGTGTAGCAGATGGAAGACGGAACGTTGCGCAGGCGAATGAACCATGAGTTATATCAGCTGCACATTCGTTGTATTGGTACGAACTTTCATGAAAAAACGGATCAAAGACCAAAAATATCCACAAATCAGATCCAGGAAAAGAAGTCTCCCCCACTCTCGATGGGGGATGCAATTACAATGTGTCTTCTAACTTATCGTCGTCTATATCTGGATATACTGAGTAGTTTGAACCATTTCTTTTTCACAGTATTGGTCTGTATAGGACTTATTTATCCATATTTCCTGCACGAGAATTCCGAACGAAACAATATGAAAGCTATAATGATGAATGGAAAGGGACTGCATTGCAATCAACTGAATGCACGGCTTTTATGCTATCGACATAGCCTAGACATTTCACATTATTTACTTCAATTCAAATAAAATTTTTGAAATATCTACCTGTCTCATTCACGAATCGCATTCTCCCTGTCGTTCTCTGTTCAAGGGGCTTGAATGCACATGTGACCTTGTCTCACTTTACTATATTCAATTGCGTGTTAAAATACTGGACCAGTAAATTCTATTCTGTACATAAATCTTTTTTTCGGGAATATGTGACCAAAAAGTAAACTTCGAATTTCAAAGCAAATTGAACGTTCCAGGTTCCTGATAAATAATTAAGGTCCAACAAGAAAGTAGAAACACCAGAAAATCTTAAAACGACGCCGTCAAGTAAAGAAGCATGAAAACAAAAAGAATAAAACCAAAAAAGATGGAAGCCCTAGAAAGTCCATTGCATATTTATTAGCCTTTTCTCAGAAGATAGGATTTTCAAAACATTTCAAAACTTTTTGATGCAATGGTTCTCAAATTCGTACAATCAGGTTTATTCATTTTCTTAATTCAAAAATGTTTTTAGCTTCAAATATATGACCGTTTCATTTTAATTAATTATTTCATTCCGCATCTTTTTATTCGTTTTGTTCATCTGCGTTCATTTTACTTATTTTATTCGTTTCATTCTTTGGATTCACTCTGATCAGTTTATTCTTTTTGTGCATTTTACTCATATCATTCATTTAACTTATTGTATTCATTGTTTTCATTGTATGCATTTTATTCATTTTTTCCAGTTTATTCATTTTGTTCAGTTTCTTCATTTTAATAATCTGACTACTTTTTCAGTTTCAATAATTTCATCAAAATAATTTATTTGATTCAATTTATTTCTTTATATTAATTTATAACCTTTTACTATTGTTCAATTTTTCATTTTAATCAATGCATTTAATTCTGCCAATTTTCTTCTTTTTATTCATTTTATCACTTCAGCTCATTTTGTTTATTTGATTCGTTTGTTTTATTTATGCATTTCATTTATTTTTTACTTTATTCATTTTGTTCATCCATTCTTTTTATTCATTTGATCCATTTCATTAATTTGATTCATTGTATTCACTGGATGAATTAAATCAATTAGATTCTTTTGATTCATGTGATTCATGTGATTCATTTGATTCATTTGATTCATTTGAGTCATTTGAT
Source organism: Topomyia yanbarensis (assembly GCF_030247195.1). Lineage (NCBI taxonomy): Eukaryota > Metazoa > Arthropoda > Insecta > Diptera > Culicidae > Topomyia > Topomyia yanbarensis. The sequence goes on from NC_080670.1 coordinate 66,236,034, forward strand.
TTATTTAATTCATTTGATTCATATGATTCATTTGATTCATTTGATTCATTTGATTCATTTGATTCATTTGACTCATTTGATTCGTGTGCTTCATTTGATTTATTTGATTCATATGATTCATATGATTCATATGATTCATTTGATTCATTTAATTCATTTGATTCATTTGATTCATTTGATTCATTTGATTCATTTGATTCATTTTATTCATTTGATTCATTTTATTCATATCTTTAATTTTATGCATTTCATGTTCAGTTATTCGTTTTATTTCATTCAATTTGTTAGTATGAGTCAATTTATTCTATTAATCTTATACTATTTCTAAATATAATCTTAATTTTTATTTAATAACCTAATCTAATTTGATTCGTGTATATTATAATTTTGGTTTACATTAATTTTTCTACTCATTTCATGAATTTAAAAACCTATTATTTCATTTTTTGCTTTACTTTTTTATTTCGTTCGTTTTGTTGATTTCTATAATTTATTCAGTTTAAGCGAGATTTTATTCGTGCAAGACTAGAAACTGTTTTCATCGCACTTCTAGTTGGGTGCCTACTTCTGGTGAGTTCTGCAAACTAATCCAATAGTGAAATGTGTAAGAAATGTCTCATCTCACTGCAAGGTGGATTAAATCGGTTTTTCCCATGGAATTACTGTTTGGAAAGAATATCAAATAACGCTAAAATTATCACATAGATCCTGCAGTATAATAGTATAAACAGCATTAATATGAACTGAAATCATAATTACATGAGTCACAATAATTACACGAGTAGAACACGTAATTGTTATATCTCAGGTTGCAATTTATATACGATTGTCGAACTTTGACAGTGCAGGTTTACTATGGGTTACGCTTTGCCCAGCAACTTTTTGCGCCGGGGCTGCGCTTTTCCCCATTCACAGGCAGAGCAGTTATTGATTGGGTGGCCGTTTGTGATTTTTCAATAGGTGTTGGTAGCTTATTGTAAGAGCTATAGCTAGTTGTTTTCCGTAGTGGGCTGTCACGTAAAGGTCTGTCCGGGCTATGTAACAAACGTTGTTTGCTTATAGGTCGTCATCAACTAAGCAAGAATTGATATAGTCATATACCTTCTTAAAACACGTAACTCGGAACAGATTTCACTTCTCCGTATCTAGACATAGTCAATGATGTATTTCACGGTGCTACACTACCCATGATCGCATAGTTGTCCCGTTTTCTACAGGATTTCCTATCTTTATGGGACTGATATGCGATCATAGGCAGTACAGTGATTTTGTACTTTTCAAATGACCTAGTAGGGGAGACTGAGGAGACTTGATCCCCGGGGAGACTTGATCCCATCATTGTAACTCAAAGGCGGATCAGAATACATGAATCGAATATACTATAATGTTGCGTAGTTTTATCTAAACATAAATTTCATTAACACAGAAAAAAGAAATTGGACTTTTGTGTAACCGAATTTTTGCCGATTTAAAAAAAAGTCTCAGAAGAACTGAAAAAGATTTATTTTTCAAATTTTCAAACCTCTATAAAATTGATTAAATCACCCACTACATACTCTACTTTTGCATACAGAATTACAGGAGAATGTCAATTATATGAATACGTTATGATTGAGCTGATTCGTTTGTTCAACTATATTTTTACTAAAGTTTGCTGAAATAGATGCTATGGGTTCACTTGATCCCTTCAAATTCGTGGAGATTTGATCCCCTTCGCCATACTTCATACACACCACTAAAAATAACCAAATTCACACCAGAACAATTGAAGTCATTGTTGTCATAAAAAAATGTCAAAAATGAACGCTTCATCGTATAGAAACATAACTGTAATTGTTTACTACAGTATACGTATTCATCCCACATTTGACGTTCCTCAACCATAATAAAGACAGCTTTCAAATAATTGCACGGAGATTTGGGGAATTTGTAAAAAAATCAGGTGAGAGATGCGTAATATGTAGTAACAAAAATAACAATATCTAATCATAACAATTTAATCAATACTACAATCCATTTATAAAATTGAATGGGGTAATGTACCCGTTTTGCCCTATTAAGAAGGGTACCACATTATTACTACAATAATTTTATTATTTCAGCTTCTTTGATTTGTTATTAAGGTCCATTTTTTATTTCGATTATAGAGGTTTTAACGTTAAGGTCATTCGCCTCTTATTAAGAGCCAATATAATAACAAAATTGTCTTGAGAATGGTAAAAATCTTCTGTTTGAGCGCAGCAAAATCTCTAATCGAGTACCTCCATTATCGCTATACCATTTGAGTCAATGCGCAGGGTGTACCCACTCGAAATTTCGAACCATTTCAAAAAATTTAGATGTGCAACGCATGTATCTCGCACTACAAACATTTAAAACATCGATGTACCACAATTCCATTTGCATAAACGAACGTGACTTAATGTGAATGTAATGTAAGCGTGTGCATTGCGAAAAGGGAAAAAATCCTTACTAATGGACCCCTCACCCTATGCTTTCTACCCACTCGGGCGTAAACTGTTTCGCCGCCCCTATCAATGCGTTGAGCAAAGATGACAGACGCTGCTCTAACCAAAGGCTTCAGATGGGTAGGATGATAGTAGAAACAGGGCAAAAATAAGCTTATTACCCTACATGCTCTTTTAAACACGTTTTCATAAAGGAATCAAGTGTCCCCAAATTAGGGATCGAGTCTCCACTAATCTAAGAATTTTCCATTTTTTTGTTGTTTTCCAGAAATGCTCATAGCTCATGTCCAGTATAATATTTCCATGTAATTTTTTATGATTATTAGTCATCCCTAGAAACAATATAAAACTACAAAAAATACATAGTTTTTTTATCATTCCACGGAGTTGGATTGAAAAATAAAAAAGGGGATCAAGTCTCCTCAGTCTCCCCTATAGGTTGTTGATGTCATCAAATGCAACACAAAATAATGTTTGAAAATTTTTGAATGCCCTCAAAATCTTGATTTATAGCATAAAAAGAATTTTTCAGAACCTTCGGCACTAAAAGAATTTCTACGTGGTCATTTTTCAACCGATTTAATCGTTTAATGTTATGTATTATGCGGTACCCGGGTACCTTTTTAGGTTTCAATTAATGAAATTCCCATATTTTATCCATAGCTGGAAATTGAAACTATATGGCATCTTAGAACTTCACAAAGTCAAGGTTTTGGGTTAATAATATTGTTGATATAGTAAGGGGGGGGGGAGTGAGGAGGGGCTCCTGAATTTTATTACTACGTAACAGGCCGATGTGGGTACCCGGGTACCCACACAATTGAAATACCAATAACTAAGGTAATTTCCAACCGATTTTGATACTCTTTGGTGTTTTGGATTCGGAAACTCATCCATTTTTAGACTTGGTAGAAATGAATCGGGTTACTTCATTCAGTTCCAGAGAATCCGGATTTCCGGAAGCATGACCCAGTGTTGGGATACTATTAGTGAATTTCAATTGGAATACTAGCAATATGGGTACCAAAATTCTTGGAATTGCATCAGTAGGATATATCTTGTGGTGATTTGACCCCGGAACGGACATTCCGGAGTAGGTTCCCATGGGGCCGTGAGCGGCCATTCCATTCCAACTCCATTTTTCAAACTGCCATAGGGTCCCGTAACAACAAATAACAGACTTCCGAGACAATTTGAAGAGTTTTGATATTCATATTGCTAGGACATTATTAAAATTTACAAATCATACCATAGTACTGGAACATTACCCCGGAAAATCCGGATTACCAAGAACCAGATCCATTCATCCAGTTCAATTTTACAAAATCAAAAAGTGGATGAGTTCCTGAATCCAAAACATCTAAAATCGGTCGAAGGAACCCATAGTTATGAGCATTTCAATTTGTGGATACCCGGGTGTCCTCGTTGGCTTGTTAAAGGTGTTTTTTTACTGGATACATAACGGTTAATTAATTTTTGCAAATTACTATTATTTTGTGATTTTTCCACAAAAATTATGAAAATTGCTCAACATTCTACTATAGCGCCATTGTTTCAATTAAAATTTTAAGTTCAAAATTCACACACATACTTTTCAATGTATACGTAATTGAGCAAAACAAAATCTATTTTTTGAACATTTTATATGAAGCAAGTTGCATAAAGTGAGCAAATTTCTAATTTGGAAAAATATAATAATTCTACTATTTTTCTACCAATTTTGATCATAGGTTGTTGGATACGGAATTAAATGTTCTATCTGAATTTCTATTAAAACAAAGACGATTGTTTATAAAAATGTTGAACAATTTTCACATCTTTAATGAAAAATCGCAAAATAATGATTACTTTCATATTGTTGTCCCAAAACCACATAGTACTTTTAACTAAAGAACATAATATAGCATATCCAGCATAATTGGAAAGGCCCTTTCTTCTTCTTTTGAAAACACTTAGAGAATTGCAAATCGGTTGAAAAATGACTGCCTAGTAATTTTTTTCGTGCCGAAAATTCCGAAAAATTGGGTTTTTTTGCTATAAATCACGGTTTTGAGGGTATACTAAATTGATCAAACATGTGTTGTATTTGACCAGACTTACAACCTTTAACAGATCACTTTAAAAATAAATTTATTTTTTTATGTTTTATGTTGAATTTCACAGTTTCTTGCGTGACGGAGCTGTATGTAGGTCACTTAAGCACAATTTTCACTCTTATTGGTTGTTCTCCCTTCTGAGTTGTAGGTCTAAGGTGAGTTTTTTTTAAAGTCAATCAGACCTGGTCGCACTGCGCAGCCGGAGGCAACGTTGCTATACTGTTTGTGTGGATAAGTGATATAGCGCGGTAATTAGAATTGATTGTTTGAATTATCTTCTGTATCCAGCACATAGGTCAGTAGTGCAACCAAACTAAAATTTGAGCTTAAAAATATATTGTAATGCAATTTTAGGAATAAGTAATCAACTATTTCAAGTTATTCAACTAATTGCTGAATACAGAGATGTTATTTTCATCTGCACATAAAACTCGGTTCGTGACAATGCAATGTTTGATACAAAACTTGTTATTATCAGTTGTTAGGCTTTGCATGGTTATTTCCTGCAATCGCGTTTTTGGGAGCTCTTCTTCTAACATACGACGAGATTCTTTCGTGTGTGTGTGCGTGTGTGTGTGTGTGATGTTTTTGTTTATTTTGATGGGGTGAAAAAAGTAGAATATTTTTTTAACAAATCATGCAATGGCGTCCATGTTCTGGATACCTTGTTAGGAATTTTTGGTGCAATGCGCTACAATCAGATTTCTTTCGATACGGGAAAATTCGACACACCAAGGAGGCGATAAATAAATTCTTGCAGTGAGAAATAATGCACAGAATAGAACAATTCTTTTCATTCATGCTGAAAACTGAGGCAATTCTGCTAAATAAGTATTATTAATCAGTATACTGATATTTTATTCGAAGGAAGAAATATTGCTTATTTTAAAAGTTGTTCAAAAAAATAGTGCGGGCCTCTCGCCAATGGGGTTAAGATGAACCCCATTGGCGAGATTGCCCTATCTGCAAAACTTTAGGTTTAATCGCAACCATTTTTCTATTTCCTGCATTTTGGATCCAGACAACTGTGGTGCTTTGGCAAAGAAATAGACTACAGTATCTGATAAAAGGTTTCACTTAACGGAAGTAGCTAAATATGATGATACATATAATACACATTCATAATCAGTGTGATGTTAGGGTACATATTGCATACATTTCCAAATATTTTCCATTCTCCGTAGTATTTCAGTGTGCCTGTGAACTCTCTTCGTCAACTTCACATTGTGTTAGATTCGCTCAGCTGTTCAAGAACATCGACGCGCCTCATTAAACTTTCAGAAAACCCATTATAACTTTTGCGTATGTAGGCATGGTTGTCGACTGAAAGCTTTGAGACCATGTGAGACAAAAGCTGAAACAGTTTTGCCTTTCTCATGTAAGCATTTTTCTGCTATTAGAATATGTGCCTGGACTGGTATCTAAGTATCGACATGAAGCAGACAAACAACGTGAAATTTCGTGTTCCATTGCTTATTTTAAATAACACGAACTAAGCGCTGTGTTTTGTATGCTGTAATTTTCAGTACTTCCAATACAATACATATCATGTTACATTGAGGTAACATATGCGATGTGAACTAGACTTGTATCTCACTATTTTGATATCGCATCTCGGAAAGATGACACACGAAAATAATATATAATCGAATAGTAATCTTGAGTAGTGTTTAGAAGAGTAAATTACCCTGCACATGAAGAATTTATAACTACTTTTAATTGCTCCTCAAAAATCAAACAGGTTGCTTGTTTTGCAGCTCGTTCAAGGTAGAACACAATTTGTAAACATTTTTATGTTTCGTACAATTACAATTAAATTTACTCATCACCCCTGAGATTACCGCCAATTTGCATAATAACCCTGTTAACCACACCGAGTAGCCTCGCCGCCCTACTGGCTAATGAAGAAAATTAAAAAGCTAGCAAAACTTTACCTCCACCTCCTGGGGCGGCTGCGGTGATGCTCTTTTGCAGCGAACAAGTGTAGTGGCAGTTGCTGCAATAAAGTACCCTACCCAAGTATGAGTTCCTAGCGATAGCTAGCCAGAAAACGAGTGTGTTATAAACAGCCCAACTCTCCTATGATAGTTACCGGTACGTTACACACAAGGAATCCAGCGAAAGGAAAAGTTTACTTGTTGTGAAAAATGCAGTAGAGTGTGATAAAAACTAGCATGCTACTGAACCGTGATAACAAAATTAAAGATAATAGGAAAGGTAGAACTTTGTTTGCCTCAGCAAAGAACTATGCCACTCATTATAATTTCGTCGAGATAACAGAATAATGTTAAAAAAATCTAACCTTCTGATACTATGCAATCACTGAAGCGGAGTAGCTTGACTAGTTTTATGATATAGGTATTGTCTGTCTAGCACAACGATTTTCAACTGGGGGTGAATATGTCCTTAGGGGTGAAGTTTACTATACTATGGGGTGAATAATACCTGATTAAATATCAATTATTAAAAAAAACTAACTAAGCTGGAAATCGGAGAGGGAACGAGAAAAACAGAAAGAACAGGATGAAAAGAAGAAAAAGAAGAAATAGGATCTTTGACTGAGTCAGCAGCCAGGCCCGTAGCCAGGAGTTTATTTCGGGAGGGGCTTAAAAAATTATTGTGTAAAGCTTTTTTTTTATTTCGATTATAGAGGTTTTAACCTCTATAATAACCTTTTTTTTATTCGCCTCTTTTTGGGTTATAAAATTTCTTTAGAAAAAATTCTAACCCTATATGTGCGGGATTGATGAATGAACCGTGATGAGCTGCGTACAAGGCAATCGATTTACCAACTACACTTTACCCGCCCCTGCATAAAGCTTTTAGTTCTAATTACTTCATATTGTCACTAGAAACTAAACGATATTTTGAAAAGTTCTTAATGAAAACAAAGCCAAATCTAAGACAAGCCATGTTCTTTGTCACAAGAAAGGCTATAGTACATCAACGAATTATTGATGTTTAATTTGATTTTTATTACTTATTTTTATTTACAAGTTACAATTTACTCTCGTTGCAACAATGGATATTCTAGAGTTCTCAGTATTTATGCGCTAACCGAATATGACAATCCTTGACGGTGCTGGAAAACGCAAGGTGTTCTAAGCTACAAGTTTAAAATGTGTATAGGACGCTAAATCGAAATGAATAGAAAAATATCCATAAAATATTCGATCGAAGAGAATGTCGCAATTTGCACTAAATCTTCTGATTTAGCAAACGAATTGTAGATGGTTCAACTTCTACTTTCTTGATCTGGCGTCCTGTAACTATTACCAGTTCTAATGCATCATGCTAACATAATTTTTTGGCATACCCCAGTTAGGAAGGAGGATCTTTGGTGATCAATAGGATCAAAATATATGGGTCATTCCACGTCTGATTTACAACCAAAATTTGAATTCCTTCCAATTTTTTTCTTGCATTCATTAGCTAAAAATAATTGACACGTATTTTTTATTTTGGCTGAATATGATTTTTTTTCAAGTTATTAGTTTTTGAACTTTTGAAGTTTATAACATTGATCATTTTTCAATCACTTATAACTAGGAAACGATTCGATATATGGAAAAAAAATATTAAATAAAAAAGTTGTGTACTCAATGAGCTTACTGAAAAAAATTGCAATTTCTTTTTGTTATATAACTTATGAAATTTGCAATTGTTTGAAACAAATTGAATTTTTTAAAGTTGGACCAATTTTTTTACTTATTATTTTCTTTAAATATTAAGAATCATGTTAAAATAATTGTGCAAAAATTTGGGAGTGGATATCAAAATACTTTGCGAGATATTACAATTATAAACTTAAAACAAGGCAATTTTACACCAAACGCCTAGTGATAGGCCTATTGTAATTGAAATATCTCGTAAAATACTTCGAATTTCTTTCTGAAATTTGTACACAATCTTCTCGATATAATTATAAATTATTTGAAAAAGCTAAAAAGATTTTTTTGGCCCTACCCTGAAAAAAAAATTTTTGTTACTAATATTTGCATAATACATAAATTATTTAACAAAAACAAATATTACAAAAAAAATCCGCCGAGATCTTCCGAAAACGCAGCTTTTATTATTTAATGCTTTTTCCAGAAATCTAACAGTTTCTCAGTTATCAGGGAATGAAAAATGTCCAATTCTATTAAATTTATAAAACTTTAAAAAATCACTATATTATTAAAAGTCTATATTTGTATGTATATGATTTATGGACTCCCAAACGGCTTAACCAATTGCCGTAAAAATTTATGCATAGTAGGAATTTGTTATGGAGCGTGTTTGTGTGCTATTGGTGGGGATTATCTGCCTACAAGATGGCACTTCGGAACAAATTGTGTTTTCCTCCTATTTCGTTGAAAGTCGCATCAACGCGCGATGGGTATTAGCTAGTATTTTATAAAGTTCAAAAACTCATAACTTGAAAAAATATCAAATTCAGCCAAAGTAAAAAAAAAATCGTGTCTATAATTTTCAGCTAAAGAATGCAAAAAAATTGGAGGAAACTAAAATTATAGTTGTAAATCGTGGAATGACTCGTATTCTGCAAATTTAAGACTTTTTTGGGGGTATTCTAATGTTAAAAGCAAATATTTTTTTAAAGTCCCCCGAAATCAAATTTATTTTGATTACATAACTATATTACTGATTAAGTGAAAATTTCAGAATGGAACTCGAAGTGTTTTACGAGATATTTCAGTTATAAGAGGCCTTTCACTGGGCGTTTAGTGTAAAATTGCCTTGTTTTATGTTTATAATTGTAAAATCTCGCAAAGAATTCCACTGCCAAATTTTTACACAATCTTTTTAACATGATTTTAATACTTAAAGAAAATAATAAATAAAAAATTTAGTCCAACCTTAAAAAAAATCAATTCGTTTCAAGTAATTGCAAATTTCATAAGTTATATAACAAAAAAATTGTGATTTTTTTTTTGGTAAGCTTATTTGAAAACGCATCTTTTTTATTTAATTTTTTTGTCCATATATCGAGTCGTTTCCGAGTTATCAGTGATTGAAAAATGTTCAATTTTATAGACTTCAAAAGTTCGAAAGCAAATAACTTGAAAAAAAAATATAATATTTAGCCAAACCAAAAAATACGTGTCAATTATTTTTAGCTAAAGAATGTAAGAAAATATTTTGGAAGGAATTAAAATTTTGGTTGTAAAACTGACGTGGAATGACTTATGTATTTCAATGATTTAATCAACTAAAGGTAACTGCCCGGAATTTAATCTATTCAAGAAAATTGTCCACAAATCGAATGAAAATCACTTAACACTGTTACTACTATCATCTAATTTACGTAAAATTTTAATTAATGCTTCATTGCTGACAACATAACTAAAAAATATAAATGTGAATAAGCTCAATAATTTCAGCATCTCTTAATTTCGACACATAGAAGGAAATACATCGCACTTACTTCCCCTCGATTTCAATTTATTGATTCCTTTTTGCTTTTTTTCTCCGTGATGTCTTATCATCTTATTCCATAAAGACCAAAAGTAAAACGAAAGACTATTATAAGGAAAACATGAAATCGAAACAATAATCCCACCTTATTGACTTACAGACTCAACTAGTTACAACATTTTAGTCGCTCTCCGTGATAACCTACTGATGTCTGATGTCTATCGACACGTCGTTTTCAATCTTACATAGGCATTAATTAGAAACCATCGAAAGCGACTAAAATGCTGCTGGTGGTTGCAACATTTAGTTTATTATGGTTGATAGACTAATATGTGATTTAGCATCAATTGATCAATTGACATCCGAAGGAAAGTAAGTGTAAAATCACGTCAGTTAGTCCTACCGTTACTGTGTACGTTTCTGTTTATCAACAAAATTAGTAATATACGATTCATGGGTTGATGAACACCTCAGGAAAACCGCTGGTTTACCACTTTTTGGCATGTTTACTTTTTCACGTTTTTCTTGCTTATTGTTCGATTTTCCAGACTAACAGTGTTTCAATACGGCCCGCATTCCCCACATAAAATGAAATTGAGTGTCAATAGAAATACTATTGCATTAAAATGATGCGAAACTAAAAAAAAACTGTCGTTTCGGCTACAACTATGTCATCAGCTAATTGAAATGTTTTTTTTAGCACGCTTGAGTGAGATGCCTGACGTTTATATTAACTGTACAGTGCTCTAATCTATTACAGAAATCCAATTTGCGTATGATTTAACTAACTTTCTTTATTCAGGCCAATATCTAGCATAAAATGAGTTTTGTTAGATGCCATCACTAGCAATAAATGTTAATTTTGGGACAGTTTTTGTACTCAGTTTTCTATGAAACTTCTAAATTTTTATTATATAATTCGTTTATTTGAGTCGGTTCAATGCATTAGCTAAATGAAGCCTTGAGTCTTTAATATATTTCCACGATGTAAACAATGAAAATGATAAAACGCTAATGGTTGTCTAACAGATCTCGTGCGATTGACCTGTTTACTGACTGAGAAATATTTTTCATAATCAACCGCGTCTAGGTGGTCGTTCAGATCTATCTTTTACACTTCCGTATTATTATCGTGGTAACTGCCATGTCCATGTTCGCGAATATCTGATTTCATTTTTGTTTTGTCCCCTTACGGGCCACCAGTGTCGACTTCCTCAATGATAATGCTGACTGTTAATTTTGAGATACTAGACGCAGTTTTTGCCGTCAATATTATATGAACAGCAGCCACAAATTTGGCAATTGTTTGTTTTTCAGGTAATCGTATTGGAGACTATGGATGTGCAAAGATGTAACGTATATAATGATACCATCGCATTGCGTTTTGTACGTGCAGGGTCAGCTAGGACGAAATCCTAGCTGACCCTGCCCGTCTAATTCCTAGATGTGTCCTTTATAATAAATTCCATTTTTTCCTAATGTGACAGGAATCTTTTAATGGCCACGATTCAAATAAGTTAAGTTTGTTTATTGGGGCTTTAACCTCCTCGTCGTTCGCCCGCGGTTCAAGTAAGTGGTATCAGATCTTGTAGCCGAACATTGATTTTCTCATCATACATATATATGAGAATCAACCACGTGTTACAAGTTGCAAAATGACTGGTTTCGCCTGGGCTAATTTGTTGAGTAACATAAGTACTGAATGCCTGGCAAGGTAGAACTCGTTAGAGGCGAAGATCGTAAGCATAACCTCTATTTTCACCTTTAGCAAATATTTCCCATCATGAAATTCGGTTATGCAAAAATTCCGGAAATCAACCTCCACGTTTGGTTGGAGTACCACTTCTTGCTTCTGCGATTCAATCATCCGACGGATCACCCCAGCAAGAATTAAAGTAACGGTTTCTTTTGTTCTTCCGACGAGTCACACAATATGAAAGGAAGTGTGTTATCAGACTCGGCATACTGAGTAGATATCGTGACCGATGTCTTCGGTGGCTCGAAATAGCAATCTTCCTCACCATTCTCCCATTAATTTGTTGAAACCAAACAAGATACAATTTTTTTACGAGTTACCGAAAAACATGTTGCTTCTTAAATTTATTTTTGAAAAATTTCGGGAGGGGCTTTAGCCCCCTAGCCCCCCCTCTGGCTACGTGCCTGTCAGCAGCAGAATAAAGGAGACGTACGCTGCGATCCTCAAAAGGGTAAGAGAGGATCCCAAGCTGAAGGAACTGGGGGGAAAAGATAGTAAGAACCAGAAAGGTGAGATGCTGTTCGAGCTGATCAATAGCTCGATCTATTGCGAGCTCATGGCAAAGGCAGTGGGAGTAGTAGCGAACGCGAGAGCTTTAGTTCAAAAAGCGGTGATTGAGTGTAGGAATCTGGATGAAATCACAGGGGAAGACGAAGTGAGGAGCACGCTAATAGAGCAATGTAACCTGGAGAAAGAGCAGATGTCAATTCAGTTGAGGAAGGTGGATAGTTACACACAGTTAGCAGCGATACACTTATCACCAGCCGCTGCCAATCATCTTATGTCGACCGGTAAGATCAAAATCTGATCTGTGCAGAAAATATGGGAGAAGGACGCATTGCTAGGGACTGCACAAAGCAACCGAAGTATACAGTCTGCAAAAATAAGGGTGAAAGGACCACATTACGGCAGGCTATTATGCCCAGGCGAATGCTGGCGACATTACACAGCAACTGTTGTGGCAGTCAATAACAGAAACGAAGTGCGACGTCGCAATTATTGCATTTCGTGTTCCTCGCGATAACGGTAACTGCGTGATTGATACTACAGGGATGTCGGCAATAAGTGGCGGATCCAGGGGGTCCGGATCCCCGAAATTTTTTAACTTGTTGAGAAATTTTAAAATAGTTTCTATTTTAATTTATTCTGAACTCAAAATCATTCCAAACCAGATTCGACTATCAAAAATGATTTTAATTAAATGAGGTTATTACATGTTATTTATTGTACAATGAACATTTCAAAATCGAAATTTCGGACCTCTTTCGAATTTTTTTCTGTCCGAGAGGTGGTGGATAGCACACACGAAGGCTTCGTGATCGCCAGGATCAAAGGCACATTCGTATGTAAGTCTTATGCTCCTCCATGATGGACACCAAAGGAATATAAGCGGATGCTGGGCGCACTTACCGACTCGTTAGTCGTACGAACGCCGCTTGTTATATTTTGACGGAGATTTTAACACTTGGACACGTGGACGTGGGGTAGAAGGCTCACCAACGCAAGAGGTTGCAGCTCATTGAAAGCCCGGGTGAAGCGGGATTTAAGGCTATGCAACGAAGGTTTCGCTAGCACATTCCGTAAAGACTCCCGGCCGTCTTTACGGAATGTGCTAGCGGAACCTTCGTTGCATAGCCTTAAATCCAGCTTCACCCGGGCTTTCAATGAGCTGCAACCTCCATCATCGACGAAACATTGTGCAGCGCGTCGCTGATGGATAACATGAAATGGCGAGTTAGTGAGCAGAACACACATAGCCACTACAAAGACATCCATTGGTCGGCGGAATTGTACGGTAACGCGGAGAGTGAGGACTGACGAGCGGAAGTGGAAAATAAAGAACTTGGACAAGGAGCTTTCGTGGAAGCACTGCCTGCTGATAGCTTCGGTCCAATTACGAATGCCGATGAGCTGTAGGAAACATTTGCGAGGGCGTGTGACGTATAAATGCCGAGGAAAATGGAGCCTGCCTAAAAGCCAGAAGACGCGTTCAGAGAACAAGATCTGAGGCAGTCAGATTGTAAGGTGACATTCTGGGCGGTTAAGGCCGCCTTTAAGCACGAGATAGTGCTTAGTAAGTCCACCTGCTACAAGGAGCTGTACAAATAAGTAGACGCTAACTCCTGGGGCAACGTTTACCGTGTCGTGATGGCTAAGATCAATGGTCCAACGACGCAAGTTGAAATACGCACTGACAAATTGAAAATTATCGTGAAGGGTCTTTTCCCAAAGCACGACCCAACCGCATGGCAGCGTACACCGTACGTTGATGCAGACGGTGGAAATGCTGGTGACAATCGAGTCTCCAACGACGAGCTCCTTATAGTGGCAAAACGGCTGAAAGCGAAGAAAGCTCTCGGTCTAGACAGTATCCCCAACGTGACACTGAAGATCGCGATCCTGGCGTGTCCGGATATGTTCAGGATAGTACTACAGAAATGCCTAGACGATGGCTACTTCCCGGACAGATGGACGATCCAGAAGCTGGTGTTGCAGCCGAAACCAGGGAAATCACCACGAGATTCAGCATCGTATCGGCATATATGTCTGCTGGATCCTCTTGGTAAACTTCTGGAAAGGGTCATCCTCAACAGGCTGACGAACTACGCTGAAAGTGAGAACAGACTACCGCCACGGCAGTTCGGATTCCGGAAAGGAATAGCGATGGTAGATGCCATCCCCACGGTCATCGCGAGCGTGGAGAAAGCGCTAAAGCAAAAGAGATGGGGTAATCGCTACTGCACCTTGGTAACGACCGACGCAAAGAACGCGTTTAACAGAGCCAGCTGGGTAGCGATCACCGTAGCACTGCACAGAATGCGGGTTCCGGGCTATCTGTGCAAGTACTGGAAAGTTACTTCCAGAACCGAGTACTGGTCTACTAAACGAACATGATGAAGAGGTCGATTATCGATTGGGGTCACGATGCGAGTACCACAGGGCTCCATACTTGGCCCAACGCTCTGTAATATATTGTACAACGGAGTCTTAACACTGTGACTAACCAGGAGCGTTGAGATCGTCGGCTTTGTAGATGACCCCCAAGGGAGTGGAGATGTTGACGTCAGAGATAATAGGCATCGTGTAAACCTGGATGGCTGATGTCAAGTTGCACATGGCTCATCACTAGACGGAGGTAGCGTTGATCAGCAATCGTAAAAAAAATCAGTGTGTCGTGATCAGCGCAGACGGATACTCAATCCCATCGATCCATGTGCTGAAGCATCTGGGTGTGATGGTCGACGATCGATTAAACTACAACAGTCATGTTGTTTATATATGTAAGAAGGCTGCAAGGACAACTAACGAATTGGCAAAGATCATGTCGAACATCGTTATTTCTGGAATGATTCCCATCTGCATTACTCTGGCTGAGGACATCGAATGCTACCAGCGCAATACGAAATGCAAGAAGACTGGTCAAAGCGGCTTCTTTGGCTAAATGGCAGCAAGAAAGGGACAACGATGAGAAACGAAGGTGGACCCACCGACTCATCCCAAATGTGTCGGCTTGAGTGTGTAGGATGCATGGCGAAGTGAACTTCCATTTGATTAAGTTTTTTTCCGGGCGCGGTTGCTTCTGGAAGTACCTGCATCAGTTTGGGCATGCTTCGCCGAAATTTCATTTTTACCACATATGTTACAAATAAATTAGGGCATTTTAACACTAAACTTCTGATATTAGCGATAAATTATTTAGGATGAAATTGCGCTTTGTGCCTTTTTTGTTGGTTGTAGTATAGTACTATTAAAGTAAGCATAGTATTTGCAAATATCTTCTTGGAGAAAATGTGCATAGTTTTCAATTGTCAGCATATTGCAAAAAAAAATAATAGAAATGCAACTTTGAGAAATAGCCAAAGTAGAAGTGTTTATTAAGGTTTCTTATTTTTTTTTTGTTTTCAATATTATCGAGTACATTGTCATGAATGTAGCTTTACTTTTAAATTTAAAATATCATGGAATTGAGTTGTCGTAAATAAATGAAATAAAATATGTTTAAAATCAAATAATAAATTTAGACATGCATCTTAGTAAACACTAATAACCACTTTGCTATCGCATTGTTTTATTGTTCAAAAAAAAATTCCAATAAATGGGCACTAGAGTGGCTCGCGGTTGTATGGGAAAACTTCAAAATGATTTAAACTAGCGGGCACAGCACTTTTTGAGTTCCTTTTGTGGTCCAAAATGCCTGTGCAAAATTTCGTAGCGATTGGTTGCTTCGCGGGGTTGCGCATTGCGTTCAAAGTTTGCATGGGATTTTATATGGGGAAATCAATTATTTTGCATTTACGTTAATAAAGATCGCTATTTCACTGAATATGAAAAACCAGCTTTATAAAACTATAGTTCAAACCTTGGTTAACAACTTTGTCGAAGACCGTAACTAGCTACGAGTTTTCAAAAAATAGTTATAACGATTTTAAAACTTATGGTAAAATTCAAATGCAGAAATTGATTACTTTTTCCAACACTGCCGGTGCACCACTGACATCGACATTAAAAACTTAAATAAATGAGAAGATATTCATCGCAGAGACTTGGTCCCTTCGAATGAAATGTTCAGAATGAATTTCTGAATATCATAGACGTAGTCAGAAAATGAAAAGAAGAGGGGGGGCATGTGTACTCTTCAGTCCCTTTTTTGATTGTTTTGTATAAGACAAAGAATCATTACTTCCTTGAAAATGTCAACGACTGAACTTTCTTAATATTTTGATAGACCCAAATATGAATCATACTACAATCTTTGTTGTGGGAAATAACAATTTACAATATTTAGAATTTACACCTACAAATTTATGTATTGTTTTTGCTTGGGGCAAAAACTAACTCAGGTCTGGAAATCGCGTTGGGTTCTAACCTGAAGTATATTTCTGGTTCGCTATCATCACCTCTGTTTTGCGTGAACAACTTAACTCAATTTCATCAAAAAACACTTGTTTGAAATAACTATCCTGGTATCGTTCCTAGATTCTCAAACGAAAACGACAATAGAAACCAGTGGCGTAGCCAGAAATTTGGTTTGGAGGGGGTTTTGATGAAAATCGCAAATTTTTTGAAAAAATGCTAAAATTTAATATGAGTTTGATAAATTATTGAAAACTCAAAAACATAAGTAGTCTAACAGATGTCATTCCAGTTTACAAACAAGAAGGATCAACATGGAACAGTTTTCAAACCTCTATAGATTATTTTCTTGTATAATATGTCAATGAAGTCAAAAATTGCGATCTTTTAAAGTGGGATAAATGATCTAAAAAATTTTCAACGTTCAAGATCACCTAATATAATAATCCTTGACTTTGAAGGTTTGACAACTTCGGGAAGTTATCAACATAAAACAGCTCCTGCTTTGATATAGAAATTTTAGTGATTAACTCTCATAGAGGTAATTATAGTGAATTAATTTTTCAAAAATATTAAGAGACATGGTGCCTTCAGCAAAGTTTTTGATAATGTCATTTCTAACAATTTTGTTGAATATATGAAGGCTACATGAATTCAACATATAGGGATTTAAATGGACTGGACCTGCTATATTTCTTCATAGTGAAGAAAAATTTAGGTGAAAACTATTTTTTTTGCGCTACGGATAAAATTGTTTGAAACAATCATTGCGAGTTGAGAATACAAAACCTATACCTAAATTATGGATGGATGGAACTGAAACTTGCGTTTCGACTTCATCTCATCAGAATCCGACACTAACGTGTTGGGCGGACTAAGCTAGCGCCGAATTGATGCTAGCTCTTGAAAATGGAATCACTCTTTATGTTTTTGAGTCCTTTTAATATCTGGGAATTATTTGTTTTAAATCCAGTTCCCTTATTTTTTTTGTAAGCTTCAAAGGCACCTTGAACGCAATGTGAATTTATTATTTAATTACAACAGAAGAGATTTATCAAATACAGTAATTTCAGAATAGCTTGTTGTAAAGGTTTTCTACTACTATATTTCGATACTCTGAATATGTGGGATATTTATGTCTTTGACAAAGTTGTTTGAAATAGCACTTTCGAAAACTGTGCTGGAGACATTAAGTCTCGACCCAAATTTGGTTAAAGACTAATTCTTGTCTATAATTACTTCTAGGAGGATTAATCGTCAAAATTATTCTATCAGCAGATGAACTGTTTTACGTTTTGAAATTCTTCAATGTTACTTAACATCGAAATTTGGCAGTTTCGAATGAATGTGATCGTGACTGTTAAAAATTTATCGAGCATTAATTTTACTTTTCTTCATTAGTCAACTTCACAACTTGCAGTACTAGTACGTAGCACACAAAATTTTAGTACGCCATTCATTGCATCCTGCTAAGAGGCTATTCATATAGTTGATAATACAACAAAAATCCAATGCTCATAAAACCGATCCTGACCTGCTAGAGACAAAATTACATCAGCTTTCAACTAGTTTCTGAAATGTTATTCTTGTTGTAAAACCATATTGAATTGTTGTCTAAACTCTCACAATTTCAGCAAATGTTGAAATGTATGTAAGTTTTCGGTAAACAAGCTTATGTTTTATATGCAATCAACCTATTCAAATTTAGATTCCCATTCGAAAAATTATCTCCAATCCATATTTTGAAGCATCTTTCCAAAAATGAGCTCATAATAATTCAGACAGTTATTTTATATTACACTGAAGTAATTTGACAACTATGGGATTTTGGCTAAGAGATAAGTTACAAGATCCCCTTCCCACAATTTTCCAAAAGTTCTCATGACGCTTTAAACACAGTCCTCAATGTAGTGATCAGAGAATATTTTTCCGAAAATATTTTGTGGAATATTAAATTAAATTCGTCAGCATCAATTTTTTTTTCAATCCAATTAATTTTGGTTTGGGGGGGGGGGGGGGGTTTAACCCCCAAACCACTCCCCCCTGGCTACGCCACTGATAGAAACAGTTCCGAGACTTCAAGTAAACTAAGGATATGCAATCATTCCATAATATGTAACTGAACTAATATGTAACCAATAATAGACTTAAAGGAACACCTATTTCTGTCACTTTCTACGACATGACTATAACCTTATGGTTAAGTACTAGGTTGAAATATTTTGACCCGCGAATACGACACTGGTTTTGCCCGATAAAAGATAGTAGATTTTAATGAACCTCTTCACTGACGACAGCCCCTCATAACACAATCAACACACAGACGGTTTGTTATGTTTTTGCCTATGCAAATTGCGTTGGTCCAACCAAATCTGCTAATTTATCAAGATTTGTGACTTTTTTCACACTAATACTATAAATAATGTTATTTGGACAATATAACTTACCAAATAAATTGTCAGAATAAACTGCCTCGGTTTTACGCTTTTAATTTCCCAATGC
Organism: Topomyia yanbarensis; assembly: GCF_030247195.1. Lineage (NCBI taxonomy): Eukaryota > Metazoa > Arthropoda > Insecta > Diptera > Culicidae > Topomyia > Topomyia yanbarensis. The sequence continues at coordinate 66,255,128 of NC_080670.1, forward strand.
AAATAGCAAAACATCTGTTGGTTTCATTCCAACAAATGAATGTGGGGTCAACAACTCAACCCACGTTAGTTTTCCTAGCTAGATTAATGGAGACAACGGAATAGATTAATGGGGAAGGATTTAGAGTTTGAGGCACACAAAGCCAATAGCACCGATTCGCAGCGTTACAAATTATACTGAATTCATTGAAACAGCCAGGCGTAGCGAACGATCAACATTTAGCGCTAAAGCAGCTGTTAGACACGAGTAGAATTCATAGTTCGGTACAATATAATCAATTACATTTGGGATTCAAGAGCGGCACAACACTAAATGGAGACTAAATCTAATTGAAATTTGTGACTGGATTCAAATACTAGTTTGGAGTGGAATGTATTTTGTCTCAGCTTAACTCTCAGAATATATATGGATGTGTTCTGTTGAAAGTATGCTACCATTGGCGAAATCATCTACCGGTGTCCAGTATGCTTTACTTATTATCAAATAGTGACCCTAGTGATAGTTTCTACTAACATCAGCTACCTTTTGATGTTGAAACCAGAAAACGTAATTATATACAAAGAAGTAAAAAAACTAGATAAATCCACCTCGTGACGCAATTGAGCATTTTTCGTTTAACCAATCTATGATTCCATGCAGTGGCGGATCCAGGTGGAGTTGTTGAGAAATTTTTAATTAGGCTCAATTCTTTTACCGCCGACACCGATCAAACATGATGATGTGTTATGTTCTATCAATGACCATACGGTAGATTTGGGTGGAATGCCCAACTCCTTCCAGCAGACGGCAATGGAATCTTCGTATTTCCTTTCGAACATGTCCATATGTGTCTGTATAGTCCTAGTTTTCCATTCTAATTTTATAACTGATTCGCACTAGAATACCTATCCGTCTTTGAATTTCATTGCTTTCTATTTATCTTAAATTTGCTGAAAATAGCCAGCAAAATCGATACAGTAGCAGCTTGCGGCAATTAAAACATGGTAACAAAATTAATGTTTGCTAAATAAATTCGTTTTGAGTATTATTGAAGACAAATGCTTCAATCGATCTATTGGTATACAGCGACCAGCCGCGCTCAACGTGTAATCTTCAATAAAGCAACTTTTGGTGTGCTTTGCCAGCATCATTCTACGAAAAACTCAAAAATGCACCAAGTTAAAGGATATGCATGAACTGTTGTCGTCAATTACCAGAACTTTTGATTTCGTATTAATATACCCTTTAGGGTGCATCATTCTACCCAGGATCCGGAGGAAATTGATAAAAACGAAGATGGATAGAATATTAAAGGACGAAATCTCCTATGCACAAAAAAAGTCAGATCGTGACGTTAACAGGTATTTAGTTTGAAATTCACTCGATATAATAAATAACAGAATCGATAAATTATTTGGGATACGTGAAGATTAAATATAGAAAAATATCATGATGTTTGGAAACAAATACACTTATAATATAAATTCGTAAATATAATTAAATCGATCATACAATACACGAATTCATTCGTCGTTTTCTGCAACGAAGTATTTTCGTGCATTCTAAATAGTAGGTTTCGTTCATTTCATGAACAAGAATGGCCGCTTGGTGAACGAAATCTTTCGTAAATTTTACACGTTTAATGTATACTGCACGAATGTTATCGTTGATAACGACATTATTTTTCGTGAATGAGACGAAATGTTTTGTTTATTTTAATAAACGGGTGTGTATATTACGAACGATTTCGTTGGTCGCACGAATTAATTTCGTTTATCTATGAAAGGTGTTCGTATTTATTATCCTCTTATTGTTTTCAGTCGATCTTTTGGGATCGATGTTTGACAACATAAATTTTTTTATTTAAAAAAATCGATGTGGCCAAATCGATTTTATTGTGGTACGAAGTTTTTGCAGTTTTTGTAAATTTTACTTATTTAGTTTACATTGCACGAATATAATCGTTTATAACGACATTATTTTTCGTGAACGAAACGAAATGTTTCGTGTATTTCAATAAATGTTTATGTATATGATGAACGATTTCGTTGGTCGCACGATTTCGTTTCGTTCATCTCAAGAAAGTTTTCGTATTCATTAGCATATTATTTTTTCAATCGATATTTTAGGATCGATGTTTGACAACAACGATTTTTTCAAATAACTAAAAGGATCGATCTGGCAAAATCGATTTTAATTCATCCTACTCCCTTCTATTGAGGACTAAAAAGATTATGGTGTGAAGTAATGGCCGCTTGATGAACGAAAGTTTTCGTAAATTTTACATATTTAGTGTACATTACATGAATGTGATTGTTGAAAACGGCATTATTTTTCGAGAATGAGACGAAATGTTTCGTATATTTTAATTATCGGTTGTGTAAATTACAAACGATTTCGTCAGTCGCACGATTTCATTTTGTACATCTTAGAAAAGTTTTCGTATTATTAGCCTCTTATTGTTTTCAGTCGATCATTTGGGATCGATGTTTGACAACATCGTTTTTTTTTATTTAAAGAAATAGATGTGGCCAAATCGATTTTACTATGGTACGAAAAAATGGCCGCTTGATGAACGAAAATTTTCGTGAATTTTACTTATTTAGGTTACATTACACGAATGTTATCGTTGAAAACGACATTAATTTTCGTGAATGAAACGAAATGTTTTGTTTATTTTAATAAACGTCTATGTATATTACGAACAATCTCGTTGGTCGCACGAATTCATTTCGTTCATCTAAGAGAAGTTTTCATATTTAATAGCATATTCTTTTGACATTGCTCCGGCAGAGAAAAACTCAAAATTATTCATACAAAACCATCGAGCAGTTTGCGATGGCTCAACTGAATCCGTACTGCTCCGGATTCCGGACTAGAAGAGGAAGAGGTTTAGAAAATCTTCCTGAAACCTGCGGACACGGATACGGCTACTAAATAGTCAGACCGAGACCGTCGTGATCATCAACAATTATATGACGTATAGCAACAATGACTCCATATTGAAGCTCTGTTGACGTTGACGGTTCGACGAATGGTGCTCGTAAATATTATAAAGATATTCGTATATAGCAGCGAACAATTCGTTTGCCGAACGAAGCTGTTTCGTAATAAGCCAACGAAAGTCGTTTCGTAGTTGTCACGAAAAACTCGTAATAAAAAATAAATGTGTTTCAATAGAACTACGAACGATTCATTATATGTACGAAAAATTCGTATATTTTATGAAAATTATCTGTACGAAACTAATGCATAGCGATTTACGAATATATTCTATCAGTGTATTGTTGCAATAGGGGAATCTGCGTTATGTTTAATTGCTGACCTTAAAACTCATTTTGCGAGAATTTTCAGGCTCTTTTTCATGTATGGCACGATCGGGCCCCAAAAGAAAAAAATTCAGTCTGGTTCGCCGAGATTTTTCTTTTCTAGTTGTCGCGAGCTCACGTTGGTAATTTTATCAAATTTTTCTGATAAAACTGATTCTTAAGTGATGGATCCAATTCCGATGTCAAGTGCAATTTAAATTCAGGATTTACCTGCTCATTGGACCTTTTATAAATTGCGTAACACTTAAAGTTGTGGGAGGGGAGAGGCAGAACGAAAAAATGTGGCAGTTGCAACATTTGGGTTTTTTTTAAGTGTTTACTACATACTAGGGCGGGTGATATAAAAATTGTACCAATTTATTATATGGGAAGAGGGGAATCAATTTTTGGTGATTTTTGCGTTACGTAATTTATGAATGGTCACTGCGAATGTAGGAGCAGATGAGCCACGAATTTACTTCATTGTACTAAAGCTAATCAATCTTGGGATTTTTAGTATTTGTGCACCCTTATTGCTTCCAGTACCATCTTCACGCATGGGTACGCTGGGCCTGGGTCAGGGGCTCCGGGATTTCGGTGGCCCCGTACTGAGGGTGGATGTAATTCCATCCTAAAAACTGCATTCGAAAAATTTTACACTTGATTATTTACAACTGCTTAGTGCGATGATAAAGGCCGAAATTCGAAATAAATGCTGTTTATAGTTCCAATTTCATTTTGGCATTCTTTCATCAATGTGCCAAAGCTTCTTATCGATGAATCGGCGTCCTATAAACATTTCGATTCAAGTTTTAATATTTATTTTTAGCATAACTAGTAATATATGTTGGACTTCATGCTCGGTGAGAACCGAGCCGTAGCGACAAACAGAAAACGTGTCTGGCAAGCGTTCTGTGGTTGTGGCAAAATTAGCTCTTTATTACATTTGAGACCTTCAACGGACAAACTCCTTTAATTTTATAAGTCTCACGAAGGCCTAACATTGCTTTGGCAGGATTTAGCATCCTCTATCCGTTTTAGACCAGTACGGAACTTAAAATGTTGCTTTGTGAACTAACAGAGATTAACCTTTAAATATTCCAGAGCTCTGCCCTATCTAGAAAATTAAATCGCCTCCAAGCTAATCCTACGTAAACTCCCAAACATGTTTAGTGTTTGAATGTTGAACGCCATGAGACTACAAAAGAGCGACCCTTTTTATTTTGTCACTAATAATATTTAGATGGGCATGCTTTTATTATGGAGAATATGAATCTTTCCAATTGCCATTTCAATATGTCTTGGATTAAAACCAGCATCTTCTCTGTGATATAATACTTTATTATTTTAATGCAAGCCTTAGAATACCCGGAATTTGGATCTTTTTAGGAATCTTGCGCATGACGGTGTTATTTACCAAAAACTTTTCTGGATCTACTCAGATCATTTTACGTGCATAATTTCACCTGGTGGCGGAACCTATAATCATCCATACATCTGTTTGCTGTTTTACAATGATAGGGGCCCCTTAGTTCAATTTTGCCCAGGGGCTCCAAGTGGTCTTATGACGACCTTGATTGTTTCGTTGGTGTACGTCATACTTTTTGAACTTGTACATAACTTTTGCAATAAAATTCTTACGAAATAATAGCATCTTGGTGGTTTCGTTGTTTCATTTTCAGTTTCGACGATGCTCTGTCATGTATTTTGGAATAATAGCAAAATATTGAACATAGTTTTGTGTTTTGTGGAAACCTGAGTAAAATTCTGTATTTCAACAAATCCATTATCGGTACAACTATTATGTACAATGTTTACATTGAATAAAATGACAATAAATTGATTATGTACGCTAAAACGTAACTAAGAACATTAGAAATAAGCAATTTAAAAAAATGAAATTTTTATGAGGTTCTGAAAATTTACGGTATAACACGATGCAACTGGACGCACATAATCAATTATAAAAATTTTGTGAGTTACTAATAAGAATAATTTTACATCTCCGGTATTGTAATTCTTCGAAAGACAAACTCGCAATTTCATATTACCGTACAAAAGTGTTTCTAAAAATGATTCGTTTTTTATTTTCAACGTTTTTACATTTCTTATAAAAGAAATATATAGAATTCGCTCAAACTTTCAAGATTTTTTTCTAGGCCCGCAGGGCCGTGTCTTATACAACCAATCGACTCAGTTCGATGATTTGGGACAATGTCTGTGTGTGTGTGTATATAACGGACACACTCTCATTCGTGTTTCTCAGTAATGGCTGAACCGATCTTATCCAAACCAATTTTAAATGAAAGACCTATCAGCCAGACAGAACGCTATTAATTTATTTCTGATTCTGATGTTTAGTTTTCAAGATATGAATGTTTGAATGTGTAAAAATGGCGTTTTTTGCAGTTTTTTTAAATGATCTGCCGAAATTGACAACATAGATGAGCACTATATATATCCTTGAATAGCCTATACCTTTCGAACGAGCTATAGATTGTTGAAAACGGACTATTAACAAAAGAGATAGTTATCATTAAATATGGACGAAAGATTTTTATAAATTCCCATAGCCACAAATATGACCAAAAACATGCAATCTATTTTTAACGCTAAAGCGTCTAATTTTAGGTCAATAGTGTCTTCGGAGAATTTAATGCAAGCAATATGCCCTTTCTTTTAGTATTATCTTTTGCTGATTAATCCAACTACAAGTGAGATATTTTCATAAATTTTCTTGGAAGTGATTTTATTGAAATGATGTCTTCAGCAAATTTGTAGCTCTTACTTTTGCGAATAACTTTACTGAAGACATGAAATATCTATTTTGAATTTTTTTAAAAGTTATAGCTTGTTGTTTGTGGATTACCCTTTATCGCCTATTTATTGTTCAATATAGTAGTAAAGCATTTAAATTAGCTAAATATTATTTCGATAAAACGAATTTCGTATTTCCTTTTTCTATCTACAATCACTAGAAATAACCGCCGAACAATTCCGATTTGTCTACATGGAACTTGATCACTTATCGATGCAAAAAAAATCATTAGCGCGCACCTAATGACTGCAAAGTTTCTAAGTTACAAACATCGGATCGATCTGAAACATATCTTGGAAAATGAAAAGCTATATAAATAACTCCAAGCAACGGCGTAGCCAAGAGAAGGTTTTAGGATTCAACCGCACACCTTGCCCCCACCCAAAAAAATAATTGGATTGATGAGAATAATTCATTGATACTGACTGACTTCATTCAATATTACAATTATAACACTGCGAAACAAAATAAAAAAAATTTGGTTGCAGAACGAAAATAAAAAATGGCAAAAGTTTAAGGTTCCAGAAAACACCTGGTGAAAAAAATTTCGAATAAAATTGCAAAGGGGCTTCACAAATTAAAACCAAAGTTTGTATGGAGAACTAGGGTGGTTCTACAGGGTAGATATCAATTAAAATGGTGATCTTGAATTTTCGCATAAAGTTTTACATAAAATGTTTATTACATCAAAAAAGTAATCTATGCAAGTTTTCAGCTCAATCGGACATCATTAAGGGGGTGCGGCGTTTGAATATTGATTTCATAATATAAGAAAAAATTCAAAGGGGGGGGGGAGTAATGAAATGTTGAAAATCGAATTTTTTTTGTCGAAATATGTCTAAAAATTGCATGAAACATCAGCACCTAGTGTCAAACGAAATCCGCTAAAAACGAATTTAAATTTTTTTTCAGTTCCAAGGACTTAAAAATTTTTGAAAAAATGATTCGAAAATCGAAACTCTATGATTGCAAAAAAAAAATCCCATCGAACTGGGCTTGAGAGCAGAACAAATAAAAAGATGACAGGGATTTAGAACCCTTAATTTCCAACTAAATCGTCGTGAAGAATGTTTTGAAAAAAATGGAACGGGACTTCATAGCTTAAAACCAAAGTTTCGTGAAATTTAAAAAAATAACATCTTTTAGGTGAAAATGGGTATCTTGAATCCAATTTTCCCAACGAACTGTGCTTGGTAGCAGAACAAATAAAAAATGGCAGGTATTTTTCCAAGTGCTTGGAACTAAAAAAAATATCAAGATTCTTTTTAGCGGTTTTCGTTTGTTTTTACATTAGATGCTGATGTTTCATGCTATTTTTAGACATATTTCGTAAAAAAAATCGATTTTCAACATTTCATGTACTCCCCCCATGCTTTGGATTTTTTCTTATATTATGAAATCAATATTCAAACGCCGCACCCCCTTAAAGATGTCCGATTGAGCTAAAAACTTGCATAGATTACTTTTTCGATGTAGCTTATGTGTTTCGGTTATGTAGTCTGCGGTTTACAAAACACTATTTTGTCTTTATTCGACGTTTCGGTCCGTTTGGGACCTTTTTCAAGGATTCTAGAAAGGAAGTTTATTATGATGTTGTTACATTGTTTTTTAATGTTTTTTACCGATAATGTGTGTTCTGTGGTCCGATGTCTTGTTTTGCACCAAGCAATTGTCATTTGTCTATCCAACTGTTGAAATCAAAACTACCCGTTTAGAAAATCATTTTTCACAGAACACTTCTTTCCGTATACTTCAACCAGCTGACAGAGTACATACAATATGACAGTTGTTTGAGCTCGTATGGAGTATGGCTGTATGGTGGTGTGTGTTTAAACTTACTGTTCGTGTACCTATATGCGATTTGTTTTAGCTCTCTGAGTTCCTGTCGATAGTCGTTGCTGAGTGTGCATTTACATTTGATTTCTACCATTTAGAACCACCTTAGTTCTCCATACAAACTTTGGTTTTAATTTGTGAAGCCGCGTTCCAATTTTTTCAAAAATTTTTTCACCAGGGGTTTCCTGGGACCGCAAACTTTTTTTGTTCTGCTCCCCGATCGTGTGTGGAACAGTGTAATTATCAAATCAGTACATTGATAACCTGTCGTTTTAAACATCATGAGGACTTTTGAAAAGTTGTGGGAATGGGATCCTGACCTGTAACAGATCTATTGATCTTAATCTAACAGTTGTCTAATCACATCAATATCAAATACCAGCCTGAAAACATTCGAATAGACACTCATTCCAGAGTTCTGAAATCAATCATAATCCTCCTTTCATATTGAAATCACTTTTTAATGGATGTACTGTAACATGGATTAGGGTCTTTTTTTAATAGAAAGTGAAGTTGGAAACACAGAAACATGAAACATAGAACTGCTCTCCGAAAAATAGCACAGCATTCAACATTTGTTGAACATGCCTTTATTTAGGGAATGCATAGAGTTGAGACGAAAACGTAATATGATTAATAACGAGGATAGCACTTTCCGAAAGTAGTGTAAACTTATGAAAAATGGCGTTTTCCGTTCGATTCTAGCAGGTCCTGATCAATTTTGATGAGCTTTTAATTTTTGTTGTATTACCAATTATATGAATAGGTAAAATAAATGTTCGCAAAGAGTAATTTAAGGTCAAGAATACATCATTTTGCAACCGCCAATTCCGGAGGTTTAGAATCTTCGATGAATTTTACAAACGTTAAATCTGATAAATTAACTTTGGCGTTATATCCTCCAAGAAGTATTTACGGAGAATTTACTCTTCAAACAAATCTAATTCGAGACTTAATGTCTTCAGCAAAATTTTGGGGAGTGCTATTACAATCCACTTTGTTGAAGACTAAGCCTTGTGTGTTCAGGGTATCAACATATTTTAGGCTATTTGTGCTTTTAAAATAAATTATTATGATTTTATTGTTTATGATCTTCTACTATTTATAAACAATAAATTTTACATTTTATCCAAAGCTTGAGCTCGTAATAAAAAAAATTGTTTAAGATAAATAATAGATTAAGGAACATTTCGTAAATATCATTTTAGAACTCGATATACTCTCTACACGTAGTATTCATTCCTGCAATAAAGTTGTTTTTAATGATAGTGTCAACAAATTCGCTAAAGAAACGAACTCTGTTACTATTTTTTGAAAAGTTAATTCTCCATAATTTTAAAACTTGAAATATGGTTTCGGAATTATGCCATTTGGACATTAAGTTTAATTTTCACCAAACTGAATTTATAGCTACGCCGCTGATCCTAAGTAAATAGAAGCAAAGTCGTTCTACACTCGTCCATAAGAAACTTCTTCGAATACTGCCTATTCTATTATAATACACTAAAGACCCCATTTGATTAGCCTCCGATTTAGTCTACTCCCGATTTTGTCAGTCACATATGAAAATATGTTTGCTCCAGCAGATGAGCAAGGCTGAATTGGAGTAAATCCTTTCTTGACCATATTTTTCTTATCTAAAAGATGCAAATATGCAAAAATAAAAAAAAAATCATGTTTTTAAAATTTGCGCTTGAAGGCCCCTTTAAGAGAATTTTATATGAAATAATCAGAAATAGCTATCAGACTACATCAAAGAAAGGGAAGAATATTTTAACAGCTTTATTTTATTATAAAGAAAGAAAAAAATATGTCGCGATATAGTAAATGTCCCCATATTGTCAACCTACAATACGGCATGGGCTGATAATAACGGGTCTTTACTGTATGTGTTATTCACTGTGTCCCACATTAATAGGTACACCCCTTTTGAAGATATTTTTCAATTGCATCGAACTACACCAATTTTTTGGTAGTTTTCAAGGAGTTCTTCCAAAATTTTGGTCTACGTAAGGGCTTATATGTTGTGGATTGAGAAAATACAGAAATTTTCAGCTTTTTTCCTACACAATATTACAAAAGCTTATTAAACACCAACTTTTCCTAATAATTTTGTAAAAATTAAAAAGTATTTGAGAATTATTAATTGCTTTAGTAAACGGAGTAGTGACCGTCGCTCCACAACGCAGTTTGTTTCATATGGCTTGCGCTGAGAACGATTTCTCGAATTGCTGAACTGAAAATTATGGAATAGAAGTTAGTATTTAAAATTCTTCACAGATTTAATCCGCCGAAAATCGCGCATATGGCTCGGAATGAGACTCGCTGATGCTCTAAGACGATTTTGTTAGATTTTCAGAGCAGTGTGCACCCAGTGCACTAGCACAAGTGACGAAAGGTTATCGAAAAGTTTCGTGGAAACGAAAATTCCAGTGATGATGATTTTCTTTAACGGGTTTCGAGAGTTTTTATTTGTTCTTTGGCATTAGGATGAGCTATAATAATTCAATAATGATACTACTGGGAAGTCACTTTAAGAAAAAGTCGATATCGACGTAAACTTTGGACTATGCACGCATGCACTTCAGAGGTAGCGTGATATCAAGAGTTACAATTTCAGTTTTTAGTTCTCTGCATGTGTTATCAAAAACATCGCGAAACATAAAGTTCTAAATATTCTCAATCGATATAATATCGGAAGAGTGTGATAAGAGTTATAAGAAATGTCTCATCACACTGTTAGGTGGATTAAAAACGTTTTTACCGGAATACTTGGTAGACATATTCTGATCATCTTGAACCGCAAGCTTAGAAAAACAGAATAAATCAGTACCCAAGTAGTGGTAGAAACCCTACTTAAGCTCTTGAAATATATAGCAAGGAAACATACCCAATACATAAGTTCAGGTGTTTGCTTTTCGTCTGTGGTGCTTCAGAACCTTAGCACTTTACTACACTAAACTTTCTTCAGTACTATAAGAGATAAAATTATCCGGTGCCTCGTCCGGCCCGGAGAAATTGATGTTAATCCTAGAGGCCCGGAGTTTGACCAAAACAAAACGAAGTCTCCAGGTGAAACCCGGAGAGATGCAACCATAATTCTAACTAACAGCAATCAATATTTCAGAGCAATTAATATTACGTCTCTGTTCTAGTCAAGTAGGAATAAAATGGGAATAATTCATTTTTTACGGCAAAACTGCGCTGGGAAAGCCAAACTCGGCGGTTTCCTAAGCCTCATATATCTATCTCATATTTTTCGCAGAAGACAGCCTGTTTAAACTTTCATAAAACAATTTCATAACTTTTATGCATTCTATACCACGTACTCTCGAAGGCTTGTGAAGTTTCATCTTCATTCTACACCCGCTGCTGTTCAGATCCTTTTTCGTGTTTGATTTCAGTTGAAAGTGTTTTTTAACATAAACAACTTTTTTCCCAAGTGTGCGTGTATATGGTTTTATTTTGGGGGGTGACTTTTACCATTCGGACATTCGTTTAGTAGTTGTTTTCCAAATGGGAGATTGTAAACAGTGAAACTACGAATAGATATCGCCTTAGGGGAGAAGATAATGCAGTGCAAATGTTTCGTTCTGTTCTAGAAAACTTTCGAAACTTCAAACTGAAACCAGTTTTTCCACGTCTCTTTGGCTGCACGCAGAGAAAACGGAGCAACAATACTTCCGACAATAGCACAATCAAGTTTTTCGCTTCATATTCCAAGAAAAAAGTAAAAGCAATAAACATGCCCATATTTGATTGTGACTGGACTTTTTCAGCCACTGGATGCAATGTTTGGGCAATTTTTGCTTTACACTCTTTAGAGTTTCACTCCCTTGCGAAGATCAATTTTTGTCTATTTTATATAGAAAGTCTATACAATTACTTTGAAACTGAACTTCTTAGGCCAAGTCCCGTTAGGTACAGTTTGAAAGTCTATACAATTACTTTGAAACTGAACTTCTTAGGCCAAGTCCCGTTAGGTACAGTTTGTAAATAAAGGTTATCCACCTCTGTAACAAAATCGGTATTTGTTAAATATTCTTGACAAAATCGTTCAAAGGCACATTTTTAATCACATGTTTTATTGTTTTTGCACTAGATCATCAAATTCATTGCAAAAATACATACTTTTACCATTTTGTGAGACTCTGCACTATTGGAAAGAGTAGTAGGTAATGAAATGGCGAAAAAAGTTTATCCACGCAAATATACCTCATTACATTTTAGCGTATACAAACACATTGCTGTCATTTTATTCAATGTAAATATTGTACTTGTACATGACACCTAAATCATCACTGGAATTGTATAAGCACAAAGATTTACTCAGATTTTTGGACAAAATTCCAATTAATGTTGGCTTTATTTGAGTATTCGAAAATACATAATAAAGTATCATCAAAACTGAGCATAATGGCAACGAAATTCCTGAGTTGCCATTATTTTGTAAGAATCCTATTTTAAAAGTTATGCACAAGTGGTGGTTAATTTATACAAACAAACAAAGGTTGCATGACACTATGCAATTGGGGGATCCTGTTTTGTGGGCCGAGCAGGTCGAGCAGCCATTCTTTGAAAATAGAATCCTACACTATTGAAAAATCATGTTCCAAATGTATAAACTTTGTACTTGCGTCGACCACTCGTGTTGAAAAATTAATCGGAAAGCTTAAAATGAACCTTTTCAATATCACAAATGCTTTAACTAAGAGCAACTAGATGATTCTGACATTTTGGTACACTTCGCCTACGGATTTTTTTAATCGAATGTCTTGTATACATGTATACCTCGAATTTCTAACTGAATCAGTAGTCAAAAGCATGTACGGGACCGTAGACCACAGCATCAGTGTGTTCATATTCGTTTTCCTAGTAACGAAAACATCGTGGGCCTTGGAGGTAACATGTCACTGGTCCAATTTGTATCATTCCCGAGCTGTGATAGCTGTGCAAAACTCAACCAGATCCGCGCTGTCGATGCGGATTACATCCCGTTCATCATAATTCCCTTCAATTCAGCTCACTTGTTTCCATCTTCAAATGAGGATGTAGTGCGTGTAGGAAAACGCTTGCAAAATCCTGACGGCTCGAAACCTACCAAACGTAACCGCAGCAGTAATCCCATACTTCATCGAGCGTCAGATTTCACTCGACTCTGCACAAATTATGCGAGCAGAAGTGGCAAAGCGGGAGCTTTCAGAAGTCTAATTTAATAACGCAGAGCAAATTACAGCAAAACGTCATTTCAATTTACGAGATGCTTTAAATTTTCGTCTCATCCGGTTTTCACAGTGGGAACCCATTCATTGAGTTTCATAAATTGTTACATATATTCTCACGCTAGTAATTTAGAGCATCTTTCTTGTATTTAAATACAACAGGGTAAGAGGGGCGCTATTTTTTCCAGGTGGATGAGGTGAGTATTTTTACGTTTTCTGTTTTATTTGAAAGATAGATATACTGTTTTAAACAGCACCAGGGTATTATTTTTTCTTCGAAATCGTGTAGAAAAGTGTTTTAAAAATTCCAATAATTTGATATTTTCGATTACAAGTTACTGTGATAATTATCTGAACTTTAAAACGGGTGCGCGGGTGTTAAACCTAATTTTTTTTTATTCATTTCGTTTATTTGATAGGCACAAATGCGTTAGCTTGGCGGTGCCAAATGCTTTTGTTTTTACATTTTGGATATCTTAAAACTAGGAGGTTACAATGTTGAAATATTTTTTTACAAAGGAAAAGAAAGTTTACAGCTATCTTAAGACTAGAAATAAGATTCAATATACAAAAGAGGGCCAAAAGATTTTTTTATGAAAAAATTTAAAACAAGGGATACACTTTGATATACAAGAGGGGGAGTAATAGTATTTTACGAAATATTTTACGGTTATCTTAAAACTAACAATATAGTTTAGTACACAAAAGGGGGAACAAATATTTATGAGAAATTTCACAGAAATCTTAAAACTAGGGATTCAATTCTATTTACAAGATGGAGGACAAGAGTTTCAATAAAGAGTAAAAATTATAGCTATCTTAAAACTAGGAATACAGAATACTAATTTGAATTTTTTAACTAAAACTTATGCTTGGTCAAGATATTCAAAGGGTGGCTTATTTCCGCATCAGTGTAGCAGCAGTTGTATCAAGGACAGGGGAGAGACAGGGAAAGAAGAGCAAAAGTGTTAAACCTAATGGACGTTAGGCATAATGGACAATTGGCATAAAATGCGTTAGACATAATGGACGACTGGCATAATGTACGTTGGGCATAATGGATGATAGGAATAATTCACAAAAAATAAAAGTAATCGCAAGGGTTTTTTTTATTGTTAGATATCAACCTTACGTTTTTTCAGGTTGAATAAAAGCTACATTTTGCTGTATACAATTGTATACTTTCGTATAACTTAAAACAGAGACTTGGAGAACAATGAACAAACATCAAGTTTCGGAACCTATGGAAACATGCAGTGTTATAGACAGTATCAGCATTAGGGTACGGATGTTACTTTAGTTCCGATACCGTTTTTGTTTCGGTATTTTCATCACATCAGACAATTTACGTAGTTCTATCTTTGATGTCCTCGAGAACATAATCATTGAAAGGAATAAAAAGAGATAATAAATATAGAAGTAGCAAATGTATCGTTTTTTTGACGTAGGACTACGTCTTTGTTTTCGATATGGGGGTGCACTCTGCAAATTCTCCAAAAATGGTATGTAACGAAAAGTGGTCCAATTTTAAACGCATATAATTCAGCCATCTCACGATAAATTTTCAAATTTTTTTGCGCAAATCGCCCCGAAATACTTCTAAGAATAGAACCCAATAGATAAACCCAAAGATTTTTGATATCATAGCATTAAAAAATTAAATAATATACAACCTTGTCAAAATATCGCGCATTTACACACAGAAATATAGCGCTTCCCAAGCCCTGTACGACGGATTGGTGTACCTAGCGCGCAACGCTTCTATGAATGACGTCATCATCGACTATTTAAAGAACGGACTTGGCCAGACACGCTCAGTTCCCTGTTGAACGGCTGGTGAAGCAGATCACTGCGCTTTGTTTTTTACAGCCAGTGTAGCTGAGCTAAAAGTCCGCTACACTGGCTGTGGAGGGACGCTACCCTGTGTCGTCCAACAGGCGACCACTCCAACTGCTTCCTAAATGCCGCTGTGATGTTGCCAGTAAATTTTTGGTTTAACTAGCACATGTATTTGCTATTTGCGCTTGAAATTAAGTAATGTAGTGGTAGTAATAAGCTTCCCATTTTGGTTTAAACAGTTTTTAAAACAGGATTTGATTAATTAGTTTAGCTCATCTAAGAAATTTTATCAATTCTGTAATTTAAAAGGAATTTTACGGAACTTGGTGAATTTGGCCCCACTTGCAACTGGTATAATCAACCTGCACAAAGTGTTGCATAACGCAGGGCTGTATTTTGTAACGAAATGTGTTATCATTCAGTCCTTCGCTATGCAAAATCACGATATTATGACAGATGGGCTAAGCGCGGCCGTTCCTTTCAATCGGGAAAGGGCGCGTGGAATTTTGGTGAAATGCGCTAATAGTGTCGTGGTGGTACTAGTTGTCTCTTTTGCTCTACCCATCATCATCGGCGTTGACTCATTTTGCATTGTGCGCATGGGTTCAATGTTTGTGGCGAATGTATTGGTAGGTAGGAGAACTGGCGGTAAAATGAACACGTTAAGCAAAGTTATTATTTTCTAACTAATAAGTGAATGAGATATTACAATCACCTTATATGTTTCTTGTTAGACATGTTTTGTACATATCTGGTAAAAATACTTCGTCATAAACACATTTTTTCAAACATGATTCTTGATTTCTAAACATGTCCAAAAATGAGACATGTTTATAGCGAGTGCGTAAAATGAACATGTGGCGGTGGTAAAATGAACAGCTTCTGGTGACCTGAAAAATGTCCTGTATGTATGCAATGCGCAGCGTTGGATAGCATTTTCCGATCAATGCTAATATAATCAACAAATCATGAGCTTTGCATACACACAGGGCATTTTGCAGGCAAACAAAATTGTCACGGAAGAATTGATTTTTCATGACGTAATATTAACCATTTTACAATCCTGTGGCATCGAAACACATTTACAAACTTGGAGTTATCCATGGGTGTTTCAACTTTTAGGATCTGTTTGAGAGCAACTAGAAAGCTTGTTCTATACATGAGATGTGATTATATTGTCTAAAATTTGATTTTTCTTCACCGGTCCGGGTGTTTTTTCCCACACACTAAGTACTAAGAAAATAAATATTTTACATTAAGTAGTATAGTCCTACGTCTACAGTTCGTGCAACCCCATAGGGCTGCCCCTTGTAGTTTTCTTTCATGAGCTGTTCTTCAAGCTATACATTTTCTTCTTGGACAATCGCACCATAAATGTACATAAGAAATAATCTAAGTTAATGTGCGTTATTTATACCTTAATGCAAATTAGATTGATTTTATTGTTTTGTTTTGTTGACGCTAGGTTTCTTTAAACTTCAGCAGACATAAAACCTTCTCCTCTTTTTTAACAAAAGATTGAACAAGTGTTTTGATACTATTTTAGTTATGTACAATTTATCGGTTGTTCGTCAAGAAATTAACGCAAACTGAATTTCCGCATGCCAAGCATTTCTTCAAGTATATACAGCAGAATAGAATGCTGATTGAGTTAGAAGCGGAAGCTGCTTCCAGAGTATTTTTACATCTTCAAAAAAAAAGTTCCAACATTCACGCTCTTACCACCCGAGTCCATCACCGCCAAAAATAAAGTGATACTTCAATATGACAATTTATGCCTAACGTCCATTATGCCAATTGTCCATTATGCCTAACGTATATTATGCCTAACGTCTGTAGGTCTAACGTCCATTATGGCTGTCGTTCGTGTGCCAAACGCCTGTATGCCTAACGTACTTATCCCTAATGGGGTACACCCTTTTAAAACATATTATCAAATGAATGCATGTTTAACTTATTTAAATTCGATTAATCTTGCACTGACTCCCTTAGTTGTGGTACATTATTTTGGGCCCCACACACACTAAACACACTATTTACTTAGCAAGGGAGCCATAGTACTCGAGGAAGAGCTATAATTTGAAGTAAAAAAGTTTAGAAAAACGTGGAGTAGGGTCAATAAGCAAGCTTAGAGTTTCCTGGCTACTTAACTCTTTTCTTCTGCAAACGCGGGAGTCAGGATCTTTTGGCATTGAATGCGATTCACCTTACTGCCCTTGTACGCAAAAGTGACGTAAACGCCACTTTGGTCAAATTTAATTTTTTCGTGTTTTTAAGTTCACTACAAAAAACCGCATCTTCCAGTGTAAACATTTCCTATAAAAATAAAATTACAAGGGGCAGCCCTATGGGGTTGCACGAACTGTAGACGTAGGACTATACTACTTAATGTAAAATATTTATTTTCTTAGTACTTAGTGTGTGGGAAAAAACACCCGGACCGGTGAAGAAAAATCAAATTTTAGACAATATAATCACATCTCATGTATAGAACAAGCTTTCTAGTTGCTCTCAAACAGATCCTAAAAGTTGAAACACCCATGGATAACCCCAAGTTTGTAAATGTGTTTCGATGCCACAGGATTGTAAAATGGTTAATATTACGTCATGAAAAATCAATTCTTCCGTGACAATTTTGTTTGCCTGCAAAATGCCCTGTGTGTATGCAAAGCTCATGATTTGTTGATTATATTAGCATTGATCGGAAAATGCTATCCAACGCTGCGCATTGCATACATACAGGACATTTTTCAGGTCACCAGAAGCTGTTCGTTTTACCACCGCCAGACTTGTTATAAACACTTCAACACACGATGAGGGCTAATATCCCTTCCTCAGGATGAGGTAGAAAAGAATGAAGCAACGGGAGCATCTCTACCGTTGTGTGTGAGGAACCGAAAAATGAGAGAGTTCCTCTCTTGCTCAACGAAGTGATGTGGAAAAATATTTTATTACGCATGGGATATTTGCTCCGTGGAGGAGAGTGTGCTACACCTCATGATGATTCAAGAAGAGTTTGTGATGTCCTCACACGCCTTGTGAGGAGGTAATGATTAGTTGCTATGAGGTTTTGTTATATGGGTTGGATGCGTGTTTAAAGTTTATTTCTGATGTATATTTTTGTATTTGAAATGAATGTATAGTTAAGCGTTGCATGAAGCAATGCAACTATCTAAATATATACATAGTTTTCAAATATGTATAGAGTCATGAGCCTCTTTTCACCTTATTACAATTAGCACCTTACCCATTTGAAACCATTGGTTAGAGTTGTGTCTGCCATATATTTGTACTATCTTTTGACTTAAATGGTAGTGCGATATTTTGGGCATCCGATTAGAGTTTTAGTTGCACCAAAACAGAAGTATTCCACCATTCTCGGGCCATTTATTATTTTACTAATGGTTCTTAGGAACGAAGCAAACGTGTTGGTGCCAATTTATAGAAATTTCATCGATTGTAGGCCTTGTAAGTGATGCAATAGTCCAGTACGCTCCTTAAAGGGCCAAAATTTGCCAAGCGATCTGTTATTAAAATATAATACTCGTTGAGGAAGAAGTAGTTAGGTATCAAAGTTTGCGACCTTTTTTGACGTTTGGCACCCATAGCTAAGCTAAAAAGTGACACACATGTTTATATTGAAGCAAACCGTTTATTCGTTACGCACTGTCCAGGTGGATAACCGGATGACATCATAACTCTTTTCACGGCGCTATAGTGATTTTTTTTTAACTTTTCAAGTGAACTAGCATAGGTTATAGTGCAACACAAAAAGTTTTGAAAAATGTTGCATGCCCCCAAATTGATTTATAGCAGAATTAAATGCTCTTCCGAATTATTATTACATAGAACCATGACGTGCCCTTGGAAGAATGTTGAACCATGTGCATATTTGTCATGAAAAAATAGACAATTTTCTTATTATTGTCGCAATTTAGCACAATATTCATAACAGAATAATACAGCATACCTTCGGAAAGGTGTATTTTTTCTCTTTCTAGAACTTGCTAGAAATCGGCGCTAAGACTGGACAACGTAACTAATGTTTTGGTGCCAAAGGTCCCAGAAAATGTTTTTGCTATAAGTGAAGATGATAAGGAGTAATGCCTTCATTTTTTCGAATTTTTCATAGCACGTTGATGCCAATACATTCGTTAAAAAATCGGTTAAAATGCTCCCATAGGAACCTGGGCAATGGTGTGAGAAAGAACTCTGCGAAATTTCTAAACGATTAGTATAGGAGGTTTTAGGTTAGTGTGTACACCGCATTTTTTCACAAAATTTTAATATTTTGCAATGAAAATTTAAGAAAATATTGTACAAATGTTGGATTCTTGTAATGGAATTTATTGAATAGGCAAAGGTTAACGTATATCCTACATAATTCATGAAGTCATCTTTTCATTATATTTGCTAAACAATCTGTTCAAAAAATTATTTCACTTGTAGGGGATTATTTAGTGAAATCAGTATCAAAATAAGAAGCTTCGTGTTCTCCTCCGAATATAGGGTAAAGAGGTAAGCCCCTTACATAAAATAAACCCTATTATGGTGGGTGTACAACTAATTTCTAGGCCTACAATTGATACAATGCGTATACATTGGCATCAGTAGCTTCACTTTGCTCTTAAGAACCAATATAATAACACAATTGGCATTATGCTATATTTATCCGTAGTGGAGAAAATTTTTAATTAAAATCTATTTTCCTTCACTAACGAGAAAATGGTTTGAAACCACCTTTGCGCATAAAGGACACAAAACCTATAACTAAACTATTTTTGGAGATGCGTTTCGAGTTCGAAAACAAAATTTGTGCTTCTGATTGAGTTGGTATGAAAGCTGTAAAATGTTCGTATTTAAGCGCAACGAAAACTCGATTCGAGTGTTCCAAGTATTGCCTTACCTTTTAAACCAACGCGCTGAACAAAGATGGGAAAAGCTGCTCTAACCAGCGGTTACAAATTAGTAGGGTGATAATAGAAACAAGACGAAAATAGGCTTATTACCCTAGCGTTGAAAGTAGATAATCAGGATAGCATACAATTTTCGACTATGTATAATTTGAAATATCGCTGTCTATAATTATCTCATTTTAAAAATGTATTGCCCATTGGAAATTTATCCGCATAAACTTTCTACTTTGACATTTAGTAACAAATAAACACAAACATTTTTTTTTAAACTTCATTGTCCATATCTTGGAAACTAACCAGCCAAAACAATCTATAATAGAGATAGAAACGAAACTATTTGATAACAACATTTTTTTAAAATTTTATTGAGAAAGAACACTAGAATAGAATCGAATATTATGCACCCATTTTACTTGGAAGCGATGTCATGTTGTATTAGATATCAAAATTAAAATATTTCTAGAGAAAATTTTCAATAGGATGTAAGTAACATCAAGAACCTCTCTTTGTTTACTTTCTTACGACGTCATTACAACACTTTGCACTAATTTTCAAGTACATATCGAAAGCCGACGGTTATTACTAGAATATTATGCAAAGAGTAGAGTAGTAAATGTTGAAATGGCCGAGTAATGAATAGATGAAAAAGTTACTTACGTCCTACACACCAAAAAATAATGAAATTTAAACGACATGTAAATCAATACGAATGTAAACATACAACAATTGAATCTAAAATTTGATTGAAAATTACGTTAACATCAATTGGAGCATCAAACAGCATACAATTTTACACTTTCATTCGTGTAATATTACATGTCAATCATTTTACAACAGTATTCGAGTAAAAATACATTGAAGTGCATGTGTTTTCTGTTTAAAGAAACTGTAATTTTCAACCCACGTGTAAAATTATAATAAAATTCGTTGAAGAAAGCGCGACAAGTCGTGTGTATTTGTGGTGGAGCTTAATTTTACATTTATATTCATGCTCCAAATATGTGCATGAAAATAATCTTAAAATTACAAAATATTTTTATCTGTGTATTCTAAATTTTCTCTAGATTTATCTTCTATTATGGTGTTATTAAGTTTGACGAATAGGATTGATTTTAAATTTTCCGAGCTGAGGTTTATCTAATCGTTAGTTAGTATTTTCCCAAAGCCACTGAATCCTCGCTCAATTGAAACCTGGGTACAAGAAGTGCTCAAGCCTCAAGGTCGTTTGGCACAGTAGAGTCAAGTCTGGGTCCTCCAGTCTCTTGGATTCCCACCACATGATGATATCCGTATTCCACGAAGCACTGATCTACACCACGAAAATTATACTTATATCCGCATCCTACGCAGCAGACAAAATCCCATTAAAACAAGAGAGGGAAACAATCACTCTCGCGCTCCACACTCTCAGCATTTTTGAAGAGGAATTCCAACCCATCTTCAATCAGTTTTGCGCTCTCGCCTTTCCTGTGTGATGCACATAACATCCTCTAATCATTGAACAAGTCATCACCTCTGATGATGAGTTTGCTTGTTGAGTGGGAGAAGAGTTTTTTTCTGCTATTAGCGAGGTGTGTGAAGTCCTCCTCAGAATGTATCACCTCATTTTAGCATCATGAGTGATGCTCCAGCAAGCCTGACCACCGCCACATGTTCATTTTACGCACTCGCTATAAACATGTCTCATTTTTGGACATGTTTAGAAATCAAGAATCATGTTTGAAAAAATGTGTTTATGACGAAGTATTTTTACCAGATATGTACAAAACATGTCTAACAAGAAACATATAAGGTGATTGTAATATCTCATTCACTTATTAGTTAGAAAATAATAACTTTGCTTAACGTGTTCCCTGCGTTATGCAACACTTTGTGCAGGTTGATTATACCAGTTGCAAGTGGGGCCAAATTCACCAAGTTCCGTAAAATTCCTTTTAAATTACAGAATTGATAAAATTTCTTAGATGAGCTAAACTAATTAATCAAATCCTGTTTTAAAAACTGTCCTTGCGTTTGAACCAAAATGGGAAGCTTATTACTACCACTGCATTACTTAATTTCAAGCGCAAATAGCAAATACATGTGCTAGTTAAACCAAAAATTTACTGGCAACATCACAGCGGCATTTAGGAAGCAGTTGGAGTGGTCGCCTGTTGGACGACACAGGGTAGCGTCCCTCCACAGCCAGTGTAGCGGACTTTTAGCTCAGCTACACTGGCTGTAAAAAACAAAGCGCAGTGATCTGCTTCACCAGCCGTTCAACAGGGAACTGAGCGTGTCTGGCCAAGTCCGTTCTTTAAATAGTCGATGATGACGTCATTCATAGAAGCGTTGCGCGCTAGGTACACCAATCCGTCGTACAGGGCTTGGGAAGCGCTATATTTCTGTGTGTAAATGCGCGATATTTTGACAAGGTTGTATATTATTTAATTTTTAAATGCTATGATATCAAAAATCTTTGGGTTTATCTATTGGGTTCTATTCTTAGAAGTATTTCGGGGCGATTTGCGCAAAAAAATTTGAAAATTTATCGTGAGATGGCTGAATTATATGCGTTTAAAATTGGACCACTTTTCGTTACATACCATTTTTGTAGAATTTGCAGAGTGCACCCCCATATCGAAAACAAAGACGTAGTCCTACGTCAAAAACTGGCCTGTTGAAACGCGAAAAACGAAATGACGAAAGCATACTTTTACCCGTACCATGCAAGATAAAAATTAATTATCCTCGATGGCGTTTACGTCACTTTTGCATACAAGGGCAGCTTAGTCTGCGGCATGTCCGGACAAGCGTAAAGTCACTTTAATGACTTATGCTATCGGTTCCGGTTAAAAAAAACAAACCTGTTTTTGTCTTTTGTTTCCCTATAAATAGTTTTCCATTTTAGTGTAGAACAGAGCCTCTTGCGGAAACAAACTAAATATTACATTCTACTTGAAAAAAGAAATATTTGTGGTCTTGGCAAAATTTGCAAAATATTTGTATTATGAAGAAACTATAACTAATTTATGTTCAAACCCTGCTTTCATCTGAAGATGTGGGGCTATTCCTTCGATACGTTGCACTAAGGAGAGTCATATGAACAAAAACCGAAAACTACATCAACTCCAATTTAATTCAATTCTATACTGACCGTTTGTATAAACTATAATTACGGAAATCCTTGGATATTTCAAATTGGGTAATATGGTTTTTTGAAGACAAAAATGTTGAAAAGAGACATCCCACGCACGCTTTTTAAAAATTTTCGTATCTTTACTGAATTTTGAATGAAACATATGTACAAATGTGTCATTTGAAAATGGAGGACACCTGATTTGGGTTGTTATTATTGCAAACGCAGATTCATTGTATTGGAATGCACTTTTATGAAAAATAACGGATCAAACTCCAAAAATATCCACAAATTATATTCGGGAATGGCGACCAAAGACCCATGAACTATCGAACTATACTTGCATCCCAGTTAAAGGATGCTTTTAACTTATAGCGTGTGTTTCAATTGCCCAAATTTGCCTTATGCTGAGAACGCTTCAATTGAAGCTTCAATGCCAGAATTAGTACAGGCATTGGACAATTCAATAGACGTTTCGTTTGAATGTTCTGTATTCTACACGTAAATTAGCGAAGAGATTACAATCACAGTTTATGCATTGGACAGATAGTTGATCTCACTGGTAGGGAAGACAAATGGATTTCAGATAACATGCTACGAGGTGTTGCGATTTCACCATGTGGTTCACGAATTGGGAATGCAAATTCAATTGAATTTTCAATCTTTCAGGAAATAGTGGACAACGGATTTTTAATTTTCGAAGGGTCTTGTTGCATTAAATACATAATCTGTAATGGTGGTGTGGGTAGGAATGTTTCTCTTCGGTAGCTTATTCCCGGACATATTTTATATATTGTGATTTTGAAGTATCAGATAGTCTTCACATAAACCATTTAGTTTTGCAGGGTGTCCCGAATGCAGTTTTAAGTTGGTCGTTATATATATATATATATATATATATATATATATATATATATATATATATATATATATATATATATATATATATATATATATATATATATATATATATATATATATATATATATATATATATATATATATATATATATATATATATATATATATATATATATATATATATATATATATATATATATATATATATATATATATATATATATATATATATATATATATATATATGGGCGCATCAGAGCATCATTGAAGTTGCAACTGGACAATGAAGTGGAAGGCCAATGGGAGTCAAGAAAGAAAATTGCTCGTCGTTCGCAACCATTAAATTTATATCCAACAGTTGCAAACAATTTGGCGCGCTCTTCTTCAAACAAATCATCCCGTTCCGTATTATGTTACATTATATTATATTATATTATATTATATTATATTATATTATATTATATTATATTATATTATATTATATTATATTATATTATATTATATTATATTATATTATATTATATTATATTATATTATATTATATTATATTATATTATATTATATTATATTATATTATATTATATTATATTATATTATATTATATTATATTATATTATATTATATTATATTATATTATATTATATTATATTATATTATATTATATTATATTATATTATATTATATTATATTATAACACAGAAACACATAACAAAAAGATTTCAAAACTAAATCTTGCTTTGTTACTTGTTATGAATTTCTGTTATTTTAACTACTAACGAGACCTTATTTATAACACAATATGTTACGAAAATTGCATTCTGTAATAATCTTGTTATTTCATTCTGATCGGGATACGTACTCATATATGCAATAATATTTTAACATTAAATAACCACATAGAACTAGATATACAAAATGCATGGGAATTGGGAGGGGCCATCAGGGCACCTGCTTGAAGCGATTTGGACAGGAAGAGTGGAGAAGCCAGCTTCCTGTTGCTAGCATTTCGTGGAGATTGGGCGGGCCCTTCTCCGGAACGTGTAAGCGAATAGTTGTTTACCGACCACCCAACTCCCTTTTGACCCTTCATACAGTAACATACTGATTAGGGTCAGTGAGTAATGATTCATCAAATTGTTGTGTTAGGACTGTTCAGTGCTATGGGCGGTGGTCCTGCTACAATAGGTTGTAGTAAAACACATCACATCACACACACTAAACACACTGTTCGTGTTTACATTAAGACATTACGAGCGTATGCTGAAATTTACTATTCACAATGAGATTATTCATCTGTCTAACATCTATATGATCTCTAGCACTAATGGAAGTTGGCGGTTAAGGCAACGTCATACTTAATCATCATCGCTGATATCATGATAAATTGCTTGTTCGATACAGGCTATTGCTTCGTTTTAATGACGTCAATGCCCAGAGCTGTATTTTCAGATATGAAGTTTTATACATTTCTTATAAATGAAATGGAAGGAATTTAAAAAATCCATGGCCCAGAGAGCCGAATTTATTGTATCAATCGACACAGCTTGACAAATGTCCGTGGTTGTGTGTGTTTACTTGCAATATGGTTTAGAAAGCTTAAGAAGCCTGACC
This sequence comes from Topomyia yanbarensis, assembly GCF_030247195.1. Classification (NCBI taxonomy): domain Eukaryota; kingdom Metazoa; phylum Arthropoda; class Insecta; order Diptera; family Culicidae; genus Topomyia; species Topomyia yanbarensis. Next base: position 66,280,636 of record NC_080670.1, read on the forward strand.
AGTTGTGAATTGACACTATGTGAGACGCACTTTCGTGCCTAACCACTTACACACTCATTTCTCACCCTTCTCCTTCACGGCGCTACATCAAGATATTCTTTCATGTGGGGGGGGGGGGGGGTTAGTTATGCTTCCGTCGCACCTCTTTCTTTTGCTCACGAGTTTTCGGCAGTTATTTTGGAGCGTCACTCGATCCATGAAATGACTCGACCTTTGAGTCGTTTAACTCCCGACCTTCTCCTGCTTTGCGTCTCCATCTATTACTTCGCCATTTAGCTCTCGTCTCAGTGCGGCGATTAGCTACTGATTTCATGAGCCATTTGGCTATTGTTTCCTTGATCCATACATCCATCCATTTTCGGTGGTGAAATAACTCTACATCGACTGAGAGTTTCTTGGCGGCAGAATTCCTCTCGGTACCACGATATAGTCAGATAGTCCACGGAGGTGAATCTATCCTACTGTGAATTGTCCGGCTCCCGATACTGATGCTCGTTTTCATGAGGCATTTAACTCCCCTATTTGTCCCGATTTACTCAATCTATCCCCCGACGATGAACCTACCCTACTTAACGGTCCAGTAAGTGGGTGCCGAGGTCCGTCCAGCCATTCCGAGTGAAGCATTGCATCCGGTTCACTGGCGTTTCAACGACCCGCTGCTGGCTGTTCGATGCGAACTACTCAATCTGGTCCCCGGCGGTGTATCCAACCCATTCATGAACTACCAGATCGGTGTCGTGGGTAGTTATATGGCAAATTCTCATTCGATTTTCCCAGCATTGGCTGAGCCAATCTTATCCAAACTAGTTTCAAATTAAAGGCCTAATACTCGAACAGAAAACTATTTATTAGATTCTGATGTTTAGTTTGCAGGATATGGATAATTGTGCGTGTAAAAGATGCCTTGTTTGTAGTTTTTTAGCTAAATTCTATAAGTCGACAAAATAGGATCTCACGAGCAACAGCTCGACTATGCAGGTGATTATGACCAAATAACCTTAAGGCAATAGACAGTGTTTGTTTGAAAGAACCTAGATGAGATCACAACGGCAGACGGTAGACGACAGTGCAACTTGAGCGAATGAGAGATGATCCGGTTAAAGCTATGCAGTCCTTCACTGACGGCGCACACAGACTAGAGAGTATGTGAGAAATACACGCGATTCGCTACTGTATCGGATAACGAAACCCTTCAGCAGCACGGAGAAGGATGTATGGAGAGCGAACAAAGACCTCATCGTGGAGGCACTCCGACTGGACAGTAAGACCGAGAACGTTGATGCGGCCGATCTAAGAATACCACGAAAACTTGAGCTACGCTGTCAACGACGTCCAACTTATTAGTGGAACAAGACGCTCAGTACGTTACGCGCTGCTTGCATCAGAACCATAAGGCGGGCTCAGAGAGCAATATCGGTACCTGGTAGAGAGGAGCACAAGGTGACGTTTCGGGAAGCTAGGGAAGCTTTAAAGCGAGAAATCAAATTTTGCAAGTCGGATTGCCAGAAGGAGCTGTGCCGAGAAATAGACGCCAATCCTTAGGGAGACGCTTACCGAGTCATGAGTGCAATGCGCCGAAATGTGCCCGGTTAAGCTGAAGATAATCGATGAGGTTCTGAGTACTTCTCTTCTGGAACACGATCCAATTCTCTGGCCACTGACACCGTACCGCGAAGAAGAAGGAGCAAACACGTACGATCGGCAGGTGACTAACGACGAGCACGCAAAAGTAAAGATGCAAATGAAATCAAAGAAAGCCTTCGGTCCTAATGGAATACCAAATGTGGCGCTAAAAACTGGGATCATAGCATATTCGAACATCTTTATCCTTAACAGGCTGATCAATTGCACTAAGGGTGAGTGCGAGCTGACCAAGATGCAGTTTGGATTTCGCAAAGTAGTATCGACAGTTCTCGAGAGTGTCGAGAAGTGATCTGAACAGAAGCGAATAGAAAATCGATACTGCGCTGTGATAACGATAAATTTGAAGAATGCGTTTAACAGCACGAGCTGGAAAGCCATCGCCACAGCGCTGCAAGCAGAATCCCCTATTATCCATGTCAGAACCTGGTGAACTACTTCCAGGGCAGAGTGCTGCTGTACGAGACGAACGCATGGCAGAAGTCAATAGCGGACGTTCTTCAGGGCTCCACTCTCGGTCCATCTCTATGGAACGGGATGTACGAAGGGGTCTTGATGCATTACCCAGAAAAAGTTAACATCGTAGGTTTCGCGGACGATGCATCATTAATGGAGATGGGTGAGACACTTGAAGAAGTGGAAGTGACGGTGACGAAGACAATAGACATGATCGAGAGCAGGATGAACGGGGTCAAGCTGCAAATACCTTACCACATAACGGAGGAGTTGTTAGTCAGCAACTGTGAAACGGTTTAGCGGATGCAGATCGATGTCGGAGGACACGTCAACTACACCTGCGAAATGTCGACGTAAGCAATGAACGCAATAGCAGGGATCATGCCAAACGTCAGTGGACCGAGAAGCAGAACGAGACGTCTGCTTGCTTGTGTTTCGTCATCGATACTGCGATATGGGGTTCCTGCCTGGGGTGCGGCGCTGAAGACCAAGCGCAGCCGCCAAAAGATAAACATGACGTTCCGGCTGATGGCGGCACGAGTCGCGAGCGCGTATCGAAAACTATCGTCGAAGTTATCGCCGGGATGATCCCCATCTCTGTCACCCTGGTGGACGATATCGAGTGCTACAATCGAAGAAACACCAGCAATGTGAGGAAGATAGTAACAATCGATTCGATAGTGAGGTGACAGCAGAAATGGGACAATACTGAGAAATAAAGGTGTACCTACCGGCTCATCCCAATCCTGTCGACGTGGGTCAATAGAAAGAAAGGAGAGGTGAACTTCCACCTGCCACAACTCCTGCCAGTCACGGCTGCTTCAGGAAGTATCTTTAACGGTTCGGGTACGCAACGTCACCATTGTGCCCAGAGTGTGAAAACGTCTAAGAGATACAGGAGCATATGGTCGTCGAATGTCAGAGCTTCTAACCAGCACGTAGTGATATGCTTGAAACGGGAGGGCTGGACAACAAACCGCATAATGTCGTCTAAAGAATGGCAAGCGACGTAAACATGTGGGATGAGGTCAACAGAGCAGATCATGACCGTCTTGCAGCGGAAATGACGTGATGAACAGCGAGCAACGGTTTCAGGAAAGTAATAACCTCCGAGAATCTCTTCACCGAAGTAGGCTGGATCCATCGCTGGGGAATAGTCGAGTAGATTGCGACAGAACGACACGCTCCACGCGGAATCACCGGACCGACCACGGCACCCTACCTTACGAGTGGCCCGGCAAAAATATAGCGCAAACAAAGAATCATAGGTAACTCGAAAACTTGTTACTATGTTTTAATTGCCGCAAGGTTCTACTGTATCGAGAAACGAAAGCAATGAAATTGAAAGACGGATAGGTATTCTAGAGCGAATCAGTTATAAACTTAGAACGGAAAACTAGAACTAGGCAGGCTCATATGGGCATGATCGAAAGGAAATGTGAAGAATTCTTTGCCTTATGCAGAGTAGGAGTTGGGCGTTGAACCCAAGTCTACCGCATGGTCTATGGTAGAACATAACTCATCATCATGTTTTACCGCCGACGCCGGCCAACTCCTACTCTGCATAAGGCAAAGAATTCTTCACATTTCCTTTCGATCATGCCCATATGAGCCAGCCTAGTTCTAGTTTTCCGTTCTAAGTTTATAACTGATTCGCTCTAGAATACCTATCCGTCTTTCAATTTCATTGCTTTCGTTTCTCTTAGTCTCAAATTTGCCGAAAATAGCCAACAAAATCGATACAACTCGAAAACTTCTTTCTCTCCGTCGGCGTAAGCTAGATTTACGGCCGAGAACAAGATTGAGTAGATCGCGACGAGGCACCATCAGTCACGGGTCGTCGGGTTACCAGAGAAACGGACGGTATGCTCCACTGAAATCGCCGGACCGATTTCGGCATTTGGCTGGTTTAATCGGTTTCGGGAGAACTCAGCTGTTGAGATTTCGGCAAAAGATGCGAAAAAACTGAGTCTCGGTAGAAAAAATTATGTGTGCATTAGACTACCCAGAAAAATAACGAATTTTTGAAAACTCAATCGGCCCATCCGTGAGTCGATGCCTAGTCCCATCAGGAGTACTTGCACCAAATTTAAAGAAAATCGGACAAGTCTAGCTACCGGACTTACGTGCCTGAGGTTTGTATGGGATTTTTCGACAATTTACATGGAGAAAACCCACTAGTATTTTCGTTGCTAGGTGGCACTGTATGAATCTTATTATCACTATAAGCAAAGTTGGTGTTAGTGTTTTCCTCTTGTCCCAAAAACCAGGACTGAGTTGACAGCAAATGACGGCGGCGGCGGTGGTGGAAAGCGGGGTTTGTTTATTATTGCGCGGCGAAGGAAAAAAGGAGAGATCGGTTCGAATCTCGAAAGTGGTAATGTCGCGGTATTGTATAAAAGAAAAAAAGTTAGCTGACGATACCCGTCCGCGCGAATAACTCAGCCCGCATACGTAAAAAAACTAACCCGCATGTGGAAACTAACCAACTCGTAAAAAATATTGCCAACGAACCCGCCTGCCGGTCGAAGTGCTTCGACAACCCGCTCGCCTATACGCCAGTAGCAACTAGCAGGAGCTCTGCAAAGGAGGAAAGATCGAAGGTAACGGTATAAATAGTTTGTTTTCGTGTTTCCTTGGTGTCTACGAAAATCCGATACATAACGGTAGAGGCATCTTGGCTTCTAGTAGGGAAACCCCTTCTTACAAATTGCAACTTCCTTCTTTGATGTGCATTCTAAAGCATATGTACATTCAGCACTATTTCGTGTCATTGTATAAACAGCGCAATATCAATAACTTATGATTTCCTTTTAAGTGGTTGAGCTTTGGCATGACTCGCAACAGCTGCAAGCAATAGATTGTTTTAAGATTGTGAACTCGTCGTATCAAGTCATCCAAAAAAGTCCCTTTGACGGTACACAAATCAGATCCTGAAAAAAATCGGCGAAAACCGAAAAATGGTCAAGAAAACGATCATAAAGAGAAAAGCTGTTTGTAAAAAAGACGAAACAGAAACTGCAGAAAGAATGGAAAGAGGTACTGTTTGTTGTAACCCGAACTGATCTAATCTGTACAGAAAACGCGGGGAAAAGGTACGCATTTAAGCAAACAAAGTATACGCTGCAGAAGGCGGGCTAAACCACATGACGGAAGATTCCACATGTCCAGCGTACAAGAAGGAGAGCCAGAAATAATGGAGGTATCTAGGTAAACCTCAATCATTGCGAGCCTTATCAGCAGCTAATGTGGCAGTAAACAATAGAAACCAAGTGTGATGTAATTATTTTGAAACCGTATGCGGTCCCCATCGATAACATCAACTGGTCAGCGTTAAGAGCAGGGTGCAGTACACGCTATGGGAAAATACTCTATAGGGTAGACGAGCCCTTATTCATCTCATTAGTCAGGTTGTCACACTATTTCGCTGATAACTCGGCTTACAGTGATTGAATTACGCTTATATATGTATTAATATCTTTGCTTCGTTCCTAAAAAACAGTTCCATAAAAGATCTAGCTTGGAAAATTTAAATATTCGCGTTTGAGCGAAGTGAAAAGTTGAGTACGACGCACCCTTATTCATCCTACCATATGAGCTAATGCGTTGAATAGAGATAGCAGATACTGCTCTAACTAATGTGTTCAAATGGGTGAGATGAATAGAGGTGCTAAGATGAATTAGGGCACAGTAACCCTACATAAAGTATACTCAAACTCGTACGAAGGATTCGTGACAGCCAAAATTAATTGAATCTTTAGATGCAGCTGCTACGAAGCCCCTAGACAGTTACTCGGACGACGACAAGTAGTCAGTAGCGAAATGGGGAAGCATATATATCAACACATCACCATGCCAAGAAAACCGGAGCCAATGAACCGACAGTGCCCACTGTACTGATGGAACGAAGAGCTCCATACTCTCCACGCTAGCTACCTTAGAGCTTGAAGAGAGCTAGCACCGAAGCGGACAGGGATGAGCGTCTGGTGACCTAAGTAGCTCTACCGCCGTGGAGTATCCGAGTGGATCGCGATAAAGCTATGAGCTAAATGATTCGAGAAACGGGTATAGGTATCGGCAAAAATTCCGTTGCCGGGAACTCTCAGTACGATAGAATCACCGCCGGGGACTATTCAAAGAGGTCGGGACAAATCTTAAAGCTAAATGGCTTAAAAAACAAGCACCGGTATCGGGGAATGTCCGTGGCCGTAAACTCTTAGTAGGTATGATGTGGTACCAGGGACTATCCGAGTAGATAGCTACAAAGCTATTAGCTAAATGGTTCAAAGAAATTGACGATGATGGGAGCTGAATTATTCAACGGACGTGAAGAAACCAACGGGCTCTACGAAGAAGAGGTGCATAATTCCTCCCGAAATAGTACACAGCGATGGTCCCGGAAGCAAGTCAATATGGAGATGTGAATGGTTTAGGCTTAGCCGGTAGGCGTAGTAGTGAAAGAAGGCTACTTATCAGATAGTACCTTGTATCGAGTCGGCATTGGTCATTTCTGAAAATTCCCTTCCATTAAAAAAGCATACATACACACAGATATTTTCCAATCTCAATCGAAAGGCTTTCTCGTTGAGTGTTGATTGGAAGCCTCTGCAACTTTTCGGCAGAGAGTCTATTGCGTAATTAATTATTATTATTATGTTCCTAGCGGAAACTGTCCCATCGAAATTTGAATCAGATAAAAATCTTATTTTAGTGAATTAGTTGAAAACCGTTCCCACCCACAGACAAACACCACAAACTTGAATGTGGCCGCTGTAATGAAATTGATTCTGAAAAACCGCCCTATTACAGTGCTTAAAATCTATGAAAATCTCAAAATTAGTAATGAAAGCGTTCCATCAAATATGCAGATGTCTTTTTTTTCTTTTTGGCTTTTTACAATATATTGTTAAAAATAAAGTCGATTTATATTTGGTCCTCCTTCGCACAGATTTTTTTCTTCCCAGAGTATTGCTAACTGAATTCACCTTCTACCCGTTACCATTCTAACAAAACGTTTCCCGGAAGCGATTTAGTTTGTGGGTGTCTGCACCACACAGGAGCGGATCCAGAAAAAAAATTCGGAGGGGGTCCAAAATTTCGACTTTAAAATGTTCATTGTACAATACGTAATATGTAATACCCTCATTTAATTAAACTCAGTTTTGGTAATCGAATCCGGTTTGCAAAGATTTTGAACTTAGAATGAATTTAAAAAAGAAACTTTAAAAATTCTCAGGATGTTAAAAATTTTCGGGGGGGGGGGGGTCCGGACCCCCAAGACCCTCCCCCTGGATCCGCCACTGGCACCACATCACCACTAGTTTCATTTTATCAATTTCAAATTCCCCTCATTGCTAGGTATACAGTGATGACCCGTTTTTTATCAGGCCCCTGCTGCAAAAAATGGGACATTTTTTTTCTTTTTAGTAAACCGAGGCTCTTAAAATATACTTTATTTATTCCTAGATAGTTTCATGACAGTTTTTTATTATGTACTATAAATCTCCCTTGTTAGGAAAATTTTCCGTCCGGAGCTAATTTAAAAAAAAATATATATTTATTTTTGCTTAGTTAATCAAATATAGATAAGAATAATATACTCAAGAAAGAATTCATTCGAATTTGGCTTGCTTCGTCTGCTAGAGACCATTAGTCGGATTTTCATGCAAGACTGACTAGATGAGGTCAAAAAGCTAATAAAATCGGAGGCAGACAAAATTGAAGCATACAAAATAGGAGATTGATAAAATCAGATCTTCGCTGTGTTTGTAGATTCATTAAGTATGGAATAATGGTGTACCTGGAAGAGCATTTCAACGTAGTGCAATAAATCACGCTTTCGTCCGAATTTAAGCCGCCATAACAAAGGGGTACTGCACCAAGGATATTCCACTACAGTTTCAAAGCAATCCAGTTCACAGCGCAAACACAATACGTTTGAGGGCCGCCGCCGCTGCCGCCTTCGAAGTAAATGCAATAAAGCAAAAGTTTCTCTTTTGTCTGGGCGGTGATAATTTTATGAACTGCGAACGCAGCAAAAGTGGTGGCGCAAGTTTTGGCTGCAGTTCCAAAGAATGAGCCAGAAGTCTCGGTAGTATTTTTGGGAAACTGCACATTTTTACATTCCCAGAATCCGCCAGGGCATTCGAATGGAAAACTTCAACTCGGATCACAACGCAGAAGTTATAATGAATTTCTGCAAAGTTTAATGAGGTGTACATAGTGGTAATGTATTAGCCTCTCCGTTGTTTTCGATGGCAGTTTTCCGTCTTTTATAGACGATGGCCAATGGGATCGCCGTCCTTTATAGCTTGGAAAGAACACGGAAATTAACTAAAGGTTGTGGTCGCTTTTGATTAGTTCGAATAATTTCTCTACAGAAGCATAAGAATCCTCTTCTAGTAGGGTAACCAGTAGGGTATGGTAGGGTAGGGTTTTGGAACTCTAGAGGAAGTGATTTTGCGTTTACGTACATTTGTCTATCATTTTCCCACTGTCGAAAACCTTTCTCTGAACATTCCACGTGGCTTTCTTGTGGAAAACATATAGGGTAAAGTGCCTATTTTCACCATATTAAGGAGGGTGCCCCACTAATTAGTTAATTACTCGGCCTACAATCGAAGGAAAGCGTACAAATCAGCATCAACAGCTTTGCTTCGTTAAGAACCAAGATAATAACACAAATGCGCTGAAAACGGTGAAATTCTCGTGTTTGAGCACAACGAAATCGAGTGTCCCTATTAGGGTTCGTCGCGGTTGCGGTAATTACCGCAACCGCGCGGTATTTACCGCAGCCGCACCGCAAAATCTGCGGTGCGGTAAGACATTTTTTCCCGCAGATGCGGTGCGGGAAAGAGTTCTTACCGCGCGTTTTTACCGCAACCGCACTGCAAAAAAATAATTGATAAAGTCTCACGTTTGCATTAAAAAGTGGATTGAAACTAGAACTTTAGCCATTTGAGAAAAACGCAACTACATTTATTTCCTTGGCAAATGCTTAGCAACGGCATTGTTAGGAAAACCACTCTGTCAGAACGTTCGAGTTTTACTTTTCACCCTACAATAGAGAAACATAAAAAATTTGAATTGCAATAACTTCCATTGACTTAATAAACTATTAAATAGACTAATAAATATTCGACTTATCACTACTATACTTCTAAGTAAAACTTCACAAACTAACCATTTCAAACACATTCAATGCAAGATCCAAATAGAGACAAAATTATTTGATCATTTAAAAACAATAAATTGTACTTTTAAATCCAATTTAAAAGTGCATCACTTCTCCCGATTCCTGTTGGAAATCGTGGAATTATGAAACGTTTTTGATATCAATTTTTCAACTGTGAATTTTGATTAATTTAAAGGAATTAGATATGAACTAATTATGCTGGGACTTAAACACAACCCAAAGAATATAATTATCTTCATCAAACCAAACGAATTCGGAGTAATTGGCAGTAAAGGAGACAAATATATGAAAAGCGTCCAAAATAAGGAGGGGTAAAAATTAGGCTGATTATTCTATTGCTGTGTAAATTCAACGTGAATTTTTCTGCAGTCAATTTTATTGGACTCTTTCTCAAATACTTTGCTACATAACTTTATTTCGCGTACTTCCATTCAAATTTGCAATAATTTTCTACCAAATTAAGTCCTAATATTTTTCAGTTAAGACTATTTTGTAGCTTTTTTGAAGTAAAGTTATTCGAAGTTAGTGTTTTTATAGTGTAGGAATTGATTTTTTTTGTAATTCTCAAAGCCCCCTTCATATTGTGACAAATGTGAAAGTTAGCTCAGTTGCCAAAGACCACATAATTTGACTCCCGTCCATTTCAATTGAAGGTTTTACCGTTGGCTCTTTGGGAAAATATTAGAGGAAAATACATTAAATGCTAGAACTTTCGAACTAGCATTTAGAAAATTACAGCTCATACATTTTTACATACATCCGTTTCTTGAAAAATACGGAAGTTAGAGTTTTGGGATATTTTGTCCATTATTTTAATAACATTTCTGCTATATGCTACAAATCATACATTTTTTGCAGTTTTTGTAATGTTCAATAATTCCGGTTGAGACCGGACTCCTGATTAGATCTAATGTATAGAGCAATTTTTTTCGTCAAATATGGCGTCGTTTTTTTTATTCATTTCGTTTATTTGATAGGCACAAATGCGTTAGCTTGGCGGTGCCAAATTCTTTTGTTTTTACATTTTGGATATTTTAAAACTAGGAGGTTACAATGTTGAAATATTTTTTTTATAAAAGAGAAAAATTTTACAGCTATCTTAAGACTAGAAATAAGATTCTATATACAAGAGAGGGGGCAAAAAAATTTTTTTATGAAAAATTTTAAAACAAGGAATTCAATAGTAATAGTTTTTTAGGAAATATTTACAGTTATCTTAAAACTAACAATATAGTTTGGTACACAAAAGGGGTAACAAATATTTATGAAAAATTTCACCGGTGTTTTAAAACTAGGGATACAATTCTATTTACAAGATGGGGGACAATAGTTTTAACAAAGAGGTAAAATTACAAATATCTTAAAACTAGGAATACGGAATACAAATTTGATTTTTTATCGGAGACTTATGCGGAGAATTGCTTTTTGGGCTTCATCGAACGAAGGCTGTCCGAAATGATGAAGTAGTGATCTGTGGGCAGAGTGTCGATGATCTCAAGGGTGTACTGAATTGCAGCTAACTCTGCGATGTAAACTGAAGCGGGATCATTGAGCTTGAATGAAGCGGTGATAGTATTGTTGAAGATACCGAAGCCAGTAGACCCATCGAGATTTGATCCGTCAGTGTAGAACATTTTGTCACAGTCGACTTCTCGGAATTTATTATAAAATATATTGAGGATCACTTGCGGGCGTATATGGTCCGGGATTCCATGAATCTCTTCCTGTGTCGAAGAAAACAGTAGAATCAGAAGTATTTAGGAAACGAACACAGTTGGGAGTATATGAAGAAGGATTAATGTTCTGTGCAATGTAGTCGCAGTACAGGGACATAAATCGGGTTTGAGAATTAAGCTCGACGAGCCTCTCGAAATTTTGAATCACCAACGGGTTCAGAATGTCGCATCGGATGAGCAATCGATATGAGAGTTCCCAAAATCGATTTTTTAGCGGAAGAACGCCCGCCAGCACTTCGAGACTCATCGTATGGGTCGAGTGCATGCAACCCAAGGCAATGCGCAAGCAACGATACTGGATTCTCTCCAGTTTATGTTCGCAGTAGAGCGGAAACAGAAACACCCGTACCCGTACGGACAACATCGTTGTTTGGTATAACCTGATCAGGTCTCCTGGGTGGGTACCCCACCATGTTCCAGTTATTGTTTCAGATACCTAATGTGACATCCCCAGGTACCTTTAGAGTCGAACCAGACCCCGAGATATTTACATGTGAAAACCTGATTGATAGAAGCTGGAGTTGCGCCGGCTCTTGCTTCCTAGAAAAAACAACCAACTTCATTTTTCTCCGTGGAGAACTCGATACCCAGCTGAAGAGCCCAAGCAGACAAATTGTCCAAAGTATTTTGTAATGGTCCTTGCAAGTCGGCAGCTTTGGGCCCTGTAACAGAGACCACCTCGTCGTCTGCAAGTTGCCTTAGCGTGCATGAATTGGCAAGACAATCGTCAATGTCATTCACGTAAAAATTGTAGAGTAGGGGACTTAGACATGAGCCCTGGGGAAGACCCATGTAGCTTCAGGAATCAGGAATCAGAATATATTGGCTCAAATGGCACGTTCCCCGTACATAGTCGGGGATTTGTGCCTTAATCGCGATGTTGTTAAATCGCCATGCGAAAAGTGCATTTGCTTTTCAGACAACAGGTTTAGCAAAAAGTTATTTAAAATTGGTGAAAGACCATGCTGGTGCAGCTTCTCTGAAAGAATGTTGATAGAAACTGAGTCAAAAGCCCCTTTAATAACCAAGAAGACTGATGCCATCTGCTCTTTGTTAGCATAGGCCATTTGGATTTCTGTAGAAAGCAACGCAAGGCAATCGTTCGTCCCTTTGCCTTTGCGGAAGTCAAATTGTGTATCTGACAGTAAGCCATTTGCTTCAACTCAATTGTCGAGGCGAAACAAAATAATTTTCTCGAACAACTTCCGAATGCAGGACAGCATTGCAATCGGCCGATACGAGTTGTGGTCGGAGGCTGGTTTTCTTGGTTTTTTGATGGCGATGACCTTCACTTGCCTCCATTCATGAGGGACAATGTTAGCCTCAAGAAACTTGTTAAATAAATTCAACAAGCGCCTTTTTGCAGTATCAGGCAGATTCTTCAGCAAGTAGAATTTGATTCTGTCTAACCCTGGGGCGTTATTGTTGCATGACAAGAGAGCAAGTGAGAACTCCACCATCGAAAAAGGTGTTTCGTTCGCGGTATCGGGAGGAGACGCGACGCGGCACGTTTTCTGTACCGGGACAGAGTCCGGACAGATCTTCTTGGCGAAAGCGAATATCCAACGGTTTGAATATTCCATGTTCTCGTTGGTACTGTTTCGGTTACGCATAGTTCGAGCCGTACCCCAAAGAGTGCTCATCGCTGTTTCTCTCGTTAACCCGTCGACGAACCGGCGCCAATAACTGCGTTTTTTGGCTTTCATTAGACACTTCATTCGCCTTTCTAACGACGCGTACTGGTGATAGCTAGCGGGTAACTCGTCTTCCCGGAAGGCCTTATATGCAGTGGACTTCTCCGCGTACAGCTCTGAGCACTCTTTATCCCAGCACAGGGTGGGAGACCGTCCATGGGTATTCGCGCTGGGTACTGGTTTAGTCTGAGCTTGATTCGCACTGTCACTGTCAAGCCAGCCTAAAACCTGTACTCTTCCTCCGTAGGAAGTTCTTGAGTGGATTCGATTTTAACGGATATCGCGGTCGCGTAACTCTTCTAATCAATGTTCCGTGTGAGTTCATACGAGACATTGATTGTTTCCGATGGTCTTGAACCGTTAGCAATTGAAATCACGATAGGCAAATGATCACTACCGTGGGGATCAGGAACCTTCCACATGCAATCTAACTGTAGCGATGTCGAGCATAGCGATAAGTCCAACGCGCTCGCGCGTGCTGGTGGTGTAGGAATCCGCGTCATTTCTCCCGTGTTTAAGTTGGTCATGTTGAAATAGTCGCAAAAATCTTGGATTAATGTTGATCTATTATCATCGTGAAGACAACCCCATACCGTACCGTGCGAGTTAAAGTCTGCCAGAACTATCCGCGGTGCCGGTAAGAATTCCGTGATATTACAAAGAGTTCGGTGCCCTACCGAGGCTCTAGGAGGAATGTAGATGGAAGCAATGCAAACTTGACAAGAGACAATTTCAATGCCTGGTGTCGAAGGTAGGTTAATTCGGTTGAAAGATTTGCACTTTTTGATTCCCAAAAGTACTCCTCCATACGGGTTTTCTCGATCCAGACGAATTATATTAAAGTCGTGGAAGTGGAGATTTATATCGGAGGTTAACCAAGTTTCACATAATGCGAAAGCATCACATTTTAAACTATTTAGTAAAAATTTAAAGGAATCGATTGTCGGGAGGATACTTTTGCTGTTCCACTGTAGAACATTGATCGAATCGGTGACCTCGTTCGATGACGTAGCCATCGAAGGATACGATCGCTGCAAGGAGGGGCCATTTAGTAGTCAACTGCTTCAAAAATGTTTGCACTATAGGGAGAAAACGTATCAGAAAGCTTTTAAGAGGATCAGTAACATTGAAAGCTGTGAAAATTAAGTCCACTATGTCAGAAAATTTCATTAGTTCGCTACTGGACTGAGTATCTGTTTGAAAAAAGGGGACACTTGGGGTTTTTGGTGTCCCTGGAAGTGGTGGGTACTCCTTGTTAGAATTAATATTTCCAAGTCCTGGAGCAAATTGCTTCGGCTGTAGTGCATCACTTCCGTTGGATTTATTGATTGTAGTTGGCGCACTCTGAGTGGACGACACCTTGGCACCCTTACGATGCAATTTAGGGGAGGCTAGATTTCTCCTCTTCCTGGATTCCCCTGGGTTAACCAATGATGTTCCTTCTTGAGGGTCGTCAGATTCTTGCTCAACGCCAGCCAAAAGAGCAAAGGAATTTTCGGAAGGGACAGATGGCGAAGCATTCTTTAGCATTTCTGCATAAGAGTGCCTCGAGCGATCCTTAAGGGAGCGCCTAATTTTATCCCCGCGCTGCTTGTACGCCGGGCATGACTTAAGAGCATGCGGAGGGCCCCCGCAGTAAATACACTTCTCAGTTTCTCCACCCCAAGCTCCTCATGCTCTCCCTCGCATTTGCCGCACCGTTTTTATTGCCACAATAAGTGGCTGTGTGGCCCAGTTGCTTGCAATTGCTGCAGTTCATTACCCGCGGTACAAACAGGCGAACAGGTAGGCGAACCTTATCCAGGAGGACATAGTTGAGAAGAGCAGACCGGGAGAGTCACCCGAATCGAGTCTGACGGAGAATAAGTTGTCTTATCATCTTCAGTTTTTGCGGAATACAATTGCTTGCATTCCAGAATCTTCACCTTTTGAAGTGAAGGGTCCTTAAAGCAGCCAACCCCGTACTTCAACAGGTCTTCGCACTTTAGACCCGGTTCGGCAACTATTCCATCGATCTCCACAACCCTACAAGGCACATACACTTTGAATTGCTTCGTAAAACGCTCTCTGCGAGCAATCTGGTTTACCTGGTCGAGATCATTTACTATAACGCGTATCTTATTAGCTCGAACACGTGTTATCTGAGCTACGGACGGGTAATTAGCAGTCAGTTCCCGTGATATTTCTAGAATATTGGGCGATTTCGTGTTGGGCTGGAAATACACCACCCAGGGTCCATTTGAACTGGCTGGGTATGTTTTAATACGGGGAGGACTGGGGGAATCAGGGGAGGGAGTAATTTCGGGTTTATCCGGTAAATCCATGGGAATATCATTCCCATCCAATGTTACTTCGTCCTCGGCCATTTAGGCACGAGGATAACACGTGGTGTAAACGAGAGATGAAACTTATATTCAGGGGAAAGGGAAGAAGTAAAGACCGATCGGGGAAAGGAAAATGAAAGAAAAAAATACTTAGCTTATATAGCGGCGATTAAGGCTATTCTGGTATTCACTTCAGCAGCCTGGGCACCAGCAAACAAAGACTGCCTCAAACAATGGTTGACCTTCACTGACAACATTTATTCTTATTCACTTTATGCGCGGCACCAGAAACCGAACTGCTTCGATCGACAGCTCGGAGAGTTATGAAATGTGGCGTCGTTCTTATTGATGAAATACAATATGTTTTGTTACTGTATTAAGAATAACATTTTATTATATATGGTTATACAAATGAACAATTTTTCAACGCTATTTTTAAAAATACAAAAATTTTACCGCATTACCGCGCGGTGCGGTGTGGTAAATAAAGTGCGGTTGCGGTTATTCGTATTAAATCTATAGGGTAACACTAACAGATATTCACGTGTTGAAATCATAGTCAGTGGTATTTCTTATGATGTTTATGTGATTTTCACACAATGTTCGCACAAATTCCACTTTAAAAACTAATTATCCACACTCTGTTAGATATTGAAATTGTAAACGTGTGCATTAAATGAAATTTTCTTGTGTTTTATAATTGAATAAATTGTTTTTCGCATGATGTTAACATGTATACTTTTTCAGCTTAACCACTTTGAACCAGTGATATGTGTAGACATGTGGATACACAGTCGAACATGTTTCCAAGCAAGTATGACGTCAAGATCACCGATATTTGTTTGGCCTTGATAAGTTATTTCCCTATACCTATGCACGTATGACAAAAGTAAATTTTAATTTCTCCATTGCACGTCACGTGGCTGACTGACTGGTATGGCTTAACACTGCACAATTAAGTTCTGCTGACGACGTTCTTCGCTTGATGCAGCCATCCTTATACTTTACGGTTAGAATAACGAGTTTTCCTGTTGTTTTCAATTGTACCAACAAGATTACCGATACCCAGGAAGTGTTGTTATCATCGTTGTTCTTGGGGTCCTCTTTTCGCGCTATATTGCTCCTCTCTTAGCGTCTACGATTGCACAGAAAAGCACTTTAGATCGTCATCCTAGCTCCTGTACTGTTCACAAGTTTATCTTATCTTCCCATCCTTGCACATTGCATAAACCTAGATGCACTTTTTGCGCTCCAGATAAAAGGTGCTTGTAAATTGAGATTTGCAGTATTGCGACAAGAGAAACATCAAGCTGATATAAAAGTGGACAACAGTAACTACAATTTTTCCGTCTGAGCGAGGCATCAACTCTTTGTGGGTTGTTGGTATGTAAATGTTCTGTTTAATCTAATTAACTCACGATGCTTGATTATAGCTGAAATGAATTGTGCAATTGGTATGCGTACAAACCATCCTATTGAACAAATCTACAGAGCTGTGAAAATATACATTGTTTTGATGAGGTACACCGAAAAAATAAATTCGTAAATAGAAAAAAAGTGTTATGCATTCAATTTTTCGTCGTTTTCTGTAACTAAGCATTTTTGTTCATTGGTGTGTTCAATTATGCTAAGTGTATCGCTTGTTCTTCATCGTGTTGTATGATTTGGAACTTTGCATACACGAATGAGTTCGTCTATGCAAAGTTTGCCTTGCCAACACTGCACCGTCCGGACAATATTGTCCAGATGTTGTACATTCGAAAAGCGAATAACGACTGATAAAAACAAACACGCGGTACCTCTACGAATAACCTTCCGTATTTGATTGAGTGACATAGGTGCTCCCTATTGACGGTTCTGCCTAGAATAGATTTTCTGAGAGTTTTCACGTATAGCAATAATTTCAGTTCATTCCGATTTGTTTGGTGTTAAAAAGGCGGAAATACGTCCATAAATAACAATGTTTTTAGTGTTCAAAATAGTGACGCAGAAACGTGATTTTGATTTTGATGTTACATTTTGATTTTACATTTTAGAATGACACCCAGCCCCAGATAATGTAGTTTTCAAAAATCTGAAAAAAATTCAAATATATTTTACAAAAGTTGCCTGTACGAAACTTAGCAGATTTACAAATTGTGAAAGTTAAGTCAGACCGGATCAAGTCGCAAAATCTTAAAAAATGAGATAATGATAGAGCTGAATAAAGAATTTGTTCGGCTATATTTGACTTTTGCCAGATTTGAAATATGTTAGGGAAGCGCGGGGCTTGTTGGCGGCTGGGGTAAGTTGGCGGAATCCCTTTTTCTCTGTTTCTATTAGACATATAGCGCTGGCGCTTCTTGTGTACCTCAAGTTATGTGAATCCCGTTATCCAATGTGGTTTTGTTGCAAAACGATTTGTTTGGTGGAAGTTGTAGGTGATATTGTGTTTTCGAGCATACCAAGTAAATTTTCTAAATTTTAAATACTTTGCGTTATTTAGGGTGATTTTTAATCTATTTCCCGAATGATTATATTTTTCGATAGCGCGTGAAAAGAGCTTTCAGTCCGTATAGTGTATGCGGTTGGGGTAAGTTGGCAGTGCTGCACGCGGGGCAAGTTGGCGGTACTTATTACAATGCAAAAAAGTCATCGAAAAATTTTATTTGTGCAATTCACTCCAAAGTAAGAAAATCTTTTTCTTGTGTATTTCGCCTATGTAGGGGACATTTATTCCGGCCAATTCATTCAGGAATTTCGAAAATTTGCTTTTGAATAGGGAGTACGCGTCAAAGTCAAAATGCCGGGGTATTGAAACTGAGATATAATAGCAAATGTCGATTAAAATACAGTTTTCTCGAAAAGACATTCAACAACTTTTCAAAAGGACCCTTGAAGTAATTGAATCTCCATTTGATTGCTTAGTTTTTGGCGTACACCCACATACTGCCAGCTTACCTCTGGGCCGGAGTAAGTTGGCGGGTTTTCCGCATCTCATATTTTTGTCTCTAAAAATGGAGACAATGCATCAAACACTTTAAAAAAAATCAGAGATGTCTGCTCTTTCATGCCGCATGTTCTATTTTGCAAGATCTGCCTACATCAAAGCGATAAAAATTGAAAACTGAAAACAGCGCCAACTAGCCCCGGTCTCCCCTATAATAAGCATGAATTATGACAAAAATTAATTTCGAATTTTAACGTAAAGGATGCTGCGATTCAAACTTTAAACTCGTTTTTCTCGAAATCAATACAATGACAATCAGTTCGGTCTGATTTATCACCGACCAACTTTATTCTCACAGTGTAAGGTTGCAAATTTAGTATCCTAATTTTCAATCTGCTATTTGAATCGTATATAAGTTACAAAAAGGTTGACAGGTGCTACCACAGGTCATCCAATCCAATCGGTGATTGTGATGAACCACTAACGAAATCTATCTGTTGATAGCAGACTAGAAATGCGGACAACTTATCCATCAGACAGGCAAACAATCTGTCCTCGCACCTAGGTATTGTTGGTTTTGGTATCCTGGAGCTAGCTGGATCGATACACATGTCCATATAGCACTTTATTGATGTCATGTTAAGCCTGCTTTACGACATCGAAAGAATCGATTTTTTTTTGATCAATAGATAAATTACACTGATCAACAGCAATTTTGGTGCAAGGTTGTGATAGTATTTTGTAGGGTGAATCAGGTGCGCTAATTTAATTGTGCTCCTGTTTTTGAGTAAATTCCATAAATTCGTTTTTTTACTAGCCTGCGTTTGATTTTTTTTGTGAATTTACAAGCTTTACCAAACCTATCATTAAAAGTTGCTACAAACACAAACAAATATTTGGAAACCAGGAAGGGATAATCAATATTGTCAAATAAAAAAAAACACTTTTTCGCAAAAATTTAACTCATCGCAAAATTTACAATACCGCCATTTCAAAAGTTCTCAATGGATTCTGATCAACAATAACTACATTTGTAACTGTAAGCGTTTTCTTTCAGTCAAAAAAAGTTCAAGCTGAGCAGACGAAAATTATCAGAGTTCTAGACCAATTGACCTAATTGAAGAAAATCTTCAAAATTATCGCTTTTTGGTATTACTACACACATGACAAAAACTTTTTAAGAGACTTCGACGCTCAGAATATAAATTAAAAGTCATAAAGTAGTTTTATAGTCACATTTTAACATAACCTAAAAAATTTCATTTTGTAATAGTTATATACAAACAAAAATATGGAATATGTTATATTCCTCCCTAAGGAGGAAAAATTGGGTAAACACCAATCTTTCTCCCAAAGGCGAAAATTTTTGGTCAAACCACTCTTTGTACGTGAAGGGCATAAATCCTAACTTAATGAAGCCATGAGACGTTTCGACATCGTCTCACCTGAAACCGGCACTAATTTATTGCCGCAATAGATTATCGCCGGCTTGACGCTAAATCCCAAAACGGAAACACTAAGTGTGTTTCCAATCAAACGACTGAGCTAGAAGCTCTGTTAAGCCGTTTACTGTTGATTAAGTATTTAATTTGCTATTTTGATATAATATAATAAAAAATTTCATATATTAAATAAAATATATCTTGATCCTGAATGATCAATGGACGTTTTTTATTCCATTTTCTAAATTCCATTCGCAATAGCCATTGTAACTAGAATTGAGTTAGGTTATGTAAGTTGACAAAAAAGGAACACAATCACGACTTCATATTCAGATTGAGTTTGTCAAAATCCATGAGATTCCGCTGTCTCTTTCTAACTCTTGAACTCAATATTTTTGTTTAAAGTATAACAAAATGAAATATTTGAGGTTATGGTAAACTGTGATCATATAACTTCTTTATGAGAGCATCGAAGTCTATAAAACACATTTATTTTTAATAGATTTTCCGAATTTTTTGTCGTGTCTGTAGTAATACCATAGAGCGTTAATTTTAAGAATTTTCTTCAATTAGGTAAATCATTGACAATTTTCGTCTGTTTAGCTTGAACTTTTTGTTGTCTGAAAGAAGACACTTATAGCTGCAAATATTGCTGTTCAAAATCCATTGGCAGCATTTTGAATTTTGCCAGATGTCAAATTTCCATTAAAAATGGTATTTTTTCACACGTGCTTTTTTTCAAATATGACAGTATTGAATATGCCTTTCCAGATTTCCAAACATTTGTCGGATGTTTTTAGTAACTTTTAATAATAGGTTTGATATAGTTTGTAAATTCGAAAAAAAAAATGAAAATTTCAACGCTGGCTTCAAAAAAGGAATTAACGGAAAAAATCTCAAAAATCGGAGAACAGCGGTAAAACCAATAGTCATTTTTGAACTCAGCGCACCCGATTTACACTAAAAACTCCTATCACAAGATTGCACCAAAAAACGCTTATATTTATTTAACTTTATTTAGACCAGTGTTATTTAAGAATATAAAATTTCACACACCTATTCAAAGTATTTTCGATGATCTAGATATAGATGCTTCACACGAATACCATGTGAGTGCACAGACAAATGTGGTCGTGGGGAATGCCTAGCCACTCGTTTTTCGCGTTTTCTTTACTTTATTAAGATTCTTTACATTTTTTAACACTTTATTGGTCACTTGGAATAAATCCATGTTTGTTTTCTTCAGAACTGAATTCTCTTCTAGATAAACATATTTTTAAAAACCTGTTTCAATCCACTTCTGTCATTCTCATTTCTCCAACCAATTATTCCATGGCTGCTTATGTTCAATATAATCGTCTATTACATTCACAGTACACATACAAAAATGCCTCGCCACGAACATGATGAACTACGTATGGACACCGAAACACTTGAAACCAAAACAATATTTAAAAACCTTAATCATCATCAGATTCTTGCTAACTTATTTTGGTATTCGTGCGTTGGGATTAGGTTGACGAATTTCAGAGTTATGGTAAAACCTTTCTATCTGAGAAAGGCAAAAATGTACCCAATAAAATAAGTCCAACAAAGTGACATCTGGCATCAAGATTACAAATTCGATTTACTTTTACTTCCTTTTTTGGACATTTTTCAGCTTCTGCTTACATGGAATCAAGAACCATCGTAGGTTAAAGTAACCAGCTGTTATCGGGATGCATGGGGGACGCGCCTAAGAAACCTGTTAGCGATGTGCATTTTATAAATATTTGCAAACATTTTGTAAAACTGAAATAATTTTTGCAAAGATTCATGACCTGACTCATACTAGAAGAAGATGTAGGTAACATGAGAAGTAAAAGAAATAGGCTCCATTTGCACGTACCCCGCGTTGTTCGGAGCTGAGTTACCTCAAATTAAAATCTTTTATAATTGTTTTGTGCAAAATATATGTCTGGTTTAATGTTACACCTAGGATTGTCAACCGGTTTGTTGTCGGAATAGCTAATCGATCGACGATAATGATAAGCACTGGATCTCGACAAGTATTTCTAGAGAAAATTTTCAATAGGACGTAAGTAACATTGAGAGCCTCTCTTTGTTTACTTTCTCTTTCGTTTATTACGACGTCATTACAACACTAATTTTCTAGTACATATCGAAAGCCGACGGTTTTTACTATAATATTATGCAAAGAGTAGAGTAGTAAATGTGGAAATGGCCGAGTAATGAACAGAAGAGAAAGACCCCAAAGAGAATCTCTCATTGTTACTTACGTCCTTTTGAAAATTTTCTCTAGATTTGGACTACTGTAAAAGACTAATTTGGTGGCGAAGCCAACCTTTGAAGTCCAGTTTGGTAGGAAATGTTGATGTAATACCTGCTTAGAGAAGGTCCCCGACTCAGCGACGTTTCCATAGGTATTACGGAGTTGGATTGAGGGACAGGTCTAGGATTCGCCACAAACAGGCAATGCGACCACGAAATGAATATGTTTTTATGCGGTGGGGATAGTTAATCTCTGAGTATAATCGCCAAAATGGAGATATTTGGAAGTAACTGTAGATCTCGCAGTTGTTTCTATCCTAGCTCACAGAACAAGTAATAATTGTTATCATTGAAGATTGCCAAGCGCTCACATTTACCTCTACATTAATAGACCAGGGAAGTTACTTAGTACTGATGTTTCTTTTTTACTTCAATGACGTGTATGTATTTGGTGCTGAAGACTTTTCTCCGGAACTTCGCAGACGATCTCAAAATATTTAACTTCATCTGCTGAATTGAGGATTTCAGTTTTCTCCATCGAACAGAAACCTTCGCTGTTTGCAGTGTAGCAACTGCGTGCGCATAAATCCCGAAGTCTTTATATAGAGGCTTTGCGTAAATCCGAAGAATTGATATTTGATCGAATTCTCATGGAAAACCTGGCATGGCCCTGCCTGACCCCTAGACATTTTTCTGTCTTCAGACTAGTAAACACACAGGATAGCTGATGTAAAGTCAATTTGACGGTACTATACGCTAGAAATTGTATGACAGATTGTTTACCAGGTTTTTGGTAGTTAAAAAACCGAGCACTTCTTCAGATTTACACATACACATATTTCTATATCAATCATCATAAACTGGATGCTGATGTTGGAGAAATCTTCAATCTTCAATTGAGCTAATCAGATCAAATTTATTCGCAAAGGACAGTCGTGAAATCTTCAGCACTAGATGTACATCGGTTAAGTACACAAGAAATATCAACAGTTCCAGGTGTCTCCCTTGAGGTATTTGTTGACGCTGAAGTAAATGTTGATATCTGGCAATCTCTATCATTAGATTCGTGAGGTAGGATCGTAATAATTACAAAAATAAGAGATTTCAAATATTTGCAATTCAGCGATTGTTATATCGTTTATAAAAAGCGGCAGATTGATTAGTGCCAATAACATCAAATTGATCGCGACATTCCATGCTCTCTATAACGTAGAATATTGGATAACGTTAGACACAGAAGGTCAGACGTTCGCTGTCAAACGTTCGGTCGTAAAACCGAACGCGCACTGTCGCTGTCAAACGTTCGGTCGTAAAACCTCATTGATCGTCACGAAAACATTGCTGGCAGTGAGCCTTATGAGGTTCCACAATAAACAGCTCGAAGAACTTGGAGACAGCACTCGATGAAGTCCCTTTTTATGGACTGGAATTATATGCGCGGATTTCCAGCTAGATGGAAATACGCCACTGTCAAAAGATGCTCGAGAGCTGAGAATAAGTGGAGGCATCAAAATGTCAGAGTGTTGGCTTAGAGCAAAACCAGGACAAATAATCAAGCATTTTCCTCGAAGTCCAAGGACACCAGGGCAGTTAGTTAAAAACCAGAACGAACTAGAGGCCCTGAGTTTTTACACGCCTTATATGGTCACCCTATATAACAGGCTATAATTAGCTACAGCGTAGTGTTGATATGTTTGACATTTTCGCTGATGGAAGCAGATTTATGATGTACGACTGATCTGAAAACGGAGAATGCAAACTATAAAGTAAAAATTTGTGCCAAGCAATATTATTGTGATTTTCCCCAACTAATAGATATGGTCATTAGGGTTCGTCGCGGTGCGGATGTGGGCGGTAAATGGATAGTCCGCACCGCAACCGCAAAAAAATAATAAAACCGCACCGCTTACCGCAACCGCATTGCATTTACCGCACCGCACCGCGCGGTAATGCGGTAAATGCGGTAAAAATCATGTATTTTAAAAATTGTGCTGAAAAATTAGTCATTTGTTTTGTATAGCCATATATAGTAAAATGTTATTCTTATTTACACGAAAATTATCTTTGACGGACTCCTCAGAATGTAACATTTATGAAAATATTCAACTTTGCAAGTTTAATTAAGATGGGTAAGGGGTTTGGCGCGAAAACAACGCTTTTTCACGATTTTTTTAAAACCTTGCGTGAAGCGAACTGATCAAAACTTTTGTACATTATAGTGTATCATTTCAATAACATGCTGTAATTTTTCCATGCAAAAATATCCACAAACGACTTGGTAACGAAGCTTTTTGCAGAACAGAACGTCTCTGGAAAAATATGATTTGCTGTGTTACCTGCCATTCAAAAACTACTTAACCAATTTCTTTCAAACTTTGTATACAGATTCTACATAAATATACCTAACCCCTACGTTGAAGTTTCGAGATAAATTTTCAATTAAGGCAAAAACTGTCCAAACTATGCAAAATTTGGCATCTGGGCTAACTTTGACACTTGTCACAATATGAGACTTTAAGAAACACAAAAAACGCAATGCCCTACACTAACTTCGAAAGTTTTACTTTCAAAAAGTTACAAAATTCTCCTAACTGAAAAATATTATTTGTTAATTTGATAGAAAATTGCCAGTTGGACGAACAATAGACGCACGCGAAAAGAAATTCTTCTAAATTCGTTTGGTTTGATTGATTAATTACATTCTTTGGATTGTTTTTAAGTCGTATCATTAGTTCATCTCTAAGTTCTCCAAATTAATCAAAATTCACAGTTGAGAATGTCATCGAAAACGATTCATAATTCCTCGATTGCCAAGACGAATCAGGAGAAATGAAACATTTTGTAATTGGATTTGACAGTATAATTCAATTGTTTTTCAATGATTTAAATTAAATTTTTTCCTTTGAAGTATAAAATGAATAGTTTTTAAAATATGTCGTAAAAATAATGGTGCTAAATTATATTGGACACAGCTTATAGATTTTATTTCTTAGTAACAGTATGTTTTATCATATTTGAATGACCAAAATGTAAAAAATCAAGTAGCGATAGGTCGAATACAGATTATATTCGGATTTCTTTTCAAGTCTATGGAAATTAGAGCAATTAAATGTTTATCATGTTTCTCTATTGTAGAGTAATCAATAAAACTCGAACGTTCTGACAGAGAGATGTTCGTAATAATGACATTGCTAAGCATTCGTTCAGAAAATAAATCTAGTTGCGTCCTTCTCAAATAGTAAAAGTCATAGTTTTAATTCACTTTTTAATGCAGACTGCAGACTTTATCAATTATTTTTTGAAGTGCGGTTGCGGTAATACCGCGCGGTGAAAGCTCATTTCCCGCACCGCATCCGCGGGAAAAAGTGCCTCACCGCACCGCAGTTTTTGCAATGCGGGTGCGGTAAATACCGCGCGGTTGCGGTAATTACCGCAACCGCGACGAACCCTAATGGTCATGGTGAACAATAACATAAGTTGACAATTCAACTTATCAAACACTACCCCAACCATATGTATAAATACAGCTAACGTAACTTTTTCCATAGAGAAAAACCGAAGGAGCAGCTAACGAAAACGAAAGAAACTATTTTCATTTGCTGCTCCATACGCTATGTATACTGCTTGTCATCCTTGCACCACGCCAGATATAGATACAGTTATATTGTAACACTGCAGAATTGAGTTGCTGAAACAGTAAATTTCCCCAGACAGCCACAAATGCTCCCACAAGTGATATCGCATAACGGTAAAACACACGTGTATGTGAAATACTCTAGCGTGAACGCCCTTTCTTATCTGAATTCAATTTAATGCTAAATTGACGTTTGATTGTAGAAAACAGTAAACCTGCAGAAAGCAAGTGAGAGAAGATTAATTTCAAATCCCAGAAGCGACATTCGAAGAAGCAGCCTTACATACATTTATATATAGTCTGTTCATGCAGGCATCCGCCTTCCCGCTTTTTTTTTGGAAGCCTGGTTTCCTCTGTTCTCTGACCTCTACCCACGTCATTCATTATTTGCTGACCGTTAACGTTGCTTGTGTTTGTGGTACTCGTGTTTGCTGAAAGCTAGAAACCGGATATTTCCCGGATCGAAATCTATTTTCAGTTCTAAACCATTTTAAGCTTCTACTCAGGTCTGATAATCCTTTTGTACGTCTCCGGTAGGGAGAGGTAGTGCAGTGATGTTCCCCGAGGGGACTAGTCGCTGTGAAATAATCAGTTTTTCCTACTGCAGTATCCGGGCTGGCAGTCCAGCCACATCCATGTTGTAACTTTTAAATAGAAAATACCTCAAGTGACCACTTGTTGTGACAGTTTCGGTTGAAATACAAGACGAGAGCACTGTGCACCAGGAGCCAGGCGATAAGCTCAGTCCACTTCCGTCAGCTTACTTTTGCTCTTCGGTGGTTATGTATGTAGTTCTATCTATTCAGCTTTTTTCTTGTACGGGCAATCATTTTACTGTTCAAGTGACGGTGATGCTGTTGCTTTGAGAAATTTTTTAGTCATTTGGGTTGCTATCCTACTCGCTCACAGTCAAAGCGTCTACAGTCTTTGGTAACTGTTTAAATGTTCGGAACACTTCTCGTTGCAAGTAAAACAGTCGTTTTCTGTTCTAATTGTTAGGGATGATTCAACAATTGCGCCTTTCTAAGGGTGGTCCCTCTCCAGATTTGACCCGGAGACTCCGTTTGTAAACTTTTTACTTTTCTCAAAAAAGAATTGTATGTAATCGCTCAAACTTTCACGATGTTTTCCCGATGCGTTTTGCCTTTCTAATACAGGAAGATTATGCTCTGAAAATCATCAACCTAATCCCGCCCAGGAAGACCGAGTGTCATACATCATTTGATACAGTTCGTCGAGATCGGAAAATGTTAGGGTCTGATTTTTCCTATGGTATGGTTGTGTGGGACTCACGACTCCCTTTCGCACCCAGCCACTTAAAACACTCCTTTTTGCTCTTCTTCCCCACCGAACTGCATCAAAGTATAACTTCGTGAGCAGGCTCGTTGTATGTTCGTCGTACCTCTTTCTTTTGTTCACTAGTTTTACTCAGCTATCTCGGAACCTCATTTTATCCATTAAATGACTCGACGTTTCAGTCATGAAACTCTCGACTTTCCTCTTGCTGTCCGTCTACTTCTATTACGTCGGCATTTAGCTCCTGCTTCAGTGAGTCATTCAGCTCCCAGCCTTATCCCAATCAACTCTGATAGGCGATAAACTCACCCTATTTCGACTGAAAAAACCCAAGCGGCGGAGTTTCTATCGGTACCGGTGTCTGTTTCGTGAGCTAATTTGTCACGATACACACCAAAAAATAATGAAAATTAAACGACATGTAAATCAATGCGAATGTAAACATACAACGATTGAATCAAAAAATTGATTGAAAATTACGTTAAAAGCAATTGGAGCATCAGACAGCATACAATTTTACACTTACACTGTGCATGAAAATAAACTTAAAATTACAAAATATTTTTTCTGTGTATAGTCAGATAGTCCAAGGTGGTGAATATACCTTATTATAAATTTGTTGGCAGTAAATTTGCCCCCATACTGACATTTGTTTCCGTGAGCTTTTCAGCTCCCCGCTTCATCCGGATCTACTCCATCTAGTCCCCGACGGTGGGCCTAGCCTTCTCAATGGTTCAACCAGTATGTGCTGAGATCTGTCCAGCGGTTCCGAGTGGAGCGTAGATTACGGTTCACTGGCGCCCCAGCGATCAACGCGATCTACTCGCTCTAATCTCCGGCAGTAGATCTAGCCTTCTCACGAACTACCCGATAGGGTGTCAAGGACGATGCGGTGATTCCGCTGGAGCGCCTCGACGACCCGAAACCGATGTTACGTCGCGCATTACTCAACTAGTTCCTGGCAGTGGACCCAATCTACACCAGCGGAGAGTTCCCCGGTGGCAGAACTTATCCCGAGACCCGATTTGTGATTTCACGGCGGCTTCCTATCTGGTGGCGCTACTTTGTTGGTCCCTTTACCACTTTATCTGCAGCTCGAAGAATATACTCGTAACCACTCTGTTAACAGCATCCCAGATAAGCTCGTCGTGGCACATGTATACGACGATATTGTAAACTGTCACACCAGGCATACCCCTTTAATTTCTTCGAGCCTATGGCATTCGAAGACCACATGCACGTTCACACATTCTGGGCAAAGAGATGACGAAGCATTCGTTAAGGTCAATGAACTGTCGGTAGCACAAACCATCGTGCAAGAACACGACAACAAACATGAAACCGAGATCGATGGCAAGACGTACAAATTAAGAATGACGATGGAGGATGGGGCAGTGGAAGTGAAATTGTTCGATCTTTCCGAGGACGTTACCGACGAGACAATCGTCGAGTTTTTGCAAGCGTACGGTGACGTACTTTCGCTCCACGAGATGCTTTAGGATGAGAGGTACACCTTTGGTGGTATTCCGACGGGAGTTCGGGTAGCCAAAATGCTCGTGAAAAAGAACATTCCTTCTTTTGTCACCATAAACAGAGAGTGTACAGCTTTGTCGTACTACGGACAGCAACAAACATGCCGTCATTGTAGTGAGATCGTACACAGCGGCATATCGTGTATCCAGAACAAAAAACTTCTGGTTCAAAAACTCGCCGCCGATCAAGCCAACGCATCGTATGCGTACGTCGCCAAACAACCGGCCAGACCGAAGTCGGTTCAGCCACAACCGTTGGTAAAGAAACAGCCATCCAACAAACCGTTGGTCCCGAAGTATTCACCTCTGTCGACTCTAAACACATCGACAGCCCTCCCGACTGCTTTCAAGACCACGAATAGACCACAACAACAGCAGAGACATTTAGAATCCGAACAGCCTTCAATACATACAACTACAACAAACGACAGCGTTTTCAAAGTGCCAATCCCACAAGCGCAATCGACTATAAGTGGGGATACACAAAGCAGACCGGCGCCAAATGAACACAGAAACGATGGTGATGATACCGATCGATCCACATCCTCTACTGGTAGCAGACGATCACTCCGTCGTCAAAAAGCAACAACAAGACGAAGGCGGCAAAAAGCAACGACAAGACGAAGACGATGACTCGCACCAACACGACCAAGCTGAATGCACTCCGAACTTTCGTCAGAACGATGGAGCTCGACATTGTTTTCCTACAGGAGGTTGAAAATGAACAGCTGTCCCTGCATAGCTACAATATGATATGCAACGTTGACCATGCAAGGAGAGGAACGGCAATCGCCTTGAGAGAACACATACAATTTTTCCCACGTCGAAAAAAGCCTGCATGGTCGCCTAACATCGGTTCGAGTACACAACACTACACTCTGTAATGTATATGCACCGTCCGGCATATCACTGCGAGCAGAAAGGGAGAGATTTTTCAATAACACGATAGCGTATTACCTACGACACCCGACCGAGCACGTGATTCTAGCAGGAGATTTCAACTGCGTACTTCGGCAGTGTGACGCGACGGGAAACAACATCAGCCCCGCACTCAAAACGACCATCCAGCAAACGAATCTGCATGACGTATGGGTAAAGCTAAGCCCGCAAATAGCTGACCACACATACATAACGCACAACTCGATGTCGAGATTGGACCGCATCTACGTCAGCTCGAGCCTCTGTGACCAGCTGAGAAACACACACACCCACGTCTGTTCTTTCACAAACCATAAGGCCGTCACGGCCCGAATTTTCCTTCCTGACCTCGGCAGAGAACCGGGACGAGGTTTCTGGTCTCTTCGTCCACATCCTTTGACTGTAGAAAACGTGGACGAATTTCGAATCCGATGGCAGTATTGGACTCGACAACGTCGAAATTTCCGTTCATGGATGGATTGGTGGCTGGTATACGCGAAACCAAAAAATAAATCTTTTTTCCGATGGATGTCGAAATTAGCGCACGACGATTTTAACCGCGAACAGTAGAGCATCTATGCGCAACTGCGCTTAGCGTACGATGGTTATTATCGAGATCCGACAATGCTAACAACCATCAACCGCCTAATGGCTGAAATGCTATCACATCAGCGAAAATTCACGTACATGTTTGTGCGTAACAATGAAACGTACAATGCTGGAGAACCGATGTCAACATTCCAGCTAGGGGAGAGAAGAAGGAAACGAACGACAATCACACAACTGCGAAACGAGAGAGGCGAAATTCTTGGGAGCTCAGAGGACATTGAACAACACATGCTAGACTACTTCAAGGAGTTGTACGCGAGAGGGGGGTAACGAACGAAGCGAGGGATCACGATTTTGAGTGTAACAGAGTTGTACCCGATAATGATGTAACGAACGACAATACTATGAGCGAGCTTACGACTGCCGAAATACTCTCGGCAATTAAAACGAGCGCCCCGAGAAAATCACCAGGTTCGGACGGCCTCCCTAGGGAGTTTTATTTGCGAACCTTCGACGTCATCCATCGAGAACTCAATCTCATTTTGAACGAGGCCATGTCGTCCAACGTCCCCGCGGGTTTCGTTGAAAGCATAATAGTTTTGGTAAAAAAGAAAAACACCGGCTGTACCACTCGCTCATACAGACCAATTTCACTAATCAACTACGATTATAAACTTCTGTCTCGTATCCTCAAATCGAGACTGGAGAAGGTCGGAAGTGCCCATCGCATTCTGGGAGATATCAAGAAAACTTATTGAAAAGGTCCTATGTGTAAATGAGAGCCTCTCTTTGTTTACTTTCTCTTCCGCAAATAAGAGGGTCGCATCTGCGTTTGCTGCTTAACTCTTTGCATAATATCGCTAATGCAGTACAGGAGATATAAAAACGAGATAAAAGAAAGAGTAGGCTAAATTTGAATATTGCTTATTTTTAAGAAGACGCCCAGACAATATGTTTGACGTCGTGATAGCGACACAAGCGCAAATACCACTATGCACGAGCGCAATAGTTCGGGGAGGCTCGTTCAGCGTGTAATGATTTGATATGAGTCAGAACATCACACAAATGAAATCACGACGAAAATCTTTCCTCTTTTACCAAGGTTTCGTCGATACCTTCAGGACTATCGATTCTGATAAATAATACTGAAAAAATTGTAAGGGTAAATTGGTCTTTCGTAAATATCGCGGAATCTACTATTCAATCTATCGCATACACATACAACTCATTGCTTGAACGTCATACGAAAACAATAACTAAAACAGTTAGAGTGAAAGGTACTCACTGTCCTTGGATGACTTTGGATTTATGAACTCTAGTAAAAATAAAAAGCAATTACCTTCAACGTCTCAAAAGTAAACCCACGGATCAACATCTAAAACAAATGCTATTGCATGTATCCAAAAAGGTCGATGCCACAAAACGATGGGTAAAAAAAATCCTTCTATGAGAATCTTCTTACTAACACACCTCATTCAAAACTATGAAAAACTAACTAAAAGCACTTTTGGCTTAGCAAAGAAACGTGACCAGATAAATCTAATCGTCGATGGTAAAAAAAACAACAATAATGCAGAAGTCTGTGAGACTTTTAATGTCTTCTTCTCTAGTATAGGGCAACAACTGTCAAATGACATCCCCATCACCTCAAACATTTGTCCTTTAAGTAATGTTCGTCGCGTCCGTGAGTAAATATTTTTGCGTTCTTCATCAACAAACGAAGTAATGGGAAAATGTACTTTTGCATATAAAATATTTAAAAAAATCCATAAATAATTGTAAAACGATCCATAAAAAAGTTGTCCTTGTTCAATAAAACAAAACTGAAAATCCATAAAACAGTGTGAATGATCCATAAAAAAGGGCGATTTGATCCATAGAGTATGTAAAATTGAGCCATAAAATGGTCGCAAAAGAGCACTAAAATAGTAATAAAGGAGCAATTAAAACGCGACGGGAAACAACATCAGCCCCGCACTGAAAACGACCATCCAGCAAACGAATCTGCATGACGTATGGGTAAAGCTAAGCCCGCAAATAGCTGACCACACATACATAACGCACAACTCGATGTCGAGATTGGACCGCATCTACGTCAGCTCGAGCCTCTGTGACCAGCTGA
The DNA here is from genome assembly GCF_030247195.1 of Topomyia yanbarensis. Taxonomy (NCBI): domain Eukaryota; kingdom Metazoa; phylum Arthropoda; class Insecta; order Diptera; family Culicidae; genus Topomyia; species Topomyia yanbarensis. Next base: position 66,312,375 of record NC_080670.1, read on the forward strand.
GAAACACACACACACCCACGTCTGTTCTTTCACAAACCATAAGGCCGTCACGGCCCGAATTTTCCTTCCTGACCTCGGCAGAGAACCGGGACGAGGTTTCTGGTCTCTTCGTCCACATCCTTTGACTGTAGAAAACGTGGACGAATTTCGAATCCGATGGCAGTATTGGACTCGACAACGTCGAAATTTCCGTTCATGGATGGATTGGTGGCTGGTATACGCGAAACCAAAAAATAAATCTTTTTTCCGATGGATGTCGAAATTAGCGCACGACGATTTTAACCGCGAACAGTAGAGCATCTATGCGCAACTGCGCTTAGCGTACGATGGTTATTATCGAGATCCGACAATGCTAACAACCATCAACCGCCTAATGGCTGAAATGCTATCACATCAGCGAAAATTCACGTACATGTTTGTGCGTAACAATGAAACGTACAATGCTGGAGAACCGATGTCAACATTCCAGCTAGGGGAGAGAAGAAGGAAACGAACGACAATCACACAACTGCGAAACGAGAGAGGCGAAATTCTTGGGAGCTCAGAGGACATTGAACAACACATGCTAGACTACTTCAAGGAGTTGTACGCGAGAGGGGGGTAACGAACGAAGCGAGGGATCACGATTTTGAGTGTAACAGAGTTGTACCCGATAATGATGTAACGAACGACAATACTATGAGCGAGCTTACGACTGCCGAAATACTCTCGGCAATTAAAACGAGCGCCCCGAGAAAATCACCAGGTTCGGACGGCCTCCCTAGGGAGTTTTATTTGCGAACCTTCGACGTCATCCATCGAGAACTCAATCTCATTTTGAACGAGGCCATGTCGTCCAACGTCCCAGCGGGTTTCGTTGAAAGCATAATAGTTTTGGTAAAAAAGAAAAACACCGGCTGTACCACTCGCTCATACAGACCAATTTCACTAATCAACTACGATTATAAACTTCTGTCTCGTATCCTCAAATCGAGACTGGAGAAGGTCGGAAGTGCCCATCGCATTCTGGGAGATATCAAGAAAACTTATTGAAAAGGTCCTATGTGTAAATGAGAGCCTCTCTTTGTTTACTTTCTCTTCCGCAAATAAGAGGGTCGCATCTGCGTTTGCTGCTTAACTCTTTGCATAATATCGCTAATGCAGTACAGGAGATATAAAAACGAGATAAAAGAAAGAGTAGGCTAAATTTGAATATTGCTTATTTTTAAGAAGACGCCCAGACAATATGTTTGACGTCGTGATAGCGACACAAGCGCAAATACCACTATGCACGAGCGCAATAGTTCGGGGAGGCTCGTTCAGCGTGTAATGATTTGATATGAGTCAGAACATCACACAAATGAAATCACGACGAAAATCTTTCCTCTTTTACCAAGGTTTCGTCGATACCTTCAGGACTATCGATTCTGATAAATAATACTGAAAAAATTGTAAGGGTAAATTGGTCTTTCGTAAATATCGCGGAATCTACTATTCAATCTATCGCATACACATACAACTCATTGCTTGAACGTCATACGAAAACAATAACTAAAACAGTTAGAGTGAAAGGTACTCACTGTCCTTGGATGACTTTGGATTTATGAACTCTAGTAAAAATAAAAAGCAATTACCTTCAACGTCTCAAAAGTAAACCCACGGATCAACATCTAAAACAAATGCTATTGCATGTATCCAAAAAGGTCGATGCCACAAAACGATGGGTAAAAAAAATCCTTCTATGAGAATCTTCTTACTAACACACCTCATTCAAAACTATGAAAAACTAACTAAAAGCACTTTTGGCTTAGCAAAGAAACGCGACCAGATAAATCTAATCGTCGATGGTAAAAAAACAACAATAATGCAGAAGTCTGTGAGACTTTTAATGTCTTCTTCTCTAGTATAGGGCAACAACTGTCAAATGACATCCCCATCACCTCAAACATTTGTCCTTTAAGTAATGTTCGTCGCGTCCGTGAGTAAATATTTTTGCGTTCTTCATCAACAAACGAAGTAATGGGAAAATGTACTTTTGCATATAAAATATTTAAAAAAATCCATAAATAATTGTAAAACGATCCATAAAAAAGTTGTCCTTGTTCAATAAAACAAAACTGAAAATCCATAAAACAGTGTGAATGATCCATAAAAAAGGGCGATTTGATCCATAGAGTATGTAAAATTGAGCCATAAAATGGTCGCAAAAGAGCACTAAAATAGTAATAAAGGAGCAATTAAAATCAACCAATTCCCCATAAAAGTATTGGAAATGTTCCATAAAATTATACATTTTGCACCATAAATTAACTGACATTGATCCATAAAATATTACCAGTGTACATTAAAACACGTCGGTATTACAAAATGGAGCAATAAAACGTTAGAAAAAGTTCCATAAATTTGATGAAAATGTTTGCTAAATATTTTTTCTTGGTCCATAGAAGATGTAAAAATGAACATTAGAAATGCTATGTATTGATTCATATATCGAACGTTAAATTATGGTTCATGGATATTTACAAAACGATCCATAAGAAAAGAAAATGTAAAACGATCCATTTATATGTGCTTATGCACTAGAAAAATTAAATTTAATGAATTCATGTGAAATTTTTGCTATTCGAACTAATAATAAAGTATATTATATATCGAACTAATAGTAAAGCATATAATTTGGTTGAAATTCCAAACTACAACAAACAATGCATACATTATAGTTAGAAAACATAAGCTTCCATATCCCACTAGTCAGGTAACTGATCTTCGCTAACTTGAATTCATTGTGGCAACTCTTCAAACGGCAGGGTATCTATGACATTAGCGCGCTGAGAGTTATTAGACCACTGATACAGGCTGGCATGAGTCGCAAATACCAAATATCTGAAGGGAAAACGGACAATATATATCACTTTATATATATATTTTTATCGGTAATTATCTAGTTTAGAGACTTTAGTGATAAAGGTCCAATTTAAATGCGGATTTTTGCGAAAACGGTTTATTTGAACCTAAATAAACCGCATCCGAGAGCGGAAATGTAAAGTTATTAACCAAAGTATGGAAAACTGAAAAAATAAGTTGAACTTAGTAATACTCATAACAGTGACAGTGTTTTAACACGTGAGCTTATACTGGAAGCTAGTGTAATGCGGCTTGGCCGCATATCCGAGACGTTAGACGAGGCATTGATTAACCCGTAACTGGAATTGCAAGCGAACCTGTGGTCCTCTCGTTTGCCCGGTTTACTTAAATATAGGGGCTATAGCTAGTTAAAAGCCGACTGAGCGGCAGCAAAGTCGGACAGTGCACTAGAAAGCGAAGTGGCGTAGCCACATTAGTCAGTGTTCGTCTATAAAGTGTCCGTTTTCGCTTCAGATAGTTGGTATTTGCGACTTATGCTAGCCTGTGTCTGGTCTAATAACTCGCAGCGCGCTAATATCATAGATACCCTGCCATTTAAAGAGTTGCCATAATGATTTCAGGTTACCTAAGGTCAGTTACCTGATTAGTGGGATACGGAAGCTTAAATTTAACTATAATGTATGCTTTGTTTGTTGTAGTGATATGCATTGCATGTATGCATTGTTTGTTGTAGTTTGACATTACAACCAAATGTAATAAACTTAATTATTAGTTCGAATAGCAAAAATTTCACATGAATTCATTAAATTTAATTTTTCTGCTGCATAAGCACATATTAATGCATCGTTTTACATTGTCTTTTCTTATGGATCGTTTTGTAAATATCCATGAACCATAATTTAACGTTCGATATATGAATCAATACATAGCATTTCTAATGTTCAATTTTACATCTTCAAATTATTTAGCAAACATTTTCATCAAATTTATGTAACTTTTTCTAACATTTTATTGCTCAATTTTGTAATATCGTGGAACATTTGTCGATATTATGGGACATATTGACGTGTTTTAATGTACATTGTTAATATTTTATGGATCAATGTCAGTGAATTTATGGCGCAAAATGTATCATTTTATGGAACATTTTCAATATTTTTATGGAGCATTGGTTGAATTTAATTGCTCTTTTATTACTTTTTTAGTGTTCCTTTGCGACCATTTTATGGTTCATTTTTTCATACTCTATGGATTAAATCGCACTTTTTTATGGACCATTCACACTGTTTTATGGATTTTCAGTTTTGTTTTATGGAACATGAACAACTTTTTTATGGATCGGTTTTCAATTTTTTATGGATCATTTTTGTTGTTTTTGCGGCGCAAACTTAGGGCTGCCCGAAGTAATTATGATGATACATAGCCTAGATAATAAGAAGAGTAGTGGCCCTGATAACATTCTTGTCAATATGTTAAAAGGAAATTCTTGCGCTTTTGCTAGTAGCCTTTCTCAATGTTTCGACGTAATTGTTCAATCTGGTTATTACCCTGACTGTCTCACAGTGGCTAAAGTCGTCCCTGTTTTTAAATCAGGTAACTGTTGTGATTGTAATAATTATCGTCCTATATCTACACTGTCCGTTTTTAACAAAATCCTCGAAAAACTATTTGTTGCTGGATTATTAGAATTTTTGAACAAACACAGTGTCCTCTATAGATTTCAGTATGGGTTTAGACAAGGCTCTAGCACCCAAACTGCTATAATTGAATTAGTTGATCTAATAATGAGCGAAGTGAATCGTAAAACATTGTTGGTACTCTATTCCTAGACCTAAAAAAAGCAGTTGACACTTTGAACCATACAATACTGCTGGCCAAGCTTGAATGTTACGGTATCAGAGACATTTCTCATTCTGTTATTCATAGTTACTTGACGAATAGAAAGCAATTTGTATCTGTGGATGGTGAACGTAGTAGCCTTGCTCCCATTGGAATCGGTGTCCCTCAAGGTAGTAATATAGGAACTTTGTTATTTCTGTTGTATATTAATGACCTAGGTAACTTGCGGCTTACCGGAACTCCTAGACTGTTTGCTGATGACACAGCTCTATTTTATCCCAACAATGATGTCAATACTATTATTAACTCGATCGATAACGATCTAAGTGTTCTCGACCAATATTTTAAAGCAAATTTATCACCAATATTTTAAAGCAAATTTAATTATCACTAAACCTTTCTAGAACTAAGTACATGATCTTCCGATCCATATGGAAAACTTTACCAAAATGTGAACTGTTTCAAATATTAGATCCTACGTTATCCTGGACACACCATATTAGATTTGTCGAAAATTGTATGGCATCCTCTTGGGGTATTTTGTGGAGAGTTAAAGCGTTTGTTCCCCAGCGAGCTCTGTTGAACTACTACTTTGCATACATTCATTCACAACTTAACTACTTAGTATCGGTATGGGGGCGAGCAGCGAGCTTTCACCTTAAAGCTACAAACACAACAAAACAGATCCCTGAAAATTATATTTAAAAAACCACTTTTATGTTCGACTTTGTTGTTATACTCTAAAAATGCCCACAATATTTTACCCATAGTTCACTTATGTGACGTACAAACACTGTTATTCATACACGACAATCTACATAACTCCATCGCGCAGCATAATATACATTTTACAACTTTAACACATTCTCGTTCAACACTCCGAACTAGTAACTTGCATTGCATTCGAGCAGTCACAAAACGGATTGGCCAAAAACGGATTCTTTTTATTGGTCCTGCCAAATTTAATGCACTTTCACTTGACATGCAGAGAATCGACAATCGTACCATCTTCAAGGCTAGATTGAAATACTACTTTAAACATAGGATTAACGAAATATTTAATTAATGATATTGTTTTGTAATTTAATGTAAACATCCGTTAGCAGTACTTAACTTAAATTTAATTTATAATGTGGATCCCTTAACAGGAAATCTATTTCCACTGGGATTCCACCTTAGTTAATTATCTTAACATAATTGCACATCAGATAGATATAAATGTCTGTCTCTGCTCAGTTTGTTTTGTTCCTTTTTGTTGCCATTGTTCATGGGCTGAGGCAAGTTGCATCCACTACCAGGGGACTCTTGTATGAGTTCTTTGTTGTGGGGGAGTGTGGTGGGCAATTAAAAAAAAAGAAAAAAAAATCACCTTAGTTAAAGAGTCCGCCCTCCCATTGCTCAGAATAGAGTTATGAAAAGGGACCCAAACCAATGTAAATATCAGTCAGATTAAGCACCCAGGAACTCCGATATTTTCCCCCAGAAAATACGGTGAGTACTATTTGGAGTCGTTGTTAGGGCGTATATTTTGGCATGATACAATTGTAGAGAATACTGAGCAAATTAGAAAAACAACACCAGGAAAATCGACCTCAGTTGAAAAAAAAATTGTTGGAACACCCCTTACTAGCTGCCAGACTTTTAGCCGACCCACTAGATAGCAACCGTTAAGCCAACAGACACAACATACTCCCAGTCCTCGCTTTCGAGTAATTACCTGTTAAGGATACTCATCCGTGGAATCAGAAAACACGTACTATTTACATTAAAATCCACTTCAATGCGGGGATATAGCATATGTTCGTAATGAGCGGCTACATTTGCATTAGCGTGGAATGCATTCCTGCAGATTTAAGTTATGGTGATAATAATCGTTGTTTCCGAAGCGCATGGATGCCTTCTAATTCGTGCTTCTACCTACACAGCCACGCATACTACGTAGCTGTAAGTACTGTGCCCCTACAAGCATCAAAGGATACCGGTTCCGATCAAACTGTGTGCTGGGAGTAGCAGTTGGCAGTATCCGTACAAGCTGCAATTCAGTAGAGATGCGCCCGAAGGGAAAAATGTGGTAAAACCTGTCAGATAATACAATAAATTTCTAATAACATTAACGATAATTGATCCATAAATAAAACCGCGAAAGAACGGCGTATGTTCTTCTCACATTGTTAGCGAATGGCGTGCGCATGAGAAGAACCTGATAAAAATCAATACCGGGCTGTTCCGGGAGAAATTATAGTACCAGTGCAGTTACTCTGGCAGGCATGGATTAACCTTTGGGCTGAACGCGCGGTTAGGTTATGTTGCCAGCTCAGCTCACCGCCACCGCTGTCTGAACCGTAATCGATTTACGCCCATGTAACATGCTGAAAAACACACATAGGTATAGTATTCTCACAGCTTAAAGTCTGGCTGTGTAGCCATGTAAGTTTGCATGGGGAAAAGATTTATTGTTGCATGTGAGAGATAAACATGCAATTATGACTGACGACTGTTATGCAGTTCTAGTTCCGCGCTGACAGGACTGAAAGAGGGTTGCAAGCAGAAATCGCAAACGTTGAGCAGTACATGGTATAATCGATCTAGATTATGTTTCGGCATTTCGACAAACAACAAACTAATTTCTTTGCAAAGAAGGCATGCATTTGAAACGTCGAATGTAAACACGAAATGTATAAAAATCAAAAGTTATTAAGTTCAGGTTAATATGGCCGCAACTGCAAACCAGTTAGCATATTGTCATAAAAAGATATTTAATGACCATTTCATAGGAAAAATAATTATGCTGTTTTTTAAGTTATTCTAAAAAGCTCTGCAGTATTGAATCAAATTTACGCGACTTCACTATCGTGCCAAAGACGCCACAATGTAAAATTTTCCCATCATAAACTGCGTGTAGAAAAGCGTTCTCCTGAATCGTCTTGAGACCGCGACAAGCGCTTAACTGTTTTATTCTTATTATTATTATAGATAGTTTAGCATAAAGATCATTCGTTTGTTTTGGCGGTTTATGAAATATTTAACTTTATATAAGGACATTGAAAATCGGACCCATGATTGCTGCGCACAAGGCATTACCAACAACGCAATGGCGCCCCCACGCCTCATTTTACTTTTGCAACGATCATCTTTAGCATCTCCTCTTGACACCAACGCCCAACACAGCTTGGCTCAGCAAACCAGGAAAACAACTCCTTCTCGTTTCCACCGTCTTTTCAAGGGGACCTAAAGTACAAAATATAACACAATAAACAAGACTATCAAGCGTAAATATTACGAAAGAAACCGCATCACAAGCGGAAGGATGCTGGCTGGTAACAAAGCTTACATACCAGCGTTATGTTCCGGTCCGGAAGTGTTTGTTTGTTAGTGAGGTTATACTTTCCGTTTATAGCTGAGCTCTTGTCCCGAAATATGGTTCAACTGCTGCCTGCTATTTGAAGTGAAAACTGTTATTAAGATGAAAAGGTTTGTTTATCCTTTTGAAGCGAACGGCAAGACATGCTTTGCAGTATTTTCATACAAATGCCAACAAAGCATTCTGGATCATTGTAAGAAGCTTTATAGTAATAGCTTTTCGGGAACAAAATGTCCAATGAATAATTATTATACATGATATATTAAGATAAACATAGGTTATCCAGAGAAATTTCTTTATATGTTCCTAAGATTGTGTACACAAAAATTTCCTCGTAGAAGTATATCTATAACTAAAGACACATTTCAATTTCACAAACTATATAAACTTCAGCAAAACTGGAATCAATTGATTTGGAATGCTTAAAATAATCGTAATACACTAAATCATTTATTGTACCACATTTCCGACCATCTTCATTCATCATTTCTCCAAATAAGACAATTGTTTGATTACGGTTCATAATCGCAAGCAAGAGGTAGTGATTGAACGTGATTTAACGAAGGAAATAATTTGAACACCTATCAGGGGAAGGTGAGGTAAAACGCACTCCCTAGGGAAATATTATCCTAGCTTAGCTACACAACATTAATGGGGTGAATTTAATCGATGTTTTCCTTTAACCACCATCGTCCTCTGTAATCACAATTCTAACGCATTGCAAAACTGACTTTTTAACCGTTATGTATCCGACGCGGTACCCGGGTACCTTTTTAGGTTTCAATTAATGAAATTCCTATGTTTTATCCATAGCTGGAAATTGAAACTTTGTGTCATCTTAGAACTTCACTAATTCAAGCTTTTGGGTTAATAATGTTGTTGGATGAGTTAGGAGGGGCTCCTGATTTTTTTTTACTACGTAACAGGCCGACGTGGGTACCCGGGTACCACAAAACTTAAATGCCAATAACTAAGGTAATTTCCAACCGATTTTGATGCTTTTGGGTGTTTTGGATTCAGGAATTCATCCACTTTTGGACTTGGTAAAAATAAATCCGGTTACTTCATTCGGTTCCCGGGAATCCGGATTTCCGGAAATAGGTTCCAGTACTGGGATACTTTTTGTGAATTTCAATGGAATACCGGCAACATGGGTATCAAAATTCTTGGAATTGCATCAGTAGGCTGTATCTCGTGGTTTTGGAACCATTTGGTGATTTGACCCCGGAACGGACATTCCGGATCAGGTTCCCGTGGGGCCTTGAGTGGCCATTCCATTCCAACTCCAATTTTTAAATTGCTATAGGGTCTAGTAACAATAAATAACAGACTTCAGGGACAATTTGAAGAGTTTTGATACTCATATAGCTAGGACATTGTTAAAATTTACAAAACATACCCTAGTACTGGAACATTACCCCGGAAAATCCGGATTACCAAGCACCAGATCCATTCATCCGGTTCAATTTTACAAATCAAAAAGTGGACGAATTCCTGAATCCAAAAAATCTAAAAGTGTCCAAATCGGATAACGGAAGCCATAGTTATGAGTATTTCAATTTGTGGGTACCCGGGTACTCACGTTGGCCTGTTAAAGGTGTTTTTTGTTGGATACATAACAGTTAAAATGCAATAACTTTTTAAGTTCTACACCTAGAAGTTTTTTCTTTGACTTTTCCTCTTTCATGGAGAGCAACAATTTTCAAAAGATTTCGGACATTCCTGAAGGGCTGAAGAAAAAAGTTACGAATAAGCTGGACTTCGAACTCAGTTTTACGATACATTTTCAGCCAAAATCTACAAGTATTTGTATCAATCAGTTTCATTGATTAAGCATAAGCAGCATAAGCATAAGAGATCGCCCGTAGTTGCTACTCCGTTATTGACCAGAACCAAATTAGGTTGCAAAATGTTGATTGGAACAACATGCTTGGGAATAACATGATGAGCCACATTGTACAATCTATTCTGATCCCTGCATGCTGATCAATACCGACGCCGGCCACGTCCGAATGCAGATCTTCTGGGAAAGGAAGGAATGTTAGTCCGATACATGTTGCTACTAGAGACCGAGGAATCCTCTGCATCTCCACATGTATCACGGGAAGGGGACAGTTGTTAGTAAGTGTGCCAATAGCATTATCATGTAATAATTGCTCTGGGCAGCCGGCTGCCGAGAATTTGGGAAATTTATCATTTCTTGTATTAATACGATTAGCAAAATAAGCAACTTGAACTCCGGATAGCGACTATAAGGAGCACTGCTTATATTGTTTAATAATATTCAATCACGCGACGAATTTTTCGTGGTTTCTATCGTGCCAGTGCTGATTTTACCCGGCGATCGCTTGAATAAAATGAGGAATCTTATACAGAATGTTCATCAGACTCTTCCATAGGTATCGCGGAGTTGGTGGTTTGGAAGGGAATAGGGTCTAGGATTCGCTCCAAGCAAGCGATGCGACCTGTAAAGCATAGTTTATTAGGTAGTAGTTCAGTTGGTTTTCAAGAAGTTCGCTCGAAAAATAAGATCTTGTTTAGTTTTTGGTTCTTTTAAAATCGGGGTAGCCGGCTACCGAGAGTATCCTATGTTTTCTAAACAAAAGCAATTTCACATCCACACAGCCGATCGTGGGAATATTGCCTAGAAAAGCCAATCTTATCTGCATAATGGGCCGGATCACTATTTATTGCGACAGTATTCTGACAAATTTCACTATTCCTTCTCGACGATATATTTATTGGGTTGAACACTACCGAGTGATAACACGTTATACAAAGAGTTATGATAGCTCTAGATGTTATAAATCAACGAAAGTATTTCCTATTTCTAATATCGGATTGTTTGTGAAATACACGTATACGTACGATTATATCGAACATTGATGAAAAATACAAAGGATCGTTAACCTGATGCACGGGCTTGTTACCAATAACCGAACTTGAAATTAGATTCATTAAAACAGACGCGGCGAATTTTCAGTACGTGACCCGCGATCATCGATACTAGTCAAATTAAAGTCTTATTGGAGCTGCTTTCCGAACAACTTTTACGGTATCATTTTCTCGGCTAGATCTGTTCACACACTCTCATTCGGCTACTATCGGTAGAAGGCTGATAGCTCCCAGTCGTCGCCGGTCTAAGGACCAAATGTCATCAATAGACAGACTCGCGTGGAGGCATGAGATAGAATTGAAAGCTAACCAACGAAAATGACAGCAAAACGCTTATTCTTCGTGCTGACATAACTGATGGTAATTGCCAACCGGTCCCCGATCCCTCTCGCGAATTGTAAATTCTCAAACCTTATACATGATTGAAGTCATCATTCCACTCAAATAAGACCATGTGTTTTCCCTAAGCACATTGAATGCTATGTGGATCAGTTCCCCCGTTGGTAAAGCAAAGCCTAAACAAACATAGAAATTAGTTTGCTTAGTCCAAAGAAAAGTTGGCCGACCGGCAGAGACGTGTTCCCTTACAGCGCCATCACATCAACGAACACCCAAAATTTACATGCGACAAAATATCTGCAATCCTGAATATAAAAGAATCAAAACCTCTACTCATTTGCAATAAAATAAGAAAGTAAAAAAACAGTTGAATATCGGCTCATTTTCAAAGATAGCACCGCCGATGAAACAAACACCCAATAAAAAAAAATAGGTGACAAGGGACGCGGACGAAATTAGCTGAGCACCGACCGGCTGGTTTGCCACCTATTTTTCGGACGAAGAATTTTGGGGCGACACCTGGTAGTCGCTAGTCGCTGGTGAAACGCCAATTGTTTGAATATGTCATTTCTTCTTATTGCCATTTTTTCACTTTTCGGATCGAATTTTTTTCTCTGAAAAACCATTTTGCACTATTTCTACAATGTACACTGTGTTTCTAGATGTTTTCTGTGCACTTTTATTGTCCTTGCAACGGGAATCGACGGCCCGTAATGCGAGGAACAGATATTTTTTCATTTGCCGGAATTCGATTTTCACAAACTGTCACCACTCGCGTCTGTCGAAAATATGCCGAAAATGCTTTTATAAGCCACTTCACTTTATGTAATCATTGAATTGCACTGTTATTAACACTTTTGATAACCGGGAGGCAGTAAACTGTGCCGAAAATGATAAAAATTAACCGACTCGAAGGGAGCTCTACGAGAGTCAACCGCTCGCGACGAAGATACACACTCGAATCCTTTGTATCAATCAGTTTCATTGATTGACCAGAATGTCGCTTGTTCAGTATTATGAGAAAAACTGATATGTACATTCTCATTTTTGTTTTGTTTGTGTTTATTAGTATTATTCTGTCAATAAACCTGTGATTTATAATTATACAAATGCATTGTTTGCATTTAAAAATGGCTATGTTGAATACATTCAACGCTGAAAGTTAAAAATTTGAGGAAAGCGAAAAAAAATTATTTTGTGTATGGCTGTGTAATTTAGTTAAAAAATGTTTATGGTTTTTAAATTTTTTGGAGAAAATAAAAAAAAATATCTTTAAGTTGCTAGCTTATAGTACTCCTCTGTAGCTGTGAAATTATGTTGTGAACGATGCGGAAATAAAGGTTATTAGCAATGCAATCTTGACTCATAAAATGGCAATGAACATTTTTGAGGATTAAATGAAAACTCCGTAGCTTTCGTGAGCTAGCAATATATTTTTCGGCTTTCTCATTACAAAAACAATCTGCAATAGCTTTTTTAAGCAAAACAAAAATTGGAGCAGCAGAGGGTTATATCACCTTAGCTTCTGCAATTATCAAGTTTCCTGCACGATATTTTAAAAAATACGAAATTTCCAGCCCGATTGAAAAATTAGTAAATTCAAAATAGGGGACATTTTGTCCTAATAGAGCAAAGAGACAAATCTAGTAAAAATGAATTATTTAGATTTTTCATCTGCATTACGACAGAATAATGACTATAGGTAATAATATCACAGAATTCACCAGTTTAATGGAAAAACAGCATTTAAATGAATTGAAAATTCTTATTAACGGGTGTTCAATAAAAAAGAGAATGATTTCAATACTGTAATTAAAGTAAAGAGCATAAATTTTTTTCTCTCCAAGAGAATTGCTCTCTGGCCTGCTTAGAAATGGGTGGCATGTTTCTTTTCGGTCGAGTGCTGTCAGTTAAATCGAAGATGGCGTCAAAACAGCAAGCACTCCGCGAGCGTGTTGAACGGTTTTATGAAATGCATGGTCATCGTGAAAAAAGTTTACGGTAGCTCACTTTTGAGACAAAAACGTGCCCGTGTGTACCGTTCACTGGATCCTGGTATCCCTGAAAAAAGCTGTTCGACAACAATGACGGAACGAGTTTGCGTGACGCCGGCCGAAAATATCGCTGCTCCCATACCTTGATTCACCGAACCCTCAAGATATAGGGCATTATCTGTCGGAAGAAGACTCGGTCCCTCGAGTATACGGACGAGCAGATAGCAATCGTAAAGTGGCAGTGCCGGTGGATGACGAAGAACTACCGCGGGACGTCGTTCGTGCTGGACGACGAAAGTTACTTTCCACTCTCGAAGACCCACATTCCAGGAAACGACAGTTACTATTCCAGCGTCGGTCCTATATGACTGAAAAAATCTCATTTTTTTATTGAACATCCGTTACACAAGCCACAACAATTGCACGAGAAGAGCATGACTTTGCGACTGTAATATACGGTTGTCAAATTTTGGCAGTGTGGGTTTACTGTGACGAACTTCCGGATAGTGTTTTCTTTTCCAGAAATTTTCAGCAGGAGTTTATAAAAGCAAGGGGTTCATTTTGCCCCGGGGTGCATTTTACTCCATCGATCCCTGTCAATACTAATACCGAAAAACGAGTTGAAAAAGCAATATTCAACATTATTGAAATTCTTTTTTGCAATACCCTGCGTTCAGACACTGAAGAATGCTATAACCCAACGTTTTTTAAATCCCAATATTTTCAGTTGAGCAATTCACTAGTGCATGCGACCAAGAAAACCTGCGATTTGGGGCGAATGCTATATGTTCGTTGATTGTAAAAATTTTTAAATTGAAAGCATTTTAAAATATACACAAATTGCTTGAAAAAGTTTGTTTAAAAACATTCTTTCTTGGTTAAAGAAAATTATGAAAATTCCTAAACTTTTTCGATCGGCGAACTAAATAATTCATTTCTTCATTCTATGCGCCATTTAACACCCAGTTTATCTCTAATAACCCACCAGTATGCATTCCGGACTAAGGGTGATGTCGAATTCTCTTCTAAAACCGTTATCCCGTTTTTTGTGATTTACTTGAACCTTTGATCCATTTAGCTTCCAGCTTTCCTAACTTGAACCATACAGCTCTTGTGCATACTGTAAACCATTTAGCTTACCTGCGTATTCGGATAGTCCACGATAACGAATCTACCATATTCCAACGGAAAGATTCGCAATGGCATATTTTCTGCAGATATCTATATCCAATTTTCTCCGACTTTGTGTTACTAGTTTCTATTCGTTTCCTCATAGTAACTTTTGCTAAAAACAGTTCTTGTTAATTTGATGAAAATTAGAGAAACCTACCCTTGGTTAGGATTAGCAATCCAATGCAATGCTTTATTTCTACCTAAGGACAAAAAAAATTGGTTAAAAAACAACTTTTATCCACTGAGGAGAAAATTAGGTAAAATCTATAACTATCATAGTTATGGAATTTGATTTTAGCACCAAGTTTGTGTCGGATTCTGACGTGATGAAGTTGAGACGATAATTCCAAAAGTGGTTAACTATTGATCTTGTACCCTTCTCAAACAAAAGTAGTTCTGTCCAATTTTCTCCAAAAATGAGAAACGTTTTTTTTCGCCCAAATTGTTCGCCTTAGGGAAAAATAAGGCATAGTATGTGCCAAATAATGCCTGGATAGCCACTCTTAAAGCAACGTAAATGCTGGACGCATACTTCAGCCCTAAATCTCCCGGACCGCTACAAGTTCCTCTTTGAAGAACTGTATCACTTCCGTGTGAACCATGGTAAAGCCCTTTGGTAACATTCAGTTTGTCTACAAATGCGTCAAGGGAACTGCGAATTTTGCTATCACAACATGGTATGCATTTTCTTAGGTACTGGGATGATCGTATTTTTTTTTGCTCTAATATAGCTGAAAAGGAGTGTTCCGAGTACCGAGTAAACTTGGTGCCGTTTGTTCTTTAACTTAAATTTTCTTCATGGTATTGTCACATATCCTCGCTAATCTTTCCGTCGACAAACTAGAGTAGTGACTCTCTGAACGTAGAGCTTCGGAAACTCAATCCTTATCAAAAGACCCTAATCTTCCAATTCCGCTGGTAGGTTCTAACCCTCTACATTGTCGTTGATCAATACCGCAAAATGACTCTATTCAGGTAAGGTGATTTAACGATTCGCGTTCCGCTCAATAGCATATGACAGCCGTCGTTACCGCCATACTGACGTTAAGTCCAAAAAAGCAAACACTACTTATAACCGCATAAAACGACTGCTGACTGTTGTCCCTTTAGAACAAGTAGCGTTCGTCGCGGTGCGGATGTGGCTGCATTAAAAAGGTTGCGGTAATTACCGCAACCGCGACGAACCCTAAGAACAAGTAGCGTTCAGGTTTGCCACTACTAAATGTTACCTCTATTATGGATTCCTGAGCTGGGGAATTATTTGAAAGAGAGCTGTGAAAAATCTCAAAACGATTGGTTCCGTCAATTTTGAATTACGATATATATCGCAAAACGAGTTGTCGATGAGGCGTCCCCGGAGCTTCACTGTTATTCGCTCAATTTTTAGCATTTTGAAATGAAATTTTAAGAATATATTGTTCAATTGACTCACTATTATTCGGAATTCCAATGAATATACTTTGTCTCGCCACAAAAATTTAAAAAATAAATTAACACATGTAAACAGTTTTCACCCAAAATAATGAACAAAAAATTTCATTTCGGGCTTACTCTCAATTTCAGAACTCAATGTATAACTCGGCTACTGAAAGAAACAGGATTTTAGAGATGAAATACTGCTAGCCACGAACAAGGTCACTAAGGCATAGTTCATTGTTAGGACATCTATCGCTAGTTTTTTTCACATTACGATTCCAGTACCGTTTTCAACTTCGTTTCATCAATAATATATTTCTATTCAATCATCATCACTTCTGGCGCACTCGTTTAGTGGAGAATCTCGTCCTGGGTGGTGCACTACTAGGAACCAGATGGAATAACATTCAGACGTGCTATTGGAAAGCAATAATGGAAAAAACCTGGTTGGATCCACCTAATGATATAAACAATTTTCTCATATATTATCAGATAACCCAAAAATGAACTACGTTGCTTTGTTTTCATCACCGCTAGCAAATTTGGTATGGACGGTCATCGATTTTTTTCGGTGAAAATTAAAATAAACTGCATTTTACCGAACGTTTCGACCTACTAACATGTTCAGCCATCCTCAGCGGCTTACTAAAATATAATATTTGTTAAAATCTAACATTAAACACAAATTTAAACAACATCGCTTACATGCTAACAACGTCTACACAATGAACAATCACATTATCAACTGCTGTTTTGTCTTGTACACTCAATCTCCGTTGGTGCTTTCTTCGGACGCACGGTGCTCTTTAGCTTCTCTATTAAGACGTTGTATGCAGACCTAAACTTAATAGAATCCCGTTGTAGACTGAACGTGTTCGACTCGCCTTTAATTTTTATTTGGAACATTTCCACTATCAACCGGGTATCGGTTCTAGGTAGCTCGTTCAATATTTTAGCATTTTTAAAATCAAAAAGGTGGCCTTAATTGATTGTATGTATAGCCCCGTACTTCCTACGCTTTTATTTTTTTCTATCGTTCTTATGCTGTTCCAAACGCTTTTTTAAAAATTGACTTGTTTGTCCAATGTATGTCTTATCTGTACAGACACCGCATGATATTTCGTAAACAACATTAGTTCGACGGGGTCTTTTTCTGTCCTTAAGCTTACTGTGTACTGTGTCTTTAATTTTGTCAATGGTTTTAGAAGCTAGTTTTATGTTATGCTGTGATAAATACCGGGCTATTTTTTCCCCCAGACACGGTATATAAGGTGCAGAAACAAATTTCGTTGTCACACCAGTGTTTTTAGGTTCAAGAGTATTGTACGATTTGTGTGTTCGTTCTTTAATAATCTTGTTGCAGAATGAAACTGGGTAATTATTATTACTGAGTATTTGTTTCACAACTTCTAGAGCATTTGGACGAAAATATACTTCACTCAGTTTCAATGCCCTATCAACTAATGCTATCGCTGAATTTTTCTTATGGTTAAATGGACTCGAGGAATTATAGTCTAAGCATCTTCCTTCTGAATCCTTCGGATTCCATTCCGTGGTGAGATGGTCTTCCTCCCTACGCACTATTGTATCCAAAAACCGTATTTAACCATCCTCTTCAAGTTCTATGGTGAACTGCAGTCGTGGGTGGAAACTATTGAACACCTCCAGCATGCGCTCCACTTGTTCTCTTCGCACACTCGATAAACAGTCGTCAACGTACCGCCTAAAGAAAATTGGTACAATGCCTTCTTGGTACAATGATCTTGATCTTGATGCACTTCTCTCAACTCTCTCCAACACTATGTTTGCTACAACTGGCGATAAGGGAGATCCCATTGGTAACCCAAATTTCTGCTTGAAGAAACGACCTTGATGCATGAAAAAAGTTGATGTCAACACCAACTCAAGCATTGCAATGAAGCTGCTCTCAGGAATCTTGGTGTGCTCCTCCAATTCGCCCCATCGTTTCTATTGCGTAATCCACAGGCACATTAGTGAATAGTGAAACAACATCCAACAAAAACACCACACACTCATTGGTTACAATGTGCTGTCGAATATCGCTGACAAATTCAAAGCTGTTCACTATGTGGTGATCCGTATTACCGTGCGTCCGAAGAAAGCACCAACGGTGATTGAGTGTACAAGACAAGACAGCAGTTGATACTGTGATTGTTCATTGTGTAGACGTATGTAAGCGATGTTGTTTAAATTTGTGTTTAATGTTAGATTTTAACAAATATTATATTTTAGTAAGCCGCTGAGGATGACTGAACATGTTAGTAGGTCGAAACGTCCGGTAAAATGCAGTTTGTTTTAATTTTGACCGAAAAAAATCGATGACCGTCCATGCCAAAAATGAACTACCAAAAGCTTATATTACAACCGATTTCCATTAAGGGGGTCGTCTACTCTCGGGTTTGAGTTTGAGCTTGAGCAAACAACCCGTGGCTGCTACTCCGTTATCGATCTGGACTAGCTGAAGTTGCACAAGGAATCAGAAGATAATTATGCTTGGGAGTAGCGAAACATCTTTCAATGTGCAGCCCCTGTTAATACTAAAGTGTTTATTGATGAATACCGGCTCCGGCCAGACCCGAACGTAGATCGCGGAAGAAAAGGGAAGGAATGTTAGTCCGATAGCTGCTCTTGCTAGAGACCGTATACACTACTGCGCATTCCACAACTAACACGGGAGGAGGATATTTGTTAGTGGACTACATATCGACCCATCAACTCATTGACCGGGCACCAACGGCTTTACTTCCCTTCCGAAGGGAAGTCCGTCTACTCTCCAGGCCCAAAATTGAGCTGTTTTTGGGAAAAAAATTGCAAAGCATCTACAGAATAGATTTTGATATTTTTATTTCTGCCTTTCTGATACAGTAAGGTTATGCAACCGTTCCTAAACTCGACTTCTCAACCGAGGTTCGGTGAACCGTGTCTTCTAATTCATTCGACTCAATTCTCCGAGATCGAAAAAGTATGTATGTGTGTGTATGGATGTGTCACTCATTTTTGGAAAGATGGCTGGGCCGATTTGAACAAAGTTAGTCTGAAATTAAATGTACAACCTCGACTGCTATCGAATTTTGAATTGATCGAACATACAGTACCGCACTTACGGGTTGAAGAGTACGGCAACACTGCAAATTTCTTTATAAACTGGAACCACCATGATTGCCAAATGACACAATATGTATTAGAATATGTGCAACATTAGTTGGATTAGCGAGACTAGCTCACATGACGGTGCCAGTGGTTGAGTGGTAAGCGTGACCGCCACTCACCCTATTTGGGCTAGGTTCAATCCCAGCCAAGGTGGTTGAGATTTTTGACATTAAAAATGTCCACTATCTGGGGCTGTCCACTATCTGGGGCTGCGTGTCATTCTAAAATCTAAACTATCTCCCATGTAACGAAACTATGTAAGGTTTGCACGCTTATAACTCCGATATTACTAGATGAATTTTAATCATTCATACACCTACCGAATCAGAAACACCTAACTTAAATATTGGTAATAATTTATTATCTCCCCAATAAAAGTAGACTTTTGGAAATTGGTAAAATTAAAAAGTTCACGAAAAACGGGAAAATTACCATTCGTGAGGCAGATTTCTCAGACACAGTCGTCAAGAGAGGGCAGCTTAGCTGCTCAATGAAACACGAAATAGAAGCAACGCATGTCCGTTTAAATCAGTTGTTGTTGCTCTTATCCCATACGAGCAACATCGTCTCCGGGCGATGTAATAAGCGCTATCGATTTTCGGTAACGTTGGCATTTGCACACACTCGCACCTAAGTGACTAAACCATATACGGTTAGTTTATAAATAGAGGTGACGCGTACCCGTTTGAATCAGTTTTTGTTCTTATGTCGAACGGGTAAGATGCAGCGTCTGGGCACTACAATAAGCGGTAGACGCTATGCATTTTCGGCAGCGGTGGCCGTGTGCGGATTTTTCGGGTACCAGCACGGTGTCACAGAATGATTTGCAAAGTGGGTGGGAGGGGTGGTTTGGATTTAATTCAATACGGTGTGTGCTGCTTAAGAGTGTTGCGTTTGAAAAAAAAATTATTTATTTTTATGCATGCGTGTGCGTTGTAACTTGTTAATCCATGTTTACGGCGCTTTGTAGCTGCGTAGGGTAAAGAGCCTATTGGTTTTCATGTTTCATAATTCGGTTATATATTTTTTATCAGTAAGGCATCTGACAACATGCTTCTGTAGTTATTGCACTGTTCAGCAGCGTAGTATTTTATATAGGAGAGTAAACTCAGGTTTTTACGCGGGTTTTGAAATTTACGCGGTTTTCATTAACGCGTTTTTTTAAATTTACGCGGTTTTAATTTACACGGCCTGTATCCCCTGCGTGAAAAATCTGAGTGTGATTGCATCGGAAACAATCACATTCTCAGCAGAACTTTTTGTTTTCTAATTTCAAACACTTCTGTTTCGTACTGCACACAACAGAAAATTTTAAAACAGAACTTACCGTCCCAGCAGCAGTTGAAGCGGGTGTTCTTTTTCGATTCAAATTCAAGCCATGTCTTAAGCGTTACTGGACTTAAAATTGTTTTCCCAGTTTATCCAGTCAGAATATCTGTCCTACCCTATGTATTTAAAACACAGTTCTAATTGCGTTTTAAAGTATACAACAAATAGAACGGTTGAGTATACTGATTTAAATTTTAAAATAAATCTGTTTTAAATTATGAAACAAACCGCTGTACTGAAGATATAATTATGTCAGTCCTATTACCACATAAAACACCTATAAAACATAAAACGCTGCAGAATTGGTTTAATAATACAATGTATACACTACAGAGTTATACCACGTTTTAATAATTAGCAACAAGAAAAATGTCACCAAGATAGCATAAAAACCCGTTTTAACTGGTAGTGCGAACGTTGCATAACAATGTAATTTATCAAATAATTTCATTTTTTCCACCACTAATCGATCAAGAAATACTTAAACTTAAGATTGTTTACTTAAGTTCATTAGTACATTATTGAAAATTTAAATGGAAAATGAAATTTCATATTTCATGGAGAATCTGTATATTTCCGTTGGCGGGCGTGGGCTTCCTCATCACAGCTCTCAATATGGAACTTTTATTTTGAATATATTTTCTGGACAGACCAGCCTATTTTTACTAGATGGATCAGCCAAATAATGCCAATCACCTAGTGAGATACTTGATTAATTAATAGATTACCGTTAAAAGACCTTCAATAAATTATGTTTTGATGGGGAGGGTATATAGCAAATTGTAACATATGAAAACAGGCGAGTGAACAAGAACGTGAGTCGATATGTGTGATAGATAAAATTCATTTGCACGCTCTTGAGAAAAGCTACATTTTAATGTCACCGTGGTCGTGCCCTGTACACAACCCTTTAATTTTTTTTAAGATGAAAAAATCTGTAGTTACGCCTTCCTTCGGAAGGGAAGTAAAGTCGTTAGCACCCGGTCCATGAGTTGATGGGACGATATCTAGTCCAGAAAGTGGAGTCGCCTCTCCAGCGTCGGTGTTTGGCCAAGGAGGGCCGATGGAAACTAATTATAACATGAAGAATAAGCCTATTTTTAGCGAATTATTGACCGATTTTTACAAACTTGTATAAATTATGTTTTTCCTTTTAAGGGTGGGGCTTTATCAGCAATCAAATTTTAATTAAAGCAAACCAAAAGCAAATTTACAAATGTTTTTGAAAATCGACTTCTTAACCAATGGGTCTCCCGTTCGAATCTAAAAACTGATAGTATTTAAAAAAATTTCTCGGGCGATTTTAAATCGATTTGTAGTTTTCTAGAAAATCGTAGACAATTAAAATGTCTATCAGATTCTCACTGTAATATTTGAATGTCTAGAGTGTGTCTGAATGTTGTAAGTCAATGTTTTCAAACACAAAAAAATTAAAATAAAAAGTTGTAAAAGTACTTTTGGCTGAAAAAGAAAGGGAAAAGCACATTCTATGGCATGTTGAAGATTTTGATATACATATTTTTTCCAATAAAGTTGTTCTACTAAACACATCGTCTTTATTTCAAGATATTATGTGAAGTAAGTGGAGGGTTTGATTTAGAAAAAAATTGAAATAATATTACCTATGATTTTCAGCTAGTTGGCGGTTGGGGTAAGTTGGCGGAATCCTCTTTTCTCCGTTTCTATTAGACATAAAGCGCTGTCTCTCGTTGTGAACCTCAAGTAATGTGAAACGCATTATGCAATGTGTTTTTGTTGCAAAATATTTGTAGAAGTTGTGGGCTATATAGTGTTTTTGAGCATACTTTGTAAATTTGCTTAATTGTAAACATTTTGTGTTATTTAAGGTGGTTTTCAATCTATTCGCCGAATGATTATATTTTTCGATAGTGCGTGGAAAGAGCTTCCAGTACCCGTATAGATATTACCCCTATCCATACACAAAAGTAATTTTTTAAATACTTTTTTATAAAATGTGCAGTTGGGGCAAGTTGGCGGTAAAGCACACGGGGCAAGTTGGCGGTACTATACACAGTGCAAAAATTATCATCAAATATTTTCATTTCTGGAATTCACTCCAAAGTAAGAGAAACTTTTTTTGGTGTCTCGCGTCAATGCAGGGGACAATTATTTCGGCCAATCGCTTGAAGAATTTCGAAAACATTTTACCCAGGGCTGGGGTAAGTTGGCGGCTTTTCCGCTTCACACATTTTTGTCTCTAGAAATGAAGAGAACGTATCAAACAGTTTCATAAACTTCAGAGATGTTGCCAACAGTCTGCCCTTTCATGCAACTTGTTCTATTTTGCTAGATCTACTAAAATCAAAGCGGTAAAAAATGAAAATTGAAAACACCGCCAACTAGCCCCAGTCTCCCCTACTGTACATTGAACTGTTTGTTGAACAGAACGATAATGAATTTTCAAAAACTGAATCGGCAAACTCAATAGTCGATTTGAAATGTTTGAATTTATTTATTTACACACACATCAACAGGCCGCACTCGGCCCCAATGATGAAAACATAAATGAATTACTTCTAAAAAACTGCAGAAATCGATTCATTAATAATGTCCGAGATAAATAGAAATCGAACAAGTGCGACACACGATTGAAGAAGCGTTTTAGTCCGGCGATTGCGGCATTAGCGGTGTGATTAGTTCATCGAAACGCGTAGCATTCTAGACCTTGCTTGTATATTGACGTGCTCTAATAATGCTGGGGAATTGGTGCGTCCTAATAGAAGATCAAAGATGAATAGGGCTCTTGCAGTTGCTCTGCGATGCTGAAGGGTGTCGAGCTGCATGAGTTGACACCGACTATCGTAGCTTGTAAGACGAAAAGGATCGCGCCAAGGAAGGCGTCGAAGAGCATACCGTATAAATTTGCGTTGAATACCTTCAATTCGATTGCTGCTGTTCATGTAATTTGGGTTCAAGACTGCCAAACAATACTCCAGCGTAGAGCGCACTAGAGAGCAGTAGAGGCTTTTGAGACAATAAATATCTGTAAAAAATTTAGCTGTACGGAAAATGAACCTCAGGCTTCGCGATGCTTTACCAAAAACATGCGAAATGTGATTCTTAAATGTAAATTTCGTATCTAACATCACTCTTAGATCCTTGACGCAGCTCACCCGGGGAATATGAGCTCTCGACAAGTTGTATTCAAGCTCAATGGGATCTTTTTGTCTAGAGAACGATATCACAGAACATTTCGCTGGGTTCAGAATCATCTGGTTGTTTTCACCATCTGCTGAAAGTGTAGAATTGTTGCTGCAAATAGAGTGCATCCGTTCAGTACTTAATTCTGTTGAAGATTTTTAGGTCGTCTGTATATGACAGTCGTGGCCCTTTCAACTGATAGTTTACATCGTTGAAATAGAGAGTAAATATGAGTGGTCCGAGACGACTTCCTTGCAGAATACCACAGGTAGCGGAGAACAGTTTGGAATAGGTATCACCTATGTTCACATTGAGTTGACGGCCAGAGAGATAGGATTGGAACCATCGGAGGAGCGATCCACTCAAACCAAGTTTTGTCAATTTGGCGATTGCGATCTCGTGGTTGATTTTGTCGAAAGCTGCCTGTAGGTCAGTATATATAACATCAGTTTGTTGATTCGCTTCGATTCGATTCCAAGTCTCCCCGGAATGTTCTGCAATCTATATGGGGAAATGTCATTTGTTCACACGTTTGTCATTAGGTGCGGGCTACAGAGCCAGGATTTTTTTGGGGGTGGAGTCTTGAAAATGTTGATTACATTTTTTTGTATCGGAATGACTTGAGATGAACAAATTTCGTCTATGATAACTGAATGAAGTTTTTAGATGTTTTTATTGGGTAATGGTAACTAATAATTATAGCAATTTGTCGCCGTATGCAAAAAATCTATGATAATTAATGATATAGCTATTTTGAATATGATCTGTTATTTATTTACAACAAGAGTAACAATGGTAATTCTAGAGATCGCTGGAGTATAGAGATGTTTTGGTTGATGAATGAATGTATTATTTCCTCTTCATTGAAACATTCTACTCTGCGTGAAACATTAGTCAGTTTGGAAGTGAATGAAATGAATGGGAGAGGTGTTGAAACTGTTTACTTGTTTCGGTAAATTCAATTCGAAATAGTACAATGAGTTCGAAATTTCGCACCACTGCTGATAGATGATAAAATAACTAAAATTTGTTACTGGGTGTAACTTTTAGAGAGGAGAGGAAAATTTTGGAGAATATGAACAAAATGAAAGCAAAAATTGATTAACACTGATGGAATAAAAAGGCCTATAATATGCTAAATGATTTAGTAGCGTTCGACCGAAAAATATGACAAAATCAAGTTACCGAATCCGGACAGCTTGTCCTATTGCCACTGTATACGTCACTTCATATCTGCAATGTAGGGGATACATGAGTGTATGAGTGTATAAAATAAACCACATACTCTAGCATACCGATAAATCAATGATTCAAATAAATCGTCGATAAATCAAACCTCTTGAATTACCATGCATGTAGGCCCTTTTTTGGTTTATGACAAGCTGGATTCTTTCCTTAAAATTTTCGGGTAGGGGACTTTAGCCCCCTTTTGACCCCCTGCTTGCGTATCTACTAGGTGGAGCTCTAGGTATCGGATATCACCAGAATTAAGATTCTTATAAAAGTGCTGCGTATAACTTTGACGAAGATCGACCTATAATCATCCGAAAATGTTATTTTAAAAAGGTTTTTTTTAAATAACTTTTTTTCCTCAAACGTGCCCAACTTGAATTTTTGACGATAGGTAGGGAACATAATTATCTATCTTGGAACAAAATTTCATCCAAATCAAAAATGGTTTTTTTGTAAATCGAATTTAAATTTTTAAAATCGATTTTTTTCAGTGTAAGAGTCAATGTAGAATTTTTTCAATATTTTTATTCGAAAATTTGATTAATTTTGTGAAAACCACTCCTACAACTCTTTTGTAGGATTTGTCATTTTTAGACTACAGCCATTTGAAAAAATGGTGAAAAAGTTTGGCCCTTTTCAGAAGACAGTCTAGATCATTTTTGGAGAAATAAAACATGAAAAGTGGCTTTTTGTGACAAAGTTTTCATGTACAGAAAGTTTCATTAGAATCTGAGAGGGTGCTGCCAACTCTGAATACGATTTGGCGTGAAATTCGTCAATAGTGATTGCATAACATTTCTTATTTGAAATTGACAAAAGACAGATGCCACCTGAGATTTTAAATATCACTTCTGGTATGAAATAAATCGAAAAAATCAAACAGCAATGTTTCAATTTGAGATCCAGTAGCAGAGAATTAACATTTAATGGTATGCGATGAGGTAAAGTTGGAATTGACTACCACAGTTGGGATAGCGCCAATTCTATGGTGACGTGTGATGATTGTTTTGAGGCTGGTATGGCTCGGGAAAAAAGACGACGAATGATATTTTTAAAATGAATTCTATTACGGGGAGATATCATACATGCGTTATAAGCTAGATAAGATGTTATTGTAATACAAAATTCATAACTGTAGCTCACGAATGGTGGGATGGCGTAAATAAAAAATTCCGTGAATCGAATTTGAGTTTTTGGTATCTGGCAAATTAATGTAATGAATTGTGATTTTGTGTTATCCCGAAAATATGTAGTTTTTATCTAAAATAAAAATTGAGTACCTTTTAGCTTTTCTCCTAATGAAAAGCTGTGTAATTGCTCCAAGCACAAACTTTCTGATCGATATTTTACGCTTGAGCTTAAAAACCATTCTTACATTCTAATTGAATTGATTGGGTCTTACCGTATGGCATGGTCTGTCCTTTCGAATTTTGTTTTCAGTCACTCTAAATTTTTAGTGCAATGCAAATTTATGTGTTGTTAAACAAGGCAAAGCCATTGTGCTACAATCGCGTTGCGGAATGTTCACCTTCTGTTTAAACAGATTTCACAGTAGATTCTTACATTGCAACTACTGACACTAATAATCCTTCTTGGGCAGGACTCGGACATGTGAGGACTGGCTTATGAGACCGGCACAACACCCTCCAAACCACCACAACAGGGCTGGAAAGTTTTACAGGGAGAATAGCATATGCGGCCGCAAAATTTATCCCAGCATATTTCAGAACTTCAAATGGTAGCTTCGTCTTAATTCACAGTCTGGATTAATAGACCTTTCTCGTCAAAAAATTTTATATGATAGGATGCTTCCTTTTTATTCCCCAATTCGTTACTGCCGATTGCCGCGTTGATTTGGTACCTCTAACTATTGAAAAAATCAAAAATAGTGCAAGCTGCTTATTTAACCCCATATTCTGAATACCTATCTTGCCTTGTTTCCCCGTATTTTTACACCATTTGGATGAATTTCCTGTGGGGAATACTAAAAGGATGCCAGATCTGCATATATATTAGTAAATCTGCAGATTTTGCATTTTCACTGCAGATGTTTTGCAGATTACAAATATTTAGCAGAGCAAAGCCTATGCCAGCCAATTTATACACAAGCCTTCAACATTTTTGATCATTTAAAATATATACATACTACATTTCTATGTCAAATTTATTGAAGATGTTTGTAGCAATCTGCAGACTTTTATATTTTCACTGCAGGCTATTGTTTAAATAGACCTGGCATCACTGATGCTGAAATGATTCATTCATATACCTGTCAAAAACATAGAGCATTGCATGAAAATGTATAACCTCACTTTTCTGACAGTTCAGTGTGCTTGTTTACCTAAGACTTGTTTACATGGACTTTTAAAATTTACATTACTTGAATACTTTCGATGCTCTTTGAAAGCCTATCAACTCAAGAGGGATGAGGATTGGAACAATGGGAACCTGGTGCCACATTATGCAACCAATTCGAATCGACCTTTTCACACAAGCTTGAATACAATAAACCTTTCGTTTCGAGATGAGTAATGTCACCCCTGGTTCATACATTGACCAATCGGCGCTGGATGCAAAACCCGGTGGCATATGCTGAATCGTAAGATCAAGCATTGGGCTATAAAACGATTGCTTTCTGGATGATGGATAAGGATTTGTACACATTTGTTTGTTTGCTCGTGGGTTAAGTCCTAACAAGATGATCCGATTTATTACTCATTTTTAGGTGGTGAAGTTTACCTGAACTTTATAGGTAACGAATTCGGTCGATGATAAGTTGTTGAAATGATCGTTCAATACCCATACCGAAAAAAGTTTCCATTGGTCAGAATGCCTACCAGCGTATGATAGCTGCAAACATGAGGACAACAAGGTTATCGCTTTCGAATGGAACAATTATTTATTATTCGTGTTCAAGTTCCATTACAGCAAAAGTTTCGTCGATTGACGATTATCGCATTGTCGTTGATTTAGCCGGCAAATGCAAAACAGTGCTCGGCATTGACATTAAGGAGTAAGAAGGATTTGATAGGAGTGATAAGAATGCAGAGCATTATACATTCTGGAGGGAGGAGAAATTATATGTAAATTTATATTATATCCCGAGTTGCCATCATTTTTGCACCGCAATAAAGCTTTCTGCAACTGCTGTCTTGTTCAAATTGGCAGGAAATAACTAGGCAGCGAATGATAAATTGCATAGTCAATTTATTTACTTTTTCGGAAGGATAAGTAATTAGTATGTTGTGAATATATATGTGTCGCCGGTGCCGTGTGTTATGGTGGTACCGGACGGAACCGTTGGTCAGCAGACCGTCCTTGTCGCACTGGTCATAAATGCGACGTTTTTTCTCATCTGATAGCACTTGACATGTTTCGGAGATCTGTCTTAACGCTCTCTACTTAGCGTAGGATACGCGAAACCGCTGCTAGCTTTCGTAAGAAAATTCCTAGGTGCTGCTACTCTATCAGTCTCTCTCTCTCTCGACTGAGGACTACAATTTCGGTCGACTAAATTGTGCTATGAAAATTGTACTTCCTGGAATTTCACCTAACGAGATCAATTCATTGTGAGGAATTTCGCTGCGTTCCAATATTGCTTGCCTCTGTAGGTGATGATGTGTGTGGATTCACTTCGGCAGCCAGGTCTTATGTTTTGGGTAATTTTGGTATCTTATTCTGCTGAATAAATCATCTGGCCAAAGCCTCTACCTTATACTATGGTCACTTTAAAAACGCATTGCTATTTAATCTTGTAGCTCTTGGCAAGTCAGTCCTGGCACTGTTCTCGACTAATCCTGGCACTATACCGCTGACGTCGCACTTATTACGGTGATCTAACTTGGCGAGAGCGGCAGTGGTTTCGTCGGAATTCTTCACTCGACAAGCAGGAAGTGCAAGGACTCTGCTACTTATGCCTGAGCCCCTCGTTGAAACCTTCGTCCTGTCGGAGTGTTAGCTTCGTCCGATACCGGAGCGTATTGCTGAACCGAAGCAGTCTGCTACTGGCGCTGCTTCCTTCGAATCGGAATCGCTGAATATTCCCGTTAGCCGAATGTCCAACGTGGCCGAAGGCAAACCGATTGCACCAACCGTAGCTGAAATTTTGGCCTTTAATCCAAGTCCCTGCCATTGACATAGCGACAGACGAGTGCGGCGCAGGTTGGACCATCGGTTGACTCGGTGCCGGACAGGGCGAAACAGCTGCAACAGGAGCGGACCTAGTATGGGGTGTAAAGGTCATCAATTGCCATAGATCACCAAAATGCTCTGCGTGAACATTGTGAACAAAACAAACCAAACGAAATTGATCGCAACAACGATAAAATAATCTAAATTCTACCCAAACATTTGAAAATGAGAAAAAGGCAAAAGAAGTTTTGGTCGAATTCATTATAATTCTATTTAAAAATTGAATACTGTTTTATTTAGTTTGATTGCGCATCTTGTTTACATCAGACACACCCCTTAATTCATTGAGTACGTATTTCACTGCCTTTATAATCCTTTTGGAATCAGTTACAATAATCCTTTATAATCATTTTATAGGCCTTTTTCAAATGTTTAGCTGGAAATTCCTTGCTTCTTCAATGAATCATGTACAAGAAAAGTAAAAATGTTAAATTTAACGGAACAATGTATGATGCCGACATCAATTACAAAATACAGCTGAGCGACCTTATTGGGAAAGTGTTAACATTTGGCAGCGAACCAAACCAAGTTTCTCATACTATGATCGAATCAACAAAAATTCCAAGATCATGTAAACAATCTCTTTGAACTGTCAAAAAAGTGAGGTTAAACATTACCATGCAACGTTCTCCACCGAGAGGTTCACTTTAGTTTTTTTACATATCCAATGAACTTTGTACCGCGACTCACCACTTCATTTGCCGCGTTGCCAGGAAGCCAAGCAAAAATATACAAAACAGTGCTGCCCAAACACATATTTTGAGTCCCACCATTCTTGCAAAGGTGAAAAAAATACTCAACATTCTTGCATTTTTCAAATTTAAAAAAATCATTAAAAAACCACGATAGCTCTAAAAAGTCTCATTTCTGCGGAAATATTCTTAAAAATGTGTAGTCTTTTGAATAAAAATAAGAAAAAGGGGGTTAGGTCGGACGAGAAAGGTCTATTGTCCACGTAGAGGAAAACGAGGCAATATGAGTGCGTATAAAGACTAAAAAACTAAGCAAACGAATTGCCCATAATACTCCCCTTGCCCATGGGGTTTTGGGATGGGTTCAACCTATGAAAACACCGTCACCATGGTACGATAGATTCCAATTTAAAAACAATATTTTGGTGTAGTTATAAGTTATATTTATGGACTTTACAAAAGGCTGTGTGGTGTTTAAACCCATGAGAATTTGCTCGGGGTATCAAAACGAGCAAATAATGCGAAATTTTCCTCTATTGATAGATATCAAATTTGCGTAAGACACATTTGAATGAAAGTTAAAACGAAAGAAATCCATCCCTCGCCTAGTCAATCAATTCCATCAACGCATCACAAATAACAACAATCACTAAACGAACGTTCACAGTGAGTTTATTTAATATTGTTAACCCCAAGCCCAATAAGTTACGCGGAACAAAGTAACGCTAATTTGAATTGCCATATTTCCACTGTTCTTCAACAGATCCTAAAAGGTAAAACACCCATGGATAACCCGAAGTTTGTAGATGTGTTTAGATGCCACAAGATTGAAAATCGGTCGATAATTAACATGAAAATTCAATTTGCCCGCGACAAGTGTTTTTGGCCACAAAATGTTCTGTATTTTTCCACTGCACAACTAATTTTCTAGCATTGCTAATGCTCCAGTAGAACATGGGCAGTGCATACATAGTTTGTGGGTGAAAAAAAAATTGGCCCGGGAAAATTGAATTTTCATGTTAAATATCAACCGGTTTTCAATCTTTCAATCACATCTTCAAACTGGGGTGAACCACGAGTATTTTAATTTTTGGGATCTGTTCGAGCACAACGGAAATATAGCAATTCAAATTAGCGTTACGACTAATTTTGAGGCTTGGGATCAGGAGTGTGATTAGGTAAGTATACGACACTATTTTTATATCTACTGGAATATATTAATAATCAAAACCGTTCCTCAATTGAAAATAGATGGTCTTTCAAAAAGATGCGATATTAATCTGCCTTTTTAATGTGTATTGAAATATGGATAGTGTTAGTTAAAATCAGTTTAGTTGATTATAATCTACTGTAGCTATTTTATAAGCTTGGTAGCTAACTTGCCACTAGAAGAATATTTCTCCTTCATCTAACAATGCTAGCTAGAGTTATGCGAACGTGCTTTGTTTGCCCAATCGCATCGGTTATCATCATTAGCAGTGACGCACTTTACAAGAGCATGTACTTATGATGGCGAGCTATATGTAATACTATGTTCACACTACAGAGTTAAAACACGTTATAATAATTAGCAACAAGAAAAATGTCAAGATAGCATTAAAACACGTTTTAACTCGTAGTGTGAACGTAGTATAAGTCTATTGGGTAAGACGCTGTTGTGTGGAAAAATGTAAACTTAGTCGCATGAAACGAAAACATTTTTTATTCATTTGTGGTTAGAAACAACTGTGTAAAATGGGGGCGTAGTTGCCTTGTGTGCAGTTCACCTGGGTTCGATTCCCAATCCCACACATAGGGTTAGAGATTTTTCATCAGAGATTTTTCTAACCCGAAAAAAGAGGTAAAGGACCATAAAAATTATATCCCGGTCCCAGTGCTCGGAAATTGAAATAAATATTCCGCATAAACGAATCACCGTAGTTTTGTGTTATATACCAAACATTTCCAGCCCATATTTTCATTGTCCATGAAGGAATAAGTATACCGAAGACTCCCAAGCGACCCAATGTGAACATATGTGTGTGATTGCTAACCATCCTATCTCCAACTGGTCGGTAGTGATTTACAGAAAAAAAAGATGGTTGCATGTATTTAAAAACATTCATGCAACTTGGTTCACGGATTTAGGTAAATGTTAGCTCAATTGACTTTCCGATGTCCCGTTTCGTATATTTCGCCAGACATGTTCCGAGGTCATCGTTACATCAAATAGCCCCGCATCAATGCGATGTTTGGATCAATTAGATTTTAATATTACAGTAAAACTTTCGATTGCTTCCAGTAAAGAAGAAATCGACGCGTATTTTGTCTATTGCTTCAATTTGCATACATAAATTTACACAAGTACACTAGAAAACTTATCAGTTTTTTTAATTTTTCTACCTTCTTTACTTTGTCTCATTCAGCTCGTTCCCATATTTCCTGTAATTCCTGTTTATTAAAGAAACAAAAGAAAAAAAAAGAGACCAAAAAAGAAAAAAAATAAAGAAAGAACAGATCGAAATCGTGTCTCCCTTGGTTCTATCGTTTCTCTGGGCCTGATATCACTGCTTGTTGGACTTACATAAGTCGTTCCATTGGAGATCTCCAAGGAGCAATCCACGGTAAGTGAAGTACGAGGTTTGGTCGTCCTTAACGGCATTTAGGAGAAACGTCTGATCGCGCCAGTGATAGGTCCCTACGTTGTGCTTTATACTCGGGAATTGGGTGTTCAAAGGTTCCATTCCGAAAATGGAACTTAATTCTCTGCGGCTCATGGTTCAGCAAACGATGGAAAACATTAAGATGCGGCGAACAAATCAACGATGGGATTTAACGGCTATCATATTGAAGCACAATGCACACTTAACATGAAAACGATTTATTTAATTATTATTAACAGAAAGAGGCCGACTGCCCACAGCGATGATTGAGTTTGAACTGAAGTCAATCGTTTCTATTGGACGATTTACAATAAATCTGCTATATTCCAATTACAATGATAAATGCGTTGTCGATATTGAGATGGTCGAGTTACACACACTAGTTTTCGTCAGCCTGGTGACAATTTCTAATGAGGCTGAATTTGGGGAGCGTCCAATTATTGCGTTACGCCGCAACAACATCCTTTGATTTCATCGCCTGTGTTGAGCGATCAGGAGATACCGTGTCTTAAGTTTGCCACCCGCGGAGTGGGTCCGTCTTCATTTGACTGTCAGAGGTGCGGTTTGGTTTTGAGCGGGAGTTGAAGGTAGTTTTGTTGGCCTTCACTCGCTGGGCCTGTTTTTAAGAAGTATGACACTGCTAGCCCGAGTTACTACGGCTCATGCGGTTTTCATTGTGGGTATTATGCGAGAACGGGGAAAAAATTCCATTTTGGCTTACGCATTGCTTTTCGAGAGAAAACGACGACACCCGTTTCTCGACAAAGAAAAAGCCAATTTTTGGATTCGTTAATTTTTCACAGAAAACGACGCCGTATTTTTTCACTTTTCGGTACGGTTTTTGACATTAAAAATGTCTTACTCCACTATCTGGGGCTAGGTGTCATTCTAAAATCTAAACTATCTCCCATGTAACGAAACTATGTAAGGTTTGCACGCTTATAACTCTGATATTACTAGATGGATTTTAATCATTCATACACCAACCGATTCAGAAACACCTAACTTAAATATTGGTAATAATTTAATATCTCCCCAATAAAAGTAGACTTTTGGAAATTGGTAAAATTAAAAAGTTCACGAAAAACGGAAAAATTACCATTCGTGAGGCAGATTTCTCAGACACAGTCGTCAAGAGAGGGCAGCTTAGCTGCTCAATGAAACACGAAAAGTCATAAATAGAAGCAACGCATGTCCGTTTAAATCAGTTGTTGCTCTTATCCCATACGAGCAACATCGTCTCCGGGCGATGCAATAAGCGCTATCGATTTTCGGTAACGTTGGCATTTGCACACACTCGCACCTAAGTGACTAAACCATATACGGTTAGTTTATAAATAGAGGTGACGCGTACCCGTTTGAATCAGTTTTTGTTCTTATGTCGAACGGGTAAGATCATGGCTGCAGCGTCTGGGCACTACAATAAGCGGTAGCTGCTATGCATTTTCGGCAGCGGTGGCCGTGTGCGGATTTTTCGGGTACCAGCACGGTGTCACAGAATGATTTGCAAAGTGGGTGGGCGGGGTGGTTTAGATTTAATTCAATACGGTGTGTGCTGCAGTGTTGCGTTTGAAAAAAATATATTTATTTTCATGCATGCGTGTGCGTTGTAACTTATTAATCCATGTTTACGGCGCTTTGTAGCTGCGTAGGGTAAAGAGCCTATTGGTTTTCATGTTTCATATTTCGGTTATATGTTTTTTTATCAGTAAGGCATCTGACAACGTGCTTCTGTAGTTATTGCACTGTTCAGCAGCGTAGTATTTTATATAGGAGAGTACACTCAGGTTTTTTTACGCGAATTTTGAAATTTACGCGGTTTTCATTAACGCGTTTTTTTTAATTTACGCGGTTTTCATTTACACGGCCTATATCCCCTGCGTGAAAAATCTGAGTGTAATTGCATCGGAAACAATCACATTCCCAGCAGAACTTTTTGTTTTCTAATTTCAAACATTTTTGTTTCGTACTGCGCATAACGGAAAATTTTAAAACAGAACTTACCGTCCCAGCAGCAGTTGAAGCGGGTGTTCTTTTTCGATTCAAATTCAGCAATGTCTTAAGCGCTACTGGACTTAAAATTGTTTTCCCAGTTTATCCAGTTTATCCAGTCAGAATATCTGTCCTACCCTATGTATTTAAAACACAGTTCTAATTGCGTTTTAAAGTATACAACAAATAGAACGGTTGGGTATACTAATTTAAATTTTAAAATAAATCTGTTTTAAATTATGAAACAAACCGCTGTACTGAAGATATAATCATGTCAGTCCTATTACCACATAAAACACCTATATAACATAAAACGCTGCAGAATTGGTTTAATAATACAATGTTTACACTACAGAGTTATAACACGTTTTAATAATTAGCAACAAGAAAAATGTCACCAAGATAGCATAAAAACCCGTTTTAACTGGTAGTGCGAACGTTGCATAACAATGTAATTTATCAAATAATTTCATTTTTTCCACCACTAATCGATCAAGAAATACTTAAACTTAAGATTGTTTACTTAAGTTCATTAGTACATTATTGAAAATTCAAATGGAAAATGAAATTTCATATTTCATGGAGAATCTGTATATTTCCGTTGGCGGGCGTGGGCTTCCTCATCACAGCTCTATTTTCTGGACAGACCAGCCTATTTCTACTAGATGGATCAGCCAAATAATACCAATAACCTAGTGAGATACTTGATTAATTAATAGATTACCGTTAAAAGACCTTCAATAAATTATGTTTTGATGGGGAGGGTATATAGCAAATTGTAACATATGAAAACAGGCGAGTGAACAAGAACGTGAGTCGATATGTGTGATAGATAAAATTCATTTGCACGCTCTTGAAAAAAGCTACATTTTTAATGTCACCGTGGTCGTGCCCTGTACACAACCCTTTAATTTTTTTTTCTTCCGCGAATTCACGAATTGGTCACTTTCAACGATTCACTTTGTTTATTTTAACCACTTTGACAAATTTAACGACTCAGCAACACTTTGAAGGAAGGTGCACACTTGTGTGACACTCCAATTGGTTGTGAAATGTGTAATACTTAAATCTAGAGAGTGAATGTATTTAGACATTGTTATTGCCAAGATATAAATGATTTGGACCATGGACATATTTTTGTGTTTTACGATAAATTTCGAACGCTTATTCAGTCGCCAATTTTGAGTTGAGGTCGTATTGCACGAAGCCTTGTTTAGATACACTTGGAGATATTCATGATCGATCTATTTACCTCAAAAAATCGATTTTTTCATCCGATCTTTCTGGTCCAATATTTAAAAATATCGATTTCCATTATTAAAAAAAATCGACATGATTTTTACATTTCTTACAAATGAAATGAATAGGATTCGCTCAAACTTTGAAAACTTTTTCCGAGGCCCGGAGGGCAGAGTCTCATATACCAATCGATTCAGCTCGACAAATTGAGACAATGTCTGTATGTGTGTGTATGTATGTGTGTACAAAATGTCATGTAATTATCTCAGCAATGGCTGAACCGATCTTAATGAAACTAGTTTCAAATGAAAGGCCTAGTGTTATCATTTGACACTATTATTTTTGTTTTTCGATATGTTGTTTACTTTCTGAGATATGGGTGATTTTGTCAAAACACAGCAGGTTTTTAGAAAATAACACTTTCGAACAAAGCAATGCTGTCCCACAAACTGCACATAAATAGAAGGCTTCTAAAAATAGCTTTCTAACAAGCTATAGACTGTCAAAATCCGTTCACGAGCAGCGGAGATATTAGACATTTTGTATTTTTATTCCCCGCTTACCAATTTTCACTAATTAAAAAGGAGATTTTTTCATCCACAGTATTGCTTTACTGGTATTTTGGGGGCAAAACTAAACCAACTTTGAATATCGGGGTATGAAAACACATCTACGTGATTCAAGGAATTCGATATTGAAAAAAAATGTGAATTATCTCTATAAAACCCGTTTTGATCCACCCAGTGGTGCAATTGTGCCTTTCTCATTTATCCAAACTACGATTCCATGGCTGGTTATGTTCAATATAATGGTGGGACTGTCTATTAGATATTCAGTGCGAATTATACATACGTACAATGAATCGACAGCTACGAACTTGAGTTGCTATGTGTCGACGCTGAAACACTTGAAACCAGCGGCGGATCCAGGAGGAGGGTTCAGGAGTTTGGACCCCGCCAAAAATTTTCAACTTGTTAAGAAATTTTAAATTAGTCTCTTAACTCAAAATCATTTCAAACCAAATTTTTCACTGGTTTTTCAGACCCACTAAGAAAGTTTATTCTAGAAGAATTAGAAAATTTTATTCGCGTGGTGGGGTACTTGCTGAGGGAAGGGCGGTTTAGGGGAGGGTGGTGAGTGATGTGGGGGGTGCCCCTCACCGTATCCCCATAACTACGACCCTGTTAAAATACAGAAAACCTATGCAAATCAAAAAAAATTGGCCCTCTGGGCCGGGATTAGGTTGACGATGTTCAGAGTGATTGCATAACCTTTCTATAGGAGAAAAGCAAAAAGGGATCATTCATAAATGACGTAGCATTATATGGGGGAGGGGGGAGTTTTGTATTTTGTGATGATGTGTGACGACAGGGGGGTAGGGGGTCATGTCATGCTACGTAGATTTTTTAAAGGGGAATAGATTAGAATTTTTTAAAAATTTTACCGTGACAAGGGGGAGCAGAGTTACCGTCAAGCTACGTAACTACCAGGGGGGGGGGGGGTATAAAGAGGTTTGTGACGAAATGCTACGATGGGGGAGGGGGGTGTTAAAAATCACTCAAAAAATGCTACGTCATTTATGGATCATCCCAAATGTGAATTTGCTGTGTGTCCGCACTCTTAAACCCGTAACTCCGGAATTGGAATTTAATGAAATTCAATAGCAGCTTATGGGAATGTTGTACCTTTCATTTGAGACTAAGTTTGATGAAATCGGTTCAGCCATCTCCGAGTAACGGATGTGCTTATTTTTGGTCACACACACACATACATACATACATACATACACACACATACATACGCACACACAGCCATTTGCCGAATTCAACGAACTGAGTCGAATGGTATTTGACAGACGGCCCCGGGCTGGGATTAGGTTGACGATGTTGAGAGTGATTGCATAACCTTTCTATAGGAGAAAGGCAATAAATTACCTATTTATCAAAAATTAATATGTAAGTTCATTTCAAAGACAAAAAAATGTGCTCATAGTCAAATTTTTTCTAGAGTTCATGTATTTATCCCTTGGATTAGGCGTTGCGTTCAATCGTGAGGTAAATGTTGATGGTATATTAATACATAGTTCATGAAGTAATTCACCTAGTAGTGAGATAAATTATTTCTCATATAATTATACTCGTGGCATCACCGAAAGCAACTATATTTTTGAAACCCAAAACTCTAGCGAATATTTAGCTCTTTTGCAAGGTCACGGCATTAACCATCATTTGCCATTCCTCGCACGCCCCCCATATCTATGTCATTCTCATTTTCTCTCTCTCTCTCTCTCTCTCTCTCTCTCTCTTCGTGTTCGTGGCAACTGTTTCGATTCACAAGTTGTGTGATAAAATCGTCTGATAATCTGAAATATTTATTAATGTCCAATCATGTGTGCGATGTAATTGTGAAGGTTTGAGAAAACAAAACTATTTTTTGTCTGCTGTTACCCTATAAATAGTTTTTTTTTGCATTTTGGTGTAGGAGAGAGCCACTCGCGGAAATAAGTTTAATAATACATCCTACATGGCAAACCTGAGTCCTGAGAAAATTTGCAAAATATTTGCATTATGGGAAAACTATAACTATTTTCAAATATACACATCCTCAAGATGAAATATGTATCCCTGCGAAACGTTGCACTATGGGTAGACAGGTGACCATCGAAAACTTCATAAACTCAAATTTAATTCAGTTCTATTCAAAGCTTGTATATACACTATAATTAAGGAAATTCATGGCTATCTCAGAAAAAACATTTGGCCTAACTGGGTAATATAAATGTTTGACGATGACAATTTTCAAAAGAGACATTCCACGTGCGATATCTAAACTCTTCGTATCTCTATTGAATTTTGAATGAAACATATGCTCAAATATGTCATGTGCAAACTAAGAACACCTTTTATGTGACGATATTATTGGAAATGCACATTCGTTGTATTGGTATGAACTTTCATGAAAAATGACGGATCAATCACCAAAAATATCCTTGAATTAAATCCGGGAAAAGAAGTCTCCCAAAGTCCGCACTCTCGAAGGGGATGCAAGTACAATGTGTCTTCTAACTTACCGTCGTCCATATCTGCTGTATACTGAACAGGGGAGACCTTGGCTAGTTGGCGGTGTTTTCAGTTTTCAATTTTTACTGCTTTGATGTAGGTAGATCTTGCAAAATAGAACACGTAGAATGGAAGAGCAGAATGTTGGCAACATCTCTGGTTTTTTTTAAAAGTGTTTGATATATTGTCTCCATTTTTAGAGACAAAAATATGTGACGCGGAAAACCCGCCAATTTACCCCGGCCCCGGGGTAAGTTGGCGGTATGTGATGATACGCCAAAAACTAAGCAATCAAATGGAAATTCAATTACTTCGAGGGTCCTTTTGGAACGTGCTGAATGTCTTCTCGAGAAAACTGTATATTAACCGACATTTGCTATTATATTTCAGTTTCAATACCCCGGCATTTTGACTTTGACGCATACCCCCTATTCAAAAGCAAATTTTCGAAATTCTTCATTCAATTGGCCAGAATAAATGTCTCCTACATTGGCGAGATACACAAGAACAAGATTTTCTTACTTTGGAGTGAATTCCAGAAATAAATTTTTTGATGACATTTTTGCACTGTAAATAATACCGCCAACTTGCCCCGCGTGCAGCACCGCCAACTTACCCCTGGACCAGCATATTCTATTCGGTCCAAAAAAAATTTCAGGAATATGTGAACAAAAAGTGAACTTTGCATTCCAACGCAAATTGAACGTTCTAGGTTCCTGATAACTAATTACGGTCCAGCAATAAAGTAGAAACACCAGATAATCTTTAAACGACGCCGTCAAGTAAAGAAGCATGAAAACGAAAAGACTAAAACAAAAAAAAGGATGGAAGCCCCAGAAAGTCCATTGTATATTAATTAGCCATTTATCATGAGATTGAATTTCAAAAACATTTCATAACTTTCTGATGCAAATTCGTTCAATTCGGTTTATTCATTTTCTTTATTCAAATTTTTTTTTAACTTTAAATATATGATAATTTCATTTTAATTAATAATTTCATTCAGCATCTTTTTATTCAATTTATTCATCTGCCTTTTTATCTATTTTATTCGTTTCATTCTTTGGATTCACTTTGATCAGTTTATTCTTTTCGTGCATTTTACTCATATTATTCATTTAACCTTTTTTTATTCACTGTTGTCATTCTATGCATTCTATTCATTTTTTCCAGTCATATTCTTTGTTCAGTTTTTTCATTTTAATACTCTTTTTTTCAGTTTTATTCATTTCATTCAAATAATTTATTTGACACAATTTATTTTTTCTTCTAATTTTCTATTAATTTAACCGTTTAACATCGTTTAATTTTTCATTTCAATCAATGCATTTTCTTCCGCTCATTGCCTTCTTTTTATTCATTTTATTAATTCAGTTCATTTTGTTTATTTGATTATTTATTCCTTTCATTTATTATTTATTTTATTCATTTTGTTCATTCCATTGATTTTATTCATTTGATCCATTTCATTCATTTGATTCATTGTATTTGATGCATTCATTAAATTGATTCATTTCTTTCATTTGATTCATTTGGTTCATTTGATTCATTTGATTCATTTGATTCATTTGATTCATTTGATTCATTTGATTCATTTGATTCATTTGATTCATTTGATTCATTTGATTTATTTCAGTTTGATGAGCTTATCTAATTTGATTCGTGTATTTTATAATTTACACTAGCTGTAACCCGGTGCGCTTCGCTACACCCGCTTCGACTAAACGAAATATTTTAAATATACTAAAAATAACAAATATTTGTGTTACTAAGAAGAAACTTATTGTAATTCTCGCGGATAGACAATGTTCTTAGTTTGACCACCTGGAGCACAATTGAATAAATTGCTCTGTTTTCCTACACACAATCGTTTGAAATTCCTTGGTATCATTCGAATTCGAGGTAGCAGTACATCTGCTCCTTTATATTTTCTAGTTACAATGGTCGCTTTAATGAAATTTTTCAACCAAAGCACAGTTGTGGTGGGTCGATGTTGCGCAGTAACTAATATAATAGGCACACAAAGTTTCAATTGCAACACATGCGGTGCACAGTGTTGCAAAACGACGTTTTCACAATCAAAATTCAATAACTCCTGAATCATTGGTTTTGGAGAATGGATTTTTTCGAAGAAGTTTCTAGATAAAAAATATAGATGCATCTTTTGATATAATGAATTGAGTGAGTAATCCTCTAAAAGTGAGATAGAAAATTTATTTCCCCAAATATCTAACTTTTTTTGGCGAATTGACCTGCGAAGGTGAATTCATTCATTCAATAAAAGAATGCACATATAGTGAAAAGTTCTGTTTTCGAAACATATTTCCAATGATACGAAGACATAACGGAGTGTTGATGGACGTGGGTAAAGTTAATTCATAAAAAATGGCGCATTTAAAAAAAATATTTTGGCGATACAGAGAGTGTTAGTATATTCATGCGCTTTCCATATAATCACTGCACAATTGAATAATATTACTTCAAATATCATAGCAGAATACTGAAAATTGAGCCAGTGACAGAGAATCTCTACAGGTATCTCGTTGAAAACTTGCTTTGTGGTGTACATAATAAAGCAAAATATATTGGACTAATCGCTTTCAAGGTTTGCACAGTTCTTCTACATATCCCCAGGTATTGATCGAAGCTTTTATTTTTTCTTCATATTTAAATTTTTCGTAGCATTCTGCAGCTAAAATGCAATTTTCGTTAAAAAAAATAATAAAACTTATTCTTGTGAACAAAGTTATGATCTTTAATAATGTTATGATATGAAGGAGAACTGTGCAAAATTTCAAACAATTTGGTTCAGTAGATTTTGAGTTATGCTGTACATCGCATTTATTCGAGGTGTCTCCTGAAGATTCACTGTAACACACCCAATTTTCAATATTTTGCGGTGAACATTTATGAAAATATTGCATTATGGACTGAATAGACACTCTCGGAATCGCCATTTTTTTTGAGTGCGATATTTTTTCAACAATAATCCTACTCCCTTAAGCAAGAACTGATTTCATCAGTAGGTGTCGACTAACGGGTAAAATTTGACAAAGATCGCCGATCACGCCACCAAATACGATTGGTCCCTTTTATGGGTCATCGTGAATTCGTCCTATATAACAGTGTTGCATTCTTACACCCGAATTTTGATTGATATTGTAACGTTTTTACGTATTTTAGGGCAGAGCTGTTCGTCCATCATCCAGCAATGTTGATTTAACTTCAGATGAAGTGATCGCCAGTGCAATTTTCAATTTAATTTTCGACAAATTATTGCAATTCATCAGTATTATTCATTTAATGCTGTCATTCGCGTAATAGATCTCTATCAAATAAATTCTTGCCATTCCATTTATGTGCTGGTAAACATACATGCAACAAAATTGTAGATTTTTGAAGTAATTGACAGATATTGCATCAGAAACCCTCCCTCTCCTTCAGATTCCGAAACCAACAATCATGTCCACCTTCTTGGTGGAGGAAGTACTTATGTCAAATCCTATATAATATATGTGGCTAAAAAAAGTTCTTCAGTACACCCCCCCCCCCTCTCCTTTTCCTCGGCTTAGGTACTTCTCACCCTCCCCGTCGTGCACAAAAACCACCCCATGACCATCTCCTTAGTGGAAGAAATACTTATGTCAAAATTTTATTCATCGCTAATAATCACATTGAATGAATAGATAAGGTTTACTTCAGAACTCTCTTCTCCCCCCCCCTTTCATGGTCCACTCCTATCAACCATTGGCTCAGTGGGAGAAATACATATGTCAAATACTATTAAATTTGGAGATATAAATAATTTTTGCCTAAAAAACAAACCCCCCCCCCCCCCTTAAACTCAGTGTACCTCCCCCCCCCCCTTCCAAAAAAAAACATGCCATGAACATCTTCTTGGGGGAAAGAATACGTATACCAAATTTAATCAAGATCGGACTTGTAGTTTAGCAGTAGTTAGCGGACATACATACACACCAAAAAAATCTGAATTTTATCGTTGACATAATTGCAAACATGACACAATTCAACAAACCGTAATTTACGAAATTACGGAACATTGCCGTGTTCCGTTTAATTTTACATGAAACATATACTTTACATGCGCAATAACATAAAATTACACTTCCTACCATTCAGAACAAACGCTGTATGTGGAGTAAAATTACATGATTTACGAAATTAAACGTCATGTAAAATTAAAATCAAACGTAAAACTAAGTCATTTTTGATGCTCGTATATGTCAGGGTCAGAAGACGTAAATTTGCACTATTTTTTCTAGGTGTATAGCCTTTAGAAAATTACAGTTCATACATTTTCAAACCCTAGTATTTGAATGAGAATACATCTGTTTCTTGAAACATTCACTGTATTGGAGTATACTCGCTACTAGTACTGGTATTTCGACTTTAATTTTTTTACTTTAAGAATGAAAGGTGGTTTTTACTACATAAATGCGGAAAACATCCATCTCATTTTCATATGTCAAAAACATTGAAAATATGAAAATTTAAAGAAAAAAATATGCAACTTTATTTATTATTACATTTTTATTCTATTTTCTCAATTAACTGAAGGGTTGCAAAAATAAAAGTTTTCCCATTGCTGCAGTAGAACGGTTTTGAATGTATAATGTTTGCCTTAAAATGTACGGAATTTTATTAATAGCAAATACAACAGTTGATAGAGTTTTCAACACTATTTTTAAAAATATTAAAATTTTACCGCATTTACCGCA
Organism: Topomyia yanbarensis; assembly: GCF_030247195.1. Taxonomy (NCBI): domain Eukaryota; kingdom Metazoa; phylum Arthropoda; class Insecta; order Diptera; family Culicidae; genus Topomyia; species Topomyia yanbarensis. The sequence continues at coordinate 66,355,685 of NC_080670.1, forward strand.
TTACCGCGCGGTGCGGTGCGGTAAATAAAGTGCGGTTGCGGTAAGCGGTGCGGTTTTATTATTTTTTTGCGGTTGCGGTGCGGACAATCCATTTACCGCCCACATCCGCACCGCGACGAACCCTAATCATATGTTTGTGGAGAAATAACTATCATGGCACCAATTACAACCTATGGTTCAGCAACCTCTAACTCGACGAGCGCCTATTCAAACTGAATAAAATCATGCATATGTATACGTATTTATTTTCTTTTGTGCATTTGATATTATGTCATTACAAAGTGCTGTACATCAGCGGCCAACTTTCAACTATCCAACACGTTAAATTTCTAAGTTCAGAAACATGTCGGCTTCAAGTTGACAAAATTGTTCTCAAACGCTATGGAACGAGACATTTCACAAAGAAAAGCTATTTTACTGCATGAACATATCGGAATGAACAACAATTCACCATGTTGTCTAATTTACTCATTTTCTTTAACTTGAATTTGTTGTTTTTTAACTGTTATGTGTCCAATAAAAAAAACACCGTTAACAGGCCAGCGTGGGTACCCGGGTACCTATAAATTGAAATGCTTATAACTATGGCTTCATTTATCCGATTTGGACACTTTTAGATTTTTTGGATTCAGGATCTCGTCCACTTTTTGATTTGTAAAATTGAACCGGATGAATGGATCTGGTGCTTGGTAATCCGGATTTTCCGGAGTAATGTTCCAGTACTATGGTATGATAAATTTTAATAATGTCCTAGCAATATGAGTATCAAAACTCTTCAAATTTTCTCGAATGTCTGTTATTTATTGTTACGGGACCCTATGGCAATTTAAAAAATGGAATTGGAATGACCACTCACGGCCCCACGGGAACCTGCTCCGGAATGTCCGTTCCGGGACCAAATCATCAAATTATTCCAAAACCATGCATTCCTGATGCAATTCCAGGAATTTTGATACCAATATTGCTAGTATTCCAATGAAGTTGACAAATAGTATCCCAGTACTGGAACCTGCTTCCGGAAATCCGGATTCCCGGGAACCGAATCAAGTAACCCGATTCATTTTTACCAAGTCCAAAAGCGGATGAGTTCCTGAATCCAAAACACCCAAAAGCATCAAAATCGGTTGGAAATTACCTTAGTTATTGGCATTTCAATTTTGTGGGTACCCGGGTACTCACGTCAGCCTGTTACGTAGTAAAAAAATTAAGGAGCCCCTCCTAACTCCCCCTTACTATATCAACAATATTATTAACCCAAAAGCTTGACTTAGTGATGTTCTAAGATGTCACTAAGTTTCAGTTTCCAGCTATAGATAAAACATAGGAATTTCATAAATTGAAACCTAAAAAGGTACCCGGGTACCGCGTCCGATACATAACGGTTAACATTGACGTGTAACGCAGATCAGAACGCAGCCATATAAATGACAGCATCATTTGATTAAAGCTTACCAAATATTTTAGGCCGGTTTAAAAACTGTTGGTACGCCTTTGTGCTTACGGCTATCAGTGCACTAGCGCGACTGCCGGAAGGTTAAGCATGATCCTTTCCAGGAGTTTTCCGAATGTATCCAGTAGACATATGGACCTATACGAGGCCGGATCGCCAGATGACTTCTAATTTTTACTTCAAATTTCATACACATACTTTTGAATGTTTGCCTAATCGAGCATAAAAAATCCGTTAATGATAAACAGGTCAATCGACGCGGAATCATATATTCTCTCTAAGTTTTTATTAAAACAAAGATTTTCAAAGCAACTGACTTGTCCCGAGTGATGTCCCGGGAAGTAAATACAGATGCTCAGGTTTGCTGACGAGAAAGCGAAAACGAACTCTTGTCTTTTGGCCAGAGAGCCAAGCGCCAGTCATTATGCAATCTTAAATTCCCATAAGCAAAAATTGGACTGAACCACTTTGCGCAATGCACGGAGCTGACGCTAAGTCCGAAATTGGAAACACTACTTGTGAAGACACTAGCGACTTCTAACTTACGATTACGGTTCTTGATGCACCCGGGGAACTCGCCAAGTTCCTAAACCAATATCACACCTATTTCCCAGGTAAATTTTGATCGATTTTTACAAACTTAATTTCAAATAAAAGATGCAGTATTTCTATTAACTGCTATTGAATTTCAATCGGTTGCGACTTTTGGTTCCGAGGTTGGTGGGTAAGGTCACACTGAAATTTCACAAATGAACCGTTACAATCGTAATACCTCAAAGGCTAAACATCTATCAAATGGTTACAAAATTACATCGGTTCGCAGGTCTAGAACAATGATTGCCAATCAAACATTCTTTGAATAATTTGTCATCTATCGACAATTTTGCAATTCCCGGCTTCCGAGCATATTCCCCAGTGGAAGTCATATCGATTTATTAGTGATGAAAGAACCTATTTTCTCAAACCAAGCCTTCAATGGAAGATAAAATGGACAGCAGGGCGTTGCCCCACCTCCCTTCATCATCCTACACCCCCCCCCCCTTTTCGACCACCATCACACCTGCATTCCCTTCATCAACCCAACATACCGAAATAAGATAAAGAATTTCTGACATATTCTCGACTCTCACTCTACTAGCCCCCTCCCCCATAACATTGAACTCATGCTGATTAAGATATTTAAATAT